>NC_072797.1:22538557-22848461 GCF_028583425.1 Eublepharis macularius | reverse complement strand
CTGCCTCCAATCATTCACTCTCTGCCGTTTACCCTACTTTGCTCCAGAGTTTCCTGAAGGATCAAAACAGGTTAGCACATGGTCTCAACAGGATGGTACACATATTTGAAACTCCTCCCCACATTGGTGCCATTTTACTGCTGTCATCCCCTCACATCTGCACCACGGAAGGATTTTTTTTTGTCTGCTTAAAAAAAATGATAGTTGTTGTATCACTATATCATTGTAATGCTGTAGCAATATAACAACTACTGATTTTTTTTTTTTTAAATCCAGGAAAAACCTTTGGTAGGATGGGATGGCATGACAGGGAGAAGAGAATGACTGAGGAAAATATGGAGAATGCCCCCTGCTGATGATCTTTTGCTGCTGCAAATACCTTTGTATATCACAACTACTTACTGACCCAGGTTACGTTCTTAACAGGGAATGCTGACAACATTTCATTCCACATCCTTACTAATTTTAAATCTATGAACCACTGAACAATGGAAGGATCAGCAATATATCTTTATATTTCCATTATGGGACAATAAAAATCTTAACATAATGCTGTATTAAATTCAGATGTCAGGTACAGATTGGTTTGAAAAAAGATTATGTATGTATCTATTTTTTTTTCCAGTGGAGGAATAAAATGATGCTGATAGGGTACAGAGAGAAGAAACGGTGGAAAAGCTCTAAAGAGAACATTCAGATCCTGGAACTCCCAGAGTCTTCAAAAGAGCTGCTTCCATCTATTAATTTAACAATGAAACTGATTAAGTGTTGCAACCCTAGAAAAATAAAGATGTCAGTGTATTCATGAGGTATCTTTAACAATAAGCTTTCTTTAAGACAACAGTCTATCTCCAGCTTAAGACACACAGGGGTGTATGAACACAGCATTTTTTCATTTCTTTTCATTTTTGTACATATTTCCTGTGAGTGTTATCATCCTGCCCATAGTGTTCACTACTTTCACCCCATTTTGTCCATTTCTTCAATGGCATTTTTACACGTTAGATGCCAATTTTATGCAAAACATAATGCAACATATGCAAAACATTTTACTCTTGATTTTGCTATTAAATATTATTATTTTGGTCAAGAGTGGGGGGGAAAGCAATTTGAATTTTGTCCTGATCACTTTGAATTCATAAAGCAAATACCAAAGACTAAGTCAGTCCGGGGCAGTCATGAAAATTCGTAATATCCCTAAAGATACATCCCATAAACCAGAGTAGAATATTCTGTACAACAGCGCTTAGAAACACACCATAGCATGGCTTTAAAGATCAGGTGTGGTTTCACAGAAAGAAAGACAAAACATGAGTAGACCACACTAGAACAGAAACCATTAATGGTGACTAAGAGCAAATTTGCTGAACTAGCATTCTCCTTTTTATTTCTAGAGGAGTTAGAATCATAGAATCATAGAGTTGGAAGGGGCCATACAGACCATCTAGTCCAACCCCCTGCCCAGTGCAGGATCAGCCTAAAGCAGTTAGCCGTGTTAGTCTGTAGTCGCAAAATAGTGAAGAGTCCAGTAGCACCTTTATGACTAACCAACTTTTTTGCTGCATAAGCTTTCGAGAACCATGCTTCTGACGAAGAGAACAGTGGTTCTCGAAAGCTTATGCTACAATAAAGTTGGTTACTCTTATTTTTTTTTTTATTTTATATAACTACAAAACACTACACAGCACTACACAAGACTATCACAAGGAAAGGGGAGAGGGAAGGGACAAAGGGGGGTGGAAAAAGAAAAAAAGAAAAAGGAGGGGGGGGAATGAACTACAAACACTAAACACTACACTTCAATGTTTCCCTTCATACTGTCATAATACAAAAATAGCTCCATAGGATAATGATGGAGTGGTTAATCATACAGAGAATAAACATTTCAAATTCTGATTAAACTTTCCTCCCCCTTCTAGGTCCCGGACGCAGTTCTCTCTGTGCAACCGCTGTTGCGGTGCTCTCCTCCTCCTCCCCCCCCTCCGGCTCCTCCTTTTCTTCGTTCTCGGTGCAGCAGAGTTCTGGGTTTTTATTCTCAAAATCCTTTAGTTGATCTTCTGATAATATCTTATAGGCCTGATCTTTATATCTGAACCATATTCCTTCCGGGAATAACCATTTGTACTTTATTCCATGGTCCCTCAGAAGAGCTGCAAACTTTTTATATTTAAAACGCCGTTTCCGGACTAGAAATGGAACGTCCTTCAAAATCTTGACTTTCAAACCCATAAAGTCCAAATCCGCATTATATGAGTTATATAGGATGGTGTCCCGAATCTTTTTAGATGAAAAGTCAGTAATGATCTCACGAGGCAACTGTCGCTTTGTTGCATATTTTGAAGAAGCCCGACGGACCTCCAAAATGGCGCTTTTAACCTCTTCTTTAGTCGTCCTCGCGGGTATCGCCAATAGTTCCGAGACCACCTCCCACAGATCCTCTTTTTCCTCCTCTTTCACGTTTTGGAGACGCAAAATTGTCTGCGTTCGTTCCATCTGTAGCCCGATCAGCTGGTTCTCAACCAGCTTCAGCTCCTTTTTTGTAGCCTTCACAAGTGACGCACTTTCCAGAGCAGACTTCTCTGCCCCCCCCCGCTGCTGCCTTAATGGTTTTCACTTCGCTTTCAATTAAGCCCACCCTTTGATCAGTTTCGTTCAGCTTGTCAACAAAGGGTTTTATGGCTTCCACCACCGCCCTGCGCACCAACTCTTCGAGCGACTCCCCCTTCAAGGTAGCCGAGATTGACTTACCGAGAGCAGGACTTTGCTTCTTTGCTGCCATTTTGGGGGGGGGGGGCGCCAACAAAATTCTGGAACTCAACGAAGGGGAAGAACGAGTCTTCTTCAGATCAACCTCTCCTTCACAAACGCTTGTAGAACAGAAGGGATTCGCTTGTTTACGGGCTTCCGCCTGTTTCTTTTATTTGCCGTTTCTCGTTGCCCGGCGGCACTCGAGGCGCCGCGCACGTCTGCCGGCCTCCATAGGGACAAACGGGCAATTCCCCCCCCGCATTGATTTCGGGGAGTTCTTCCCGCCGTGTCCCGGACCCTGGCTCCCTCCCTGGGAGTCCTGGGGGCTAATCCTTGCGGATCAGCCGCCCGGTCAGGGTGCCCGGTCGTTTCCTCCCGGACCAGCCGAGAGGAGCGTCTGGCATGGCTGAGAAAACGAAACCGAATCAATAAAGTTGGTTACTCTTAAAGGTGCTACTGGACTCTTTCCTTTTTATTTGGCAGAGCGACAACATTGAATCAGCTGGCGATGGAAGTGCTATAGGGTCTCCACTTTCGGAAATAACAGGCTCCCTGCTGTCCTCAGCCACCCCCCCCCCAGATTTATTATTATTAATAATAGTTTTTACCACATGAGGAACAGGAAGGCGTTTC
This sequence comes from Eublepharis macularius, assembly GCF_028583425.1. NCBI lineage: Eukaryota > Metazoa > Chordata > Lepidosauria > Squamata > Eublepharidae > Eublepharis > Eublepharis macularius. Next base: position 22,845,080 of record NC_072797.1, on the reverse strand, counting down.
TCTTTCTTCCTGTGAGTGTATGTTCCTGTAGCAACACTGAGGGCCCGATAGACACCATCCACAGCATCGGCATCAGCGGCAAAATACAGCAACATCTCGGCGTAGTTCAGCAGAGGCAAATTATTTTTGACATCAGCAAATAAAGTGAATAAAAACTGTTAAGGAAGAAAGTCTTTTGTTAGTTAATGCCAACGATACTTGAACCCTTTTAACAATTCAAGTGAGCAGAACTTGCTGAAAGCATCTATGCAGCACCAGGGCCACTTGATTTTTTCAAGCACGGCGAGAGAAAGAATCTCCATGTTGGGAAAAGCAGGAGTTGTGTAATGGGTAGGAGGCAATCTGCCCCAGCTCTGCTTTGGGAGATGAATGCCCTAGTTCAGATTCTTCAGTGTGGCCAGGGGAATATGACTGCAGTTGTCCCTGGAGTGGCTTCCATGTTAGTCCAAGGAGTGCATTAAAAGTTCCAAGTGAGGGTGACTTTCTATAACATATATAACATCATATATATGTTTCAGCTTTAAACTTTATAACATATATATACTTTGACCCACATAGCTGAATTTTCTTATGTGCTTCTAAGACTCTTTTATGGGAGTTCTACCACTTATCCGCTACGTAAATTGTAGCTTATGCTACAATAAAATTGGTTAGTCTTAAAGGTGCTACTGGACTCTTTTTGTAAATGTACAGGGAAGCTCGGTCAATGTCTGAGTGTCCTTGTACTCTCTGGGAGCAGTTTAGGAGCCAGTCCTCAGGTCTATGTAAACAGAATTGATCCACCTTTGCTGGCAACTTACCGCAGCAGGCTGAGAACAGCTGAGGTTTAATCTAGGCTGACTTTCCCCCTCCTTTTTCTGCAGGTATTTAACCTGGGTGGGACCAGAGGACACATGAGAAGCCAAAGACCTCTTGACCCTGAGAGCCAAGCTACAAGTGACACCTGACACAGGTTGGACACTTGTCAGCTTCCCTCAAGTTTTGATGGGAAATGTAGGCATCCTGGTCTTGCAGCTGTAATGGAGAGCCAAGCTGTAAAACCAGGACGCCTACATTTCCCATCAAAACTTGAGGGAAGCTGACAAGTGTCCAACCTGTGTAAGGCGTCACTTGTAGCTTGGCTCTGAGTTTTTCACCTGGGGCTCACAGCCTGGGACCTGCAATAATCAGTTTGCTGAACCCAGACCAGCCCATATGTGTGTGGTTTTGTTTATATTTCTTTTTACTTTCCACCTTTTTCTCTTTCGTAAGCCGGTTTGGGTCCTCCCAGGGACAGAAGCATCCTAAAAAATGCTTATATAAATACTGTGGACTGAGTTGTACATCAAATAAATTTTGATAGCTCTGCAACTGAAACACGTCATGTGTTTTTGAGGGGAAAGTATTGTTTCAACATCTTGAGAGACACCTTTAAATACCACGGCCACAATCTAACACAAAGCAAGCCATGCTTGAGCCCACTGAAATAAATGATCGTAAGCACTATTAATGGGATCATGGCCTGTGAATTCTGGATACTTACCTCTATAAGGTGTTCCTGCCGGTTAAATGGTAAGGGCTCTGTTGGACTTTCTGGAATGACAAGTTCTTCACCGCCTTTAAACCAAAGACCAGCCTAAAAACAGCACATATTCATTCTGTTATGATTCTGCATATCTCTGCATGTATATTTTTCAGCTTATAAACATCTTAATAAAAGCTATTAGTTCTGATATATTTTTAAAATTCCTTGTATTGTCTTTTTTTTATACATTAACATGTCAAGTTGCCTGCTATTGAGTTAGATCATTGGGCTATGAAGCGCAGTAGTGTCTACCCTGACCGGCAGCGGCTCCAGAAGAGGTCTTTCATATCACCCAGTCCTTCAGATGGAGATGCTGCAGACTGAATCTGGGTCCTTCTGCATGCAAAGCATATTCTCAGCCACTGAGCTGTGGCTCCCTCCCATAGTTCACTTCCACCCGCTTTGGGCTGCATTTCCAAGCAACCCGACTCTGAGAATTCCCAGTTCCAGCGCGCCAGGGGCCGCTACCGGCCTCTTGAACTCTCTCTTCAAAGTTCTTTTCAACTTTCCCTTACGGTACTCGTTGACTATCGGTCTCGTGCTGGTATTTAGCCTTAGATGGAGTTCACCAACAGTTCACTTCATACTGCTCTATAGGACCAACAGGCATATATGGGGGATGTAAAAATATCCCCAAGTTGATGAATTAAGTTTGCTGTCAGTAACCCAGAGACACCACTCAGCAACAACCAATGATACTGCTTTTACCAGAGTGGAGACAGCCAGCTTTTCTACTGCTGAAAAAGGGAGAACTAAGCAATTTGGACATTAGAAAAAGGAAAGCTTTTATTTATTTATTTATTCATTCATTTATTTATTTATTTTATTCGATTTATATTCTGCCATCCCCGCATCAGCAGGCTCAGGGCGGATTACAACCATATACAATTAAAACACATTAAATAATTAATACCAGTTAAAATCATAAAACAGTTCAGATTTCCACAGTTAAAAATGCATATATATATACAGATTTATATATATACAGATTCATACAGATTTTAATGATTACTTAGCGTAAGTGTAATTTGAAGATGATACCAATATTTGTTGGGAAGAAAATTGGAAGCCCTTTTAGTCTATATAGTTTGAGTCCCTTTTTTTGTATTATTAGTATGTGGTGTTATTTCTGTACGTGATGTATGTTGGTTAGTTGTCTGTTGTTGTTTTTATTAGCTTTTTGTGTAATTGTAGTTTTTAGGATTGTTCTTGAATAATATAAAACTCTCATTTTTTAAAAAAAGGAGGAAGGCATCCCATCTGACCACCAAAGAAGGTTATGCCAGGACAACAATGTGACCTGATCATGTGACCTGCATGTACAAAAGCCATGTGGAATGGGGGCATGGAAGAGAATTGAATCAAGACTGCATGAAGAAGCTGACTGGATCCATCACATCTTATGTCAGAGTTTTACATTAGCTCTTTCAGGAGGCTGCACAATTTATTTCTGAATGAAACTTTTTAACCTGGCTACACTGTCTTTTACTAATTTCACGGAACTGCCATATACATAATTTTCCGACTATATAATAATGACTCATAAAATGAATACGTCTTGCATTTCAAAGTATGAGTCATTTGCATTTCAAAGTATGAGTTAGTGATTCTGCTTATGAAAGCAAAGCAGAGAACAATAATTCAACAACTGTGGATGATGTGACAAGAGCTGTGATGGCTGGTTTCAGTTGTACCGACAACCAAAGGCAAGAGGGGACACATCAAACACCAGAGAAGAAACCAAACCAATGACGAAAGGTGCAATTAAAAATGAATGTAAAATTCCATTTATGTTTGAAAGAATATTGTTAAGTTGCTGATGGCAGTTTGTGGTTCTTCCTTAGGGGAATTTTAAACACCAATTTAGGGCAAGGTTGTTTCCTAGTACAATGAGAGAACTGCATCTCCAGGCATGGCTATACTTACTCATGGATATCCATGCAAATGAGTTTCCATCTAGAATTGTTCCATTTTGTTTACTGAGAGTGAAAGACACTTTTTCATTAAAAAAATGAAGGTCATGGCAAGTCACAAATTATTTATGGTGAAACAAGTCCTGGTTAAGGCAGTCTTCAGTCCAGTTTTTGCTAACATCCATATTTGTGCACCTTTGCAAACTGGTTTTTCCCCAGTCACCAGGATCCTGAACTATGGCTGACTGGAAAGAAATGACTCCAGTTTATTAAGCCTCACCCCCAAATACATATGTCAGAACATCTTGAAGTTTTAAATAGAAGAATTCCTAAATCAGGCATTATCTATCGTGGCTCTTTCCTTTGAGAACAGAAGAAGAAAGAAACAAGAAACTAACTCATCAAGAATAAACTCCAGTTTCTGCATGGTGTCTGAGTATGGGCAACTTTGTGAGTTAAATGTTATTGGTTACTTACTATAACCTTTAAAAGAGCCCCGTGGCACAGAGTGGTAAGCTACAGTCCTGCAGCCCAAGCTCAGCTTGCGACCTGAGTTTGATCCTGGCGGAAGCTGGGTTCATGTAACTGGTTCAAGGTTGACTCAGCCTTCCATCTTTCCAAGGTCGGTAAAATGAGTACCCAGTTTCCTGGGGGTAAAGTGTAGATGACTGGGGAAGGCAATGGCAAACCACCCCGTAACGAAAGTCTGCCAAGAAAACGTCATGATGTGATGTCCCCCCATGGGTCAGTAATGACTCGGTGCTTGCTTTACTTTTACCTTACTATAATCTTTCCTGAACCTCATTAATTTTTGCAAAATATTGTTAGAAATGGATGCTGTTAAGACTGCTTCATTTAGCGTTAAAGGTTTTGGCAACCTAAAAAAACCAACCAAAGGATTTTTCAAACATTTAAATATACAAGGCTATACTTTGATTTATTTTAGCTATTAAAGGGAAACTTCATTGTTCATCTAGAACTTTGCCGCTATGCTACAGGAGACAGCTGCCTTTTCAGGGTGTTGAAGGTAGTACTATAGGAGCATTATTGCTTGTGGTGTGCATATTCATTCCACAATTGCCTTGATGAGAGTTTGACCCAAGCTGACAGAGGAAGGAGAGAAATGAATGTTTATACCACAGGAAAAGATGCTTCTTTCATGTCACCTTCATTTTTTGTTGGGCGGCGGAGGAAATGCTATTGTATGTCTCTTGCATCAAGTCATGGTGCAATTGACAGTTGTCGACATGAAAGCAAAAACCCATTTTAGGATATATCTGCAGCATATTTCAGTTTGTCATCATGATCTGGGAGCAACACAACCTCACCCACAACCTGGCTAAGCATGCAAATGCTTTTAGTCAAATTGACTTCAGTGGGTTTTTTCAGCTGGGAATAAACAAAACAAGACGAGTGTTTGCAAGGATGAGTTGGGGAGGGCACTTTTGAAACCTCCCTACCCCTTGGAGCTCCCCCTGCAGGAGTGTCCAAGATCCTACAGGTTTAATCAAGCTGACCTGCCCCATTTTTCCTTTAAGTAACTCTCAGCTGCTCTCTATATTCCACGCCCCTTGGACATGCTTAGTCACCACACAGTTTGGGGGAAGAGGGGCTGTTCTTTTTCAGCATATTTGAGAAGCTTTATGAATATGGAATGACGACCTACTTTGCCTGGGGTGGATCAGCTTTATGGATCTCATGATCCATGCAGGGGCTAACCTGTTTGCGCCCTGTTCTAGAGAGATTATGGATAGATTTTGCTTCTTTCAATTTTTTTAAAGAAACGGTTTTTTTTTGTTCTGCACAGATTTACCAGCATGCTCAAAGATCAGACGGCACACATCAGATTCTGAACCAAAACAATGTTCTATCTCGTATCTTGTGTTGAGTGGAGCTGTTGGTTTAGCCTCTACCCATGCTCTGCAAAATACCACAACACTGTGTAGGTGGATGCAATATTGAGAGCTACATCTCTTTGTGGGTTTCCCCCCCCCCTTTCCCATCCTTAATGGGGTTTGTTTATTTTCTTTTTGTTCATAGCAGATATTGACAGATGGTTTAACTTTGTAGACAGGCTTGATGGAGTAGGATTCTGGAATTACACAGCCAGCTTTGCAAGTCACAGCAGAACAGAGCTGATGGTTGCAAAAGATGAGCTGCTCCAAAGCTCAATTAGGGTCGCACTACAAGTGACGAATTGCACTTGCCTGGCAAGTGAACAGACTCACGTGTATTCCTCCCTGTTCACTTGCCATTCACTTGAGCTCCGTTTGATCAAGTGGAGAGCAAGTGAATGGCAAGTGAACAGGGAGGAATACATGTGAGGCTGTTCACTTGCCAGGCAAGTGTCATTCGTCACTTTTATGGCGACCCTTAGTAGTCTCACGGAGTGTAGTTATAAATCTTGAGGGTACTCTGGTATCAGCTCAGGGCCCATAGGCATCTACAAGAGAGTCTTGGGACATCAAAGACCTAAGTTATAGTGAATTCTTCCCTACATCATCTCAAGAAACATCTACTGGGGGACCCTCTCCTGTAGAAACCACCAGAAATAGAAGTAAGCATCAGGGGGTATGCTTCCTCACTGAGCCCCTCCGTGCCAGGACGGTCTTCAAACACTGATGATTCAGCTCTTGGCATCCCAACACTGCCACCATTCCAATTTCAGGGGTGGCACCAGGACCTATCAGCATCATCATACTGCACACATTAAGTCTACAACTCCTTGAACCAGGAGGTAATCCTATTCACAAAGGTAGCAAGGCCCAAAGAACATGCTTTCCTTCTGCCATATCAACCCTTCGTGAACTTCATTCTGGTTAACAACAACAACAACAACAGTTGATTTATACACCGCCATTCAGGAAAACTTAACACCTACTTGGAGCAGTTTATAAAGTGTGCTATTATTATCCTCACGACAATCACCCTGTGAGGTGGGTGAGGCTGTGAGAGCTCCAAGAAGCTGTGACTGATTGAAGGTCACCCAGCTGGCTATAAGTGGAGGAGTGGGGAATCAAACCTTGTTCTCCAGATTAGAGTCCCACTCTCTTAACCACTACACCAAACTGGCTCCCAACACTCCAGTCTACTTGCTCACTGGCCTAGATCCTTCTTGTTAACCGTATTCTTGCCTCCAGCTCCCACCATGAGGCTACCTCTGTTGTTTTATATTCCTTATTAGCATTATGTGCTCACCACCGCAGCTTGGCTATAGGTCACTGGATTGATCTATTACCATTTTCAGTGCTAGTACAGTGGGTGTCCTGGAACTGGACATTCCGGGCATGCACATGGGTCCAGGGAGAGGGCTGAAGAGGTGCTTCCTCCAAAACTGGGGGACTAAAGGCTGCGCACGAGCATAGCCTTGTGTTTCCAGTGAATGGATAAACAAGCCTTCCAATAGCCTGGGCTGGAAATTAAGGATGGATTGCTGGGAGAGCAGCAGGCAGTATTTTTGTGTGTGGGTGGGTGTGCGTGCGCACGTGCACGTGCACGTGTATCTGGTGCCTGTGTGTGAGGACAGGGAAGAAGACAACAAAGGATTTTCTGACTTCCTTTTTATCTTATTCCTTCCACTGACCCAATTCCTCCCCATGAGATTCTCTAAGCTATTAAAAGTACCTAAACATTTGAAACGTTAAAGGCTGGTGGTGGGAGGGACTACCTTTAAGAGGGGAAGGTACTGCATCTTAACAAAGACCCAATTCACCACCCCAACAGAATGCAAAACACGAAGTACTTCCCCTAGGTCCCCAACAGCATTATATGTGAAGGGCTCTGGATTAGGTTTCCTGACGTGACATGGAAGCGATGGGTTGTGCATGGGCCTGATTTAGTAAAAATCGGTCCCCCGTCTAGTATTTGGGGCTGCGTTTTATTAACTCGGCCCCATGCATGACTTGTCACTTCCATGTCGCGCCAGGAATGATGTCATTCCTGGCACAACGTGGAAGTGCTCTGGAGTGCACACATGCTGCATGCACAAGGTAGGTCTCTGGATCTTTCCCTCCTCCATCCCCCCCTCCTCCACTTTCATGTGCAGGGGACCTAGCAACCCTACTATGGATATGTGCCGTATAATAACATAATAACATTAATAATAACATTCGATTTATATACCGCCCTTCAGGACAACTTAATGCCCACTCAGAGCGGTTTACAAAGTATGTTACTATTATCCCCACAACGAACACCCTGTGAGGTGGGTGGGGCTGAGAGAGCTCCAGAGAACTGTGACTCGCCCAAGGTCACCCAGCTGACTTCAAGTGGAGGAGTGGGGAATCAAACCCGGCTCTCCAGATTAGAGTCCAGCGCTCTTAACCACTACACCAAACTGGTTACATTTTCTAGATAGATAAAATAGGACTGTGGGAACCATCTTAGGCAGGTCTACTCAGAATCCTACACAGGTCTATTCAACAGGCACTAATCCCAGGAAAGCAGTTTTAGGACTGCATAGAGATCTGCTGGAACAACTGGTGATGCCCACAGCCATAGTTCCTAGGCTTACCAGGGGCAAACTCCTGGTGATTCCTGCCTTTGTCCTCCAATCATCAGCTGATCGGTGGGCGGAGGCAGGCCCAAGAGAAGTGCTTGCAAGGGAGGAGGCAGACAGTGAAATGGGCGTGCACATGCCCACGGTCCCTACCAATGATGTCATTTCTGGCATGGCCCTGGCGCAATGGCATCATGCTGGAAATGATGTCCTCAGTAGGGTGCACATGCACACAGGGTAAGTACTTGGACCCCCCCCCCCATTACCCACCTCCTGGTTGCCAGGCAGATCCTAATCCTCCCACCACTACAGAGCTGCTGCAGGAAGTGGACGGAAGAGTTGCAGGTAAATGAACAAAAGAGGGGGAAAGGCTAAAGATAATTTATTATTTTAAACTATTTAACTTTCAGTTAAATAACCTTCAGTAAAATAACCATTTTGAAGAAATGTGATATGCTGGCACCAGGGTTTTGCTTTCATTCTTGCCCTAATATCCTGTGTCTTCTTGGAAGCACAAAACACTTTTAAATTCCAGGGATCTTTGAAAAAGAGGACTGGGGTGAGATGAGGGTGCTGGGTGTGTGTTGGTCAACATGAAAGGAAAATTCTCCCTTGCCCATACAGAATTGGGACACTGGGTGCTAGGCCACTGAGTGTTAACCAGAAAAGTCTGGCTGTCTTATACTGATTTCAGCGGGAATTGAATGCTACCTTCTTCTGGATCAAACTCATGGCATCTTAGGGCTAATGCAGACTAGATGAGGATCTTGGATCTCAGCATGTCTTCACATACTAATGTAGTCTGACAGCCAAGCTACAAGTGACGCCTGACACAGGTTGGACACTTGTCAGCTTCCCTCAAGTTTTGATGGGAAATGTAGGCATCCCGGTCTTACAGCTTGGCTCTTCATTTAATGGAAGTTTACAGCCCCCCCCCCACAAACACAGTGGAGGGGAAAGGGGCGCCCGGCGAGAGCCCAACGCCTGCACTCCCCTCCCGACCGCATGTTCTCCCTCCCATAGACTGCCGTTCTGTAAACTTCAGTTAAATGGAGACCCAAGCTGCAAGACCAGGACGCCTACATTTCCCATCAAAACCTGAGGGAAGCTGACAAGTGTCCAACTTGTGTCAGGCGTCACTTGTAGCTTGGCTCTCAATTTGCCTTGGCACTGCGTCAGGAATACAGGTGGGGGGGGGGGGAGTTCATTATTTGAAACCAGCTCCCCTACTCTGCTGTTAGCATTTTAGAGAAGAGAACACATGCTTTGTAAAAGGATGTGTCTTTTCTCCTTTAAAATGCCATTACCCAAACTGAGCAGACAGTTTCCAATACTGAAACTAAGCTCAGGTTGAAGAGTTAAACCTCCTCCTCCCTTCTTTGCAGGGCCCAGAGGTTAATTGAGGCTGCATGAACATGTGATTTGCATTTTAGGGATGGATGGACCAAGATGTGTAATCTTTGCAGAAAGAAAGAATGAAAGCAAGAAAGAGCAAAAGAAAAAGCTGGTACCTGGTGATACTGTTTTTGTGTAACAAAGCCTGATCTATCTTCACCCGCAGCCCGGAATCTTTCCAGTGTCTCAAGCAACTCCATCACAGTGGGTACGTCCCAAGGCTGGGAAGCAGCTAGTAAGAACCGGCGCCAGTCCACCATGTTCAACTTCACAGTTAGCATTGATGCCAGGTTTCGTATCTGTAACATAACATTGCAAACAACTGTTTTACACAGAGGCAAGAAGAGAAGTGGATAATTAAAGGCAGGAGTTTCATAGCGCTTAAAGCACCTTATTCTTTATGCTTGGAAATGCTTGGGACACTGATACCAAAGAGGTGGCGAACTTCACCAACATATGTGGTGGTGGACAGTGCCCTAAAGTCATAGCTGACTTTGGCGACCCCGGCGGGGTTTTCATGGCAAGAGACTAACAGAAGTGGCGTGCCATTGCTTGCCTCTGCAACCCTGGTGTTCGTTGGAGGTTTCCCATCCAATTACTCATCAAGTAATTGATTCGCTTCTGCTTAGCTTCTGAGACCTGATGAGATCAGGCTTACCTGGACTATCCAGGTCAGGGGGACTCACCAACATACAGAAAGCTGAAAATTGGCTCAAGTATAGTCCATGACACCCTGATTACAAGAAAAGCCTGAAAATAGAGCATGTTTCCAGTTCTGACCACATGAAGTCTAATTCATAACAGAAGCTAATTCCGCAGAAAGCGAGTCAGACCACGTCTCTGTTTGAATGCATTCGTAGGTCTTCTCCATGCAGATATTTTAACAAGGCTTAGATTTGGGGTACATAAATGATACAATCCAATAAAACCTGAGCAATTTAGAACCAAGCAAAACAGATCAGTATTTACAACACACAGTAATAACACAAAAAAAAAACTCTTGCCTTGAAGCTCATCTCTCTCCCCTTCACAGATTAAAAGTCTGTTTAAAAGTGAAATCTCTAAGGCGTGTTGATTCCATGAGGCGGGGTGCATTCACCAAAAAGCCTTGCTTCTCACAATGCAGATTTGCCTTGAGAGCAGGAGGGGAACACCAATTAAAAGTGTTGACTTGATCTTAAGATGCAAGTGGGTTCATACAGAGAGAGATGGTGCTTCTGGGAATATGAACCCCCGGCCACAAAAGGCTTTATAACAGCAACACCTTGCCTTGAACCTGGAAGCAGGGCTGGATCTAGGGTTGCCGGCACTCCCGGCATGGCGTGATGACGTCAATTTGGTGACGTCATCACGCGGGGCGCCAGAGGCAGTGTGTGGGGCTGGGAAGCTGCCCGCACTATTCGCTTCTCCGCAGGCAAATGGTGTGGGCGGCCTCGCAGCCCCCCGCGCTGCCTTTTGACTGCCCCGCAGGACAGGGGGCGGCCGGCTTGCCGCGCGCCCACTGTCCTGCAGGGCAGGCAAAAGGCAGCGCGGGGGGCTGCGAGGCCGCCCACGCCATGTGCCTGCCCTGCAGGACAGGGGGCGGCCGGCTGCCCCCTCTCCTGCAGGGCAGGCGAATGGTGCGGGCAGCCACGCTGCCCTTTGCCTGCCCTGCAGGACAAGGGGTGCGTGGCAAGCTGGCTGCCCCCTGTCCCGCGGGGCAGGCGAAAGGCAGTATGGGGGGGCTGCGAGGCTGCCCATGCTGCCGCTTGCGTGCTCTGGCAGCTGGCAGTTGCTCCCGGCGCCCCCTCCCTGGCGGCGCCGGGGGCAGACTACCCCCCCTGCCCCCCCTCGATCTGGCCCTGCCTGGAAGCAGACTGTTAGCCAGTATAGCTGCTATAACTCATGCTGAATATGACCCTAAGTGCCCCAGATACAAGGCAGGCAGCTACATTCTGTAACACTAAAGCTTGTCTCCCAAGGCAGCCCCATAAAGGGTGTTTATCCAACTGACACAGCAAGAGGTCTGAGTTGAAAGCTACAGAAACAACACACAGAGTGATTACTTACATCATAAGTGGAGAGGTGCATCCAGCTATCAGGAAGTACGTTGAAACCAAGATTCAAAGTGGTCAAGTCATAAATAATGTCCATGAATGCTGTGCTCACTATTAAACCTAGGCAAAGGATGGGGAGGGAGGGGGCTGTCACTATGGAATGCGTATAAAAACTTTTAAGAGGCATCATATTTTTACCCCCTAGATCAGGCACATCTCATATATCTCCATCAGAACTACAATTTATATTTTCACAGTGCTGTACGTTTTCAAAATCTATCAGACGCACTATATGTAGCTATGCATATCTATCACTCATCCATAATGTAATTAAAAAAAAAACTGGTTTTGAAAGCAACTTAGCATTCATAAATTTATCTAGGTGGAAAATTGCTTTGATCCGCTACATTTGCAAGGCGTATCAAAGTAATTTTCCACCTTATTTTCATCACATTTTGTTTTTCCTTTCGATCAAACTCATCACAGATATTCATAAGTAAATATGGGGAAAGACCACTAGTGCAATTCCTATGCAGAATTAGCCCATTTTAAGCTCACCGAAGTTGTAGAAATGCGTAACCCTCTTTAGAATGGTACTGCACAGCTGTGATTGTGTGTACTCTTGGGTCCTTACAATATGTTGTCCGCAAAGACATGCAAGAAAACAAATCCCAACAACTGCTTATTCTATGGAAACAGAGCTTTAAAGCACATGTGGAATCAAGACAGAGAATAGCCCTGTACAGAAACCTTGTGCATGCATTGACTGACTGCATGGGGCACAAGCTTTCTGGCCTAGCCCTCCACTTCTACACAATAGCCAAATCATCTGCACAGTGCAAACATGTGCAGCAAGCATCTGCATCACCGCTGGCGCCAGGGTTTCTGGCGTCCATGGCCACCCCCACGTGTGCGCGCACACAGTGCGCACGCGCCCCCCAGACTATGTGATATCACCACATGATGACATCATCACGCAGCAAAGCCGGGTCCATTGGCCGGCAGGTGGCTGGGGTGGCGCGTGGAGGCTGCCCGCACTCTGCATGCCGCCCCGGCTGCCTGCCGTGCCTGGGCCACAGCTGTTGCACCCAGCTGGGGGCATGTGGCGGTGGCGGTGCGGGGCTGGCCAGCTGCAGCAGCTGTGGGCCAACCACACCAGCTCTGTGGCACACGCCTCCACCCCCGGCACCTCTTCCGGCGCCTGCCTCAATGGTGACGCTGGCCCTGATCTGCATGTACATTCCCTCCCCATGATCAGCCACCTCCGGGTTGGGAAATTCCTGGAGATTGAGAGGTGGAGCCTGGGGAGGGCAGGGTTTTGAGATGACAGAGATCTCAGTGGCTTATAATGTGAAAGAGTCGACCCTCCAAAGCAGCTGTTTTCTCCAGGAGAACTGATCTCTGTTGTCTGAAGTTCAGTTGCAATTCCAGGAGAAATCCAGGCCCCAAATGGCGGTCGGCAACCCTGTCAGTGCTGCTGCCTTCCGAATATTGCTATCATTGGGAGAGAGCATAGGTGCAGACACTTGCCCTGTGCATTTGCACAGCACAGACAACTCAGCAATTGCACAGAGGTGGGGGGTCGGGGCCAGCACGCATGTGCCCACTGTTCTCTCCCTGTTAGTCAGTGTCTGGATGGGTCATCTGTACATGTGTTTAGGAGGGGACAGTGGCTGAAGGAGGGGCAGCTACAGCAGGGAAATGACATCTTATCCCTGTTCCACTGCTTCTTTGCTGCAAACAACCTCTTCCCCCAGCTGCTTCTCCTGAGAATAAGCAGTAGGTGGGGTCATACAACATGTAGGTGTGCTCTCCATGCACACCTCAGTGCAGCTACTCCCTGTATCTTTTGCTGGGGACATAACCCCATGACATAGGATTCTTGGAGCAGTTCGTCCAACCATGTATTGTGAAGGATTGGAAGATCTGCATGAGACTGACTACAGCAGCCCCAGCAACCATGTACTGTGGTATCCATAACAAGCCTCTGCAGTTCCACACAAGTTACCATACTAGGAGTTCTGTTAAGCATTCAAAGGGCTGCAATATGTGACTAAGGGGCTGCATTCAGTAATGTTTCCAACAGCCAGGTGGAGGCTGGTGTTCTTCTGCAATTCTATAGAGATCACTTTCCCTGGAGAAAATGCCAGCTTTGGAGGGTGGACTCTATGGCATCACATCCTGGCTGAGCTCCCTGCCCTCTCTAGGCCCTGCCCCCAAATCTTCAGAAATTCCCCAGTCTGCATTTGGCAACGCTAGCATTCAGCATGCTGAGTTAGGAATTGCTCAGGCCATGTCCAGTTCCTCAACCGTTTATCAAGTTTTCCCATCGTGACACTTGAAAACATGGCATGTAGTGTGGATCTTTAGAGGAGCACTGTGTTTGGTGAGCAATCACAAAGCTACAAGTAAATAATTTAATTTTATGTCTAAGTTTTTTTTTAAAAAAGGAAATTTGCCATGCAGCACAGTGTTTTGAAACTACAGATAGATGCACAAGCCAAGCACCTTGCATAAACATAGGTTGAATCCACACATTCCAGCATAGCGCTAAACTGTCAGAATGCCAGTGTCTTCCTGGCGCGATTTCTGACATCATTGTGCCACGATGCCGCTCTCATGGCGTGATGGCGCGATGACATCAGAAATTGTGCCAGGAAGATGCTGGCATTCCAATAGTTTAGCGCTATGCCGGACGTGTGGATTCAGCCATAGCTGGAAAAGGAGGGAAATGTTCAACCTTTAAGGAATTAATTTATACCGATTAATGGGAAAGTATTTGTAATGTAATTCCAGGAAGCTGGCAGACCTGGATTGGTGGGTCAAAAATTGTGCATGGCCTAGAAAAAGTACTATAGCTGGCCTACTAGGAGTCTCCTCCCCTCCTGGGAAAGATCTTTCCCCATTTCACTTATTATAAATAGTGCAAACTTTCTAGAGATTAGGAGCAAAATTGCAGTGGGCTAGGTTTTACACTGATTGCTACATAGGATAGCCAGGTCCCCTTAGCCTCCCAGTGGGAGGGGGCGACCTGGCACTTACCTTGGGGAAGCTTCTCGCCCACATGCAAAGCATGTGTATTTTCCTGGCCGGTGTAATGGTGTCACTATTGGAAGTGATGTCACCATGCCCCGCGGTGAGCATGCTCCCACACTTCCCACCAATTATTGAGGCCAGTGTTGTCACGGCTGGTGGGAGCACACCCACAGTGCACTGGTCCGTGAGGTATTTTGCCTCCCAGGCCTGTTCCACAGGCCTTCCCCCTCCCGCCAGCCAGGTGAGTGGTGGCAGGAGGCAAAAGCTTGGAATGGGAGATCCTCCTCTCCCACTGGGGGACTGGCAACCCTATTTAGTGCTCCCCCTGCCACTTTTTCCTCACAACAATACTATGAGGTAGCTGAGGGTAAGAAAGAGTGACTGGCTTCAGGTCACTCAAAAAACAGGCCTCTCTGGTCCTAGTGGGACTCTTTAAACACCGGATCAACTCTTGTCTTGATATGAATGTCATGGCAAGTATCTCTGTGGCTGTGAGGGAGTAAGACACCAATATGAGAAGCCTCACCTATTTATTTATGTTCTTTAGTTACAACTATAACAACAACTGGGATAGGCTGGAGTGAGGGATCCCCTGCCCCCCCCCCCCCGGGGATCTGGCAGCCTTACTGATATATATTAGTAAATACGGTAAAATGATTGCAGGTTTGGGACCAATATAAGCAACTGTAATGTGTATAGTATGAATGCACGGTTGTTGAACAAATACCAAATAAAATATAGAAGACTGATACACACTGGAACAAATATGACAGAAGAAGCACAATCTTTTTCTATAATGATGCTCTTTATAATGTAAAAGTAGGGTTGCCAGCATCCAGGAATTACAACTGATCTCCAAGTGACAGTGATCAGTTCTCTGGAGAAAATGGCTGCTTTGGAGCTAGGCCTGCCATATGGGGTCTGGAAAAATACTGGACCAGGGAGGGGGGGGGGAACAGCACTCACCTCATATTTGTTCTTCATATGTCTCTAGCGCGATGACGTCACTACTGGTGTGACATCATCACGCCACCCCACTTCCGGGGCAGGCAGACTGGACAGCCACTGCTTGGCAGTGGCAAGCAGGCTGGCTGCTCTCGGTGTCAGCAGTGGTGGCAGCATGCAGGAAGGTGGGTGGGATGGCCGCTCTCTGTCCAGCAGTGACAGCACTAGGCTGGCCGCTCATTCTCTCAGCAGCGATGAGGTGTCTGGTATTTCAAATATTTTCCCCCAGACAGTCCTAAAAAAAATCTAGACTGTCTGAATGAAAACCAGGCACCTGGCAACCCTATTTGAAGCACAGATTGTATGGCATCACATCTCTGCTGAGCTTCCTTACCAAATCCTGCTTTTTCTAGGCTCTGCCTCAAATCTACAGTGTTCTAATATGGAACTGGCAACCCAATATAAAGGCTTTGTTTTCACAAGCAAATTTCTTTATTGGGGTGCTCACCTATGTTGAGCCTATAGGCCGTTTTGGAATTTTGAGAAAGTATAGTAGGGAGTGCCACCACAAAATGGATGCCACGAGAAGTGAGACCTATCACAAAATGGCTATCTTGAGGGGCAATCATGAAATATTGGGAGGTTCTCAGCCAAGCATCATCCTACGATGGGGACAGCTGTTTTTGAATGGGCACTCCCTGCAGACCCGAAGGTCATGCCTCTTGGAGTTCTTCTTCTTCTGAAGCACCTCCTGCTCCAATATGCTGGAGGAAAACTAGGACTGGCCCTGTACTTGAGGAAGAGATATTTGAGAAAGAACAAATGCACACCTTGAAACAAATTGGTGGGTCCTTCGGAATACACAGGTGCCCATGCTGGGGAATCACTGGAATAAATCTGTGCAGCATTTGGCTCTCACTGAAGCAATTACTTCATTGCCTCAATGCAGGCCACAGTCACGGTTCAGTTCTCAGTTATCATGCTGCTGATCAACCCATTTTTCAACAGACTTGTAGTGGCAATGTATGTGGGGGAGTTCAGTGTGTGCCAAATGCCTCATGGATGCTTTCGGTCCATCTACATAAAGATCAATTTAGCTGTGTGAATCAGCTCCCAGCAATTCAGCAGTGGAATTGGCTGTCTAGGGATGTGGTGGGCTCTCCCTCATGGGCAGTCTTCAAGGAGCAGCTGGACGAATACTTGTCGGGGATGTTTAGGCTGTTCCTGCATTGGGCAGGGGGTTGGACTAGATGGTCTGTAAGACCCAACTCTGTGATTCTATGATTTTAAGGATTCAGATCTATACAATAAATTGAATGTTGATTGACTCTCATAGGATGAAGGGCAGAGCTATACCCTTCTGAGTTCAATGAAATCAACTCTGCTTAGGTCTGCGCTGCTCTAGAGATAGACATGGCCACTAACTGGATGGCATTACTGCTCAACAAAACAACATCCAACTTTCACTTCTCAAAGAATGTCCACAAGGAAAGACAGATAGTCTCTCTCTCTCACACACACACACAAGAGCATTTTCCTTCAATATCTTCACTACAGTTAAAATGTGGATGTGCTTAATCACAAACAAGTGTTTACATAGATTTTCCCAGTTCTGAAGTGTAGAGGACAGGAAATACAGGGAGATGGGCAGCCATGCAAGTAGGGTCCCCTACCGTCCTCTCCATCTTCAAAGCTCCCATTATTAGTAGAGAACTAGGGTAGAAACACTGAGGGTTGGCTCCTGCCTACTGCTAGCTGGTGCATTGATTCCTTTGATGCCATGGCTACTTTTAGCAAGCTGTACTTGATCAGCCAGTTAGTTAGACTAACTATACATGCATTCAAAGCCAGCAGAATTCTACCTCTACAGTTGCAACTGCAAAATCTAAAGCATTAAGAAGCTGAAGAAGGTTGTGCACATACTGTGATATCTTCTAAATCCCAGTGCATTTAAGGTATCTTATCCAGTCCGGCAGGTGGTATTTTTGCACAAAAGGAAGAGATAATATCTTTAACTTGTTTTTACCACAAAGATATTTCGTTCTCCGTGTAGCTTTCTTCATAGTCCTGTAATTTCTGTTGCATTAAAATCCCCTTTAAAAGTCCTTTTCATTATTATTTAGTTGATGACAAAACTCAGCTTGATCATTGGAGGTACAGAGGGCAGGACCTTCATAGCTGCTGTTGATCCAAAGCAAACTCGATCTATCACATTTGAAGAAATGAATACCGTGAGGCTTCTAAACAATTTGAATGCTGAAATGGCAGAGGCAAGCAGCACTCCAGACTGTACAAAAGGCATTTATTTACCCCTGCAGAAATTATTTTTTAGAAGAAATTTCTAAGAGAATGAAAACTAAGAGGATGTTATGTTTGTACAAATAAGAAAGACTTCTATATTTTTGCACCATATAATTAAAATCTTTATGTCATTTGAGGGGCTTGCCTGGCCTAGGCTTAATTTTTCACATCATCTGGGGGTAGAGCATCTGCCATAGTATCTCCAGTTAAAGGTTCAGGCAGTAGGTAATGTGAAAGACCTTGCCCTGAGAGCCTGAAAAGCTGCTGCCGTTCAGAGCAGACAATATCGACCTTGATAGAACTAAGGGCCTGACTCAGTATAAAGCAACTTGTGTATCCCATTTTTATAATCTGAAAGGACTCTCAGTTAAGACAGCCTTAACGCTCAAGATGTCCTCTCTGTTTCTATAGTATAAATGGCATTCGCTCCTCATGATTTATTTAGCTAGTGTTTAATAAACATCTTTTTTTGTCCCGAGCCCACTACGAAATTTGTTCATGAGGACAAAGCGGAGGGAGTGTTACACATCTAATCGCTCCCAAATAAACTTTCAGAGTCAGATGAACAATCGGATCTTTCCCGATGAGCCATCCACTGGTCACCCTCCGCTCTTCTGTTCCTCTGCCAAGAAACGTTCCACAACTGAATAGCCTGTTGAGGATCAAACTTCTTGATATCTGGAGAATTCAACTGAATAATCATGAGGTCAGTCATGCTTTCAAGCATCGACTTCGAACGCCGCGGCATCATGGTAAGCTTCATTTGACAAAAACCGCGTGCTGCTTCATCGGAACTTGCGGGCAGGGTCAAGACCAGATCGACCAGTGCCAAGATGTTTGGGTATTTGTGAGAATAATCTGAATTCACCAAATCCCATGTTAGCCTTCGGATGTTCTGATACCTAGAAAAGGCAATTGGGTTT
Organism: Eublepharis macularius; assembly: GCF_028583425.1. NCBI lineage: Eukaryota > Metazoa > Chordata > Lepidosauria > Squamata > Eublepharidae > Eublepharis > Eublepharis macularius. The sequence continues at coordinate 22,826,469 of NC_072797.1, read as the reverse complement.
ATCAATTAGATTTCCTCGCAGGTCTCAAGCTTAGCAGTAAAATACATTTAAATTTCAACAAACTTGTGGGAGATACCATGGCTCATTGGTAAGGCATGTCTTGGATGCAGAACAGCTGCAGTTCAATCCCGGAGACCTACAATAATGGATCTCAGGGTGCAGACCTTGCCTGCTACTTTGAATAACAGCTGCCAGTCACTGTAGACCATACTTAACTAGATAGACCAATGGTCTGACTCAGCATAAGGCAGCTTTGTAAGTCCATGTGAATTGCTTATTACCTATGATATAGCTCTGCTTTCAGCATAGTCCATTCGGTCTCAACTTCATCAACCTTCACACCGGCACGTTCCAATATCGGCTCATAATACTTTTTCAAGACAGACACTTCAGTCTCACCAAATTCTATAGGAATTCGAAAGTTACATTTTAAAAAATTCAGAAAGGAAAAAAAATCATTCAAATGTGTTCTCCCATCGCCACTGCCTTGAGTCTCCTGTACCTTGTATGATTTTGTCAGGCCACAGTTTAAAACTCCCAATAGTGCTTGCTCGCAAAACTTCTTCACTAGCATCACAAAAGCAATCGCGCAGCAGGTTCAAAAGACTGCCTAATAGTCCTGTTCGGACTTCCTTTATATCTCCATCACCTATTAGCTGGTGACCATGAAAGTATGCAGTGGTCTCTAGTAGGCGCTCCCTTGGTCCAGACCTGGAAAATATCACACTTAAGCATTATGCTATGAGACTATGATTTTTATACAACTGGAAATTTGCAGAAGTTGTTTTGTACACTTAACCTTGCTCGATACATTTGGAGCGTTTCCTGTGTTGACTGAATAGTGGCAAATACATCTGCAATGGAAGAGTTCTGATCCTGGGCCACACGAGACAGAATGTTGAGGACGTTAATCACATCCAGCAAGAAATGGGAAAACTTAATAATGTCTGTTTTCAGAAGGAGCTTTAAGAGGTCTTTTGCTTTCTGATGATTGAAGGAACATGGCTCTTCTTGTATCTGGAATTCAGCAAAAAAAATAAATAACCCATGGAATGCATTCCCCAATTCATTTTTCATTTTTCTCCCTCCCCTTGTGGTTTTAAAAGAGTATTTACCTTACTCAAGTGTAGGATAATTGCAGGGTACCCTTTAAGCAGAATTTGAAGAGCAGTCTGTAGGCGAAGGAGCCATCGGGAACCACCAATTCGAGAAGGAATAGCTGGCCTCAGTTTGAGGTCTTCGTACGTTAGCTTAAGATTGCTTTTATTCAGGTGAGAGTTTTGATAAAAATAGTACATATTTTGCAAGAGACCAATGAGAACAGTGTACAGATGAGTGCTCTTCAAGGTATCCCTGTAGGCCATTTCAAGCCGATGAACAAGACAATGTACACTCTGAACACAGGGCTGGATTTCTTTCAAAAGTTTAGCCACCCCATTATTTTGTCCTACCATGATGTCTGCGCCATCACTTCCAAAGCCGACCAGCTTCCTTGCCCAGTCTTGGCTTGGCAGGTGGAGCTGCAGATTGGTCTGCAGTGTTTGCAGAATGGCATTTTTCACCGCTGAAGCCTCATATTGGTCTAGTGACTGAACCCCAACGATCTGGCAATGGACCTTCCCTTGGTAGGCAAAGCGCACGTAAACGAGGGCAGCTTCTGTGCTTGCGTGGTCTGTGACTCCGTCACTAATGAGGGAGAAGAACTTGCATTGTTCTAATTTCTCCTTCAAGGCCCTTCTTTCCACTTCAGCAATGAAATGGATGAAGATTCTTGCTGCCTTGTCGTTTCTAAATATGGAACCGATATCCACCCCCTTCATATCATCCAACTTGCACATCCAGTCTAGGTCTGTGAAGGGGCGCCCAGTTTTGGCAATAGCATGGCAAGTTCTGAAGAGGTTTTCTATTCTTCCCAAGGTTGCTTTACTCATGTTCCTTAATATCTGCTCTGCGATGGTTGTGTCTGGAACAGAAGAGCTGGCTTCTTCCATACAAGTTGCCCAAGCATGAGCTTCACTGCTTCCATGCTCAGTGACTAGTTCAAGTCTGAAATCATCTGTCCCAGAACAAAAGTTGTGCATGGTTTCTCCTAAGTCCACATTATGTTTCCGGCACAGAGCGCAGTACATTGTGTCTCTTCCACTATCATGCTTCAGCCAAGGGTACTCTGTCAACCATATTTTTGGAAACTCTTGATTCCTCTGTGATTGTTTGCCTGGAGTTACAGTCTTCTTTTTAAATTGCTTCAGGACTGCTAAGGCTATAAATATTTTAAATATAATTTCATATTAAAAAGTTTTGTTATCATTCTTGCAATATTTCACTTGGATCCCTCACCCCAGCTTTGTTACTCATATGCTTAGGAATAATATGAACTTGTATTCATTTTATAAAATAAATATATCTCAAAGCTGGGTGCCCTCCTGTTATATATGATAACATTTTCCCACTCTGCAATTTGAGTTCTGTGCCAATAAAAGCTGCCTTCTCTATCTTGTATAATTTATGCACCATGAGAACAGTTTCATAATTTATTAATTTGCATAATTTATTCTGCTTGTATTATTTTGCATAATTTATGCTGGCTTTGCTAGCCTTGAGTGGGTTTAAAGGATTATGCAAGGCACTGCAGCCAGTTGCAACTGCTGCAAATCTTATTCAGCAACCTTGATGGCTTCTGAGGTTTCAGCAGACATTGCCCACACACTTTTCAAGCATTGCTTTTTGCACCCATAAGGGCTAGAGAAAGAAGAACATAAGCTGAGATTCACAAGCAGCTAAATTCTGCATTCTTTCTGTGCTTCTGCAGAACTGCAGCATACGAAAAGTCCCTGAAATTTGTTCACAAGTAAGTGTTGGGCTCGCAATAGTGTTGCCAGTTATAGCTGACAACCAGATGGGAGAGTTTGGGGGCAGAGATAATCTTCTTCACATTGCGCTGACACACAATGTCACTTCTAGCAAAAAAAAAACCCAGAGGTGACATCATTGCACTATGGCAACACTCCAGGATTCGCCCAAAACTCTACGGTTAACCCACAGCTAAAGCAAGTGACCAGGCCCCGCAGCTTTTACACACTTCACACAATTGGTAGAGAACCGTCCTGCTTCCAGGACAGAGAAGGGTCTGAATTTATTCTTGCTAAGTTTACTCCATCACAAAGGAAGGAAAAAAAGAGTTGGAGAATGAAGAGATGCATGTGTTTCTGAAAGGCTCTCAGACCATCTCCTAAGGTTGAGGGTCATGCACATACAGCAGGAACAAGAAATGCAGCCTAGTTTATTTCAGTCCTGATTTCCTCTTTGTAACAAGTATATAAGGAAGAAAGTACTACAAACATACATCCAAAGTCTAAGGGCCAAAGTAACACGAGGGTATTCTTGTCACCAAGAAGAAGGGCCCCATGGGGAGGCATGCCTATTTAGGCACTTGAAAAAGCACCAGGGCAGGAGAGCTCAGCACCATGGACCTGATCAGGCTCGAGCACTCGTGGCACTTTAAAATCACTTGAAAATGGTGGCGGTGTCCTCATGGCATCCACAAGGACATTGTCACATTTAGTTGGGGCCCTAATAGATGATAATTCATTATGTCAGCTTAATTATTTGGCTTGCAATATTAAGAGAGTCTCATGCTTCTAACCGTTACTAGTTTACGTAACTTATGATGTAAAACTCACAGACCTCATAACTTTTATGGTGTGAATCTCTGGTGACCTTCAGAGAGCCAAGCTACAAGTGACGAATGACACTTGCCTGGCAAGTGAACAGACTCACGTGTATTCCTCCCTGTTCACTTGCGCTCCGCTTGATCAAGTGGAGAGCAAGTGAATGGCAAGTGAACAGGGAGGAAAACACGTGAGTCTGTTCACTTGCCAGGCAAGTGTCATTCGTCACTTGTAGCTTGGCTCAGAGTTCATGGTTCTTGACACCAGTTTCACCTCAATTGTGGGTGATCAGAAATGCGGTTTGGGAAGCCATACGTTCTGAGAGGCTAAGCTCACTTACTTGCAAGTAATTTTCACCACAATCAAGTGAATTCTACGCTAAGTAAAAGTATTTTTAATATCAGCCTGTTGAGAGTCAGAGCAATGGGGGATGTCAAAGACAAGGCAACAGAAACAAAAATGAGATTGTTTTCATTGTTTAAACCCGCAATATTGTGGCAAGGGGATTATTTGGTGCCGTTATCTTTTTTTTAGGTAATGGAAGTATTCCAAGACAAATGTTTATTCTGACAGTTAATATTGTATTTAAATGCAATTTCCCTTCCTGCTGCAGTAAGTAATCAGCTATAAGGCTGTTGGGCCTCTTAAGCAAATCTGGTGCTTTCCATGTTGCGGTCTTTATTGGTGTACGTCATCTGATCTTTGCGGCTAACAGAGGACTGACCCAAATAACAGATACTAGTCTACTCCTATGAGTCAATATTCTACTTGGTGTATAGCACAGACCTTTCTTTCTGTGGTTTCCATTCTTTCCTCTGACTTCCTTTTTCATACTTTTCCCAGCAAAGGTGAGTGAATCTCCCTCTTTTTCCTTGTTCACATTGATGTTGCACTTCTCCCTAGGCTCCGCCGGCAAATCTCTCGGAATTTCCCAACCCAGAGTTGTCAAGTCTAGTCTCTGGTGTCCTTCATAGTTCTCCTCTCCAGCTTTTAATTACTCATTGAATAAAAAAGTTGTAACCTTTTCCCATACAGAATCTCCACTCCATGCATATTTTTAAATCTCTACTGTATCGACCCTTAGTTATGTTTTTTTTTAATATGGAGGTACATTCAAATGTGCAGTTTTCCTCCATCCTTGTGGAAGCAGTACAGTTCAAAGAGCTGGTTCTTAACCTGGTTCTGGCCCTCAGTGATTTGGGGCTAGGGTACTTGAAAGACCCCATACTATCCAGCCTACCAGTTAATATCCTTCTCCCAAGACCTGCTCTCTGTGGCCCTGCTTGCAACCTTACAGTGCTTTAGATGCCAAGTCAAAATATTCCTTTTTACCCAGTCTTTTACTTGAAGTATTATCCAATCTTTTTAAGGTCTTTTCACAGCCTGTCCTCTGCTGAACTGTTTTATTGCTGCTGGAAACTGCTATTATGAAGCACTATTTTGTTGTTGTTTTTATGTCTGATGATGATTTTTAAAATGTTTGTTGTTTTTATGATTGAGCTGACCTGAGCAGGGCTCTGGAGAAGCAGTCTGCAAATTCTCTAAATAGTATCCAGGCCACATTGATATCAGTGTTGCAATTGTTATCATCATTATCATCATTAATGCTCAGCATCTAAAATAATGCTCAAGTCTTCAACTTATTTCACATATATTATCTTAGCCATTTCTGCAATATGCCTGTGAACTTGTATTATTTCCATGTTATAAATGGGAGCTAAGGCTGAGGGATGAAAACTTGGGTCACCCAGAGAGTGACGCTTGAGCAAAGGAATTCCTTCTTTCCAGCTCAGACTCTTCACTATGACATTACAATAGGTCTCACTAGCTCTTACTAGTGCGACCAGCTTTACTATTGGAATGCTAGGAATAATGAAGAACAGGCCATTCCTTTTGGAATATGGCCTAATTCTCATTGAAGTGGTAGACCTTAGGGAAGGTCCATAGTATGGACACCAGGTCTTCTGCTATAGTGAGAGACCTCCTGGTGTCTTGCTCCTTTGCCTGCCGCTAGTGCCTGAGGCGCGGGTTAGAGGAAGGGGGGGGGGTAGAGCACACACTGACACACTGACATTATTTATTCACAAGGTTTTTTTGCGAAGATAGGAGGGCTGTACTGTAGGCAGAGGATCTCAAAGAGATGCTTCACTAACAAGTTAGGGACCCTACACTTCACCATGATGTTGCCTTACATACTATCTATTGCTTTAAGTATGTGCTCCTATGTGCTACCTGTTGCTTTTAGTATGACCCTACTCGGTAGTTCTATGTATCTTACGCTTACGCTCTGTTTCAGCATTTCTTCCATTCAGAACTGAATTTTTGCTAATGCTATATCTTTGTAAATTTGACTTATTTGTCCTATGATATTGTTTATTAAAATGTCCTTTATATTGACTGTGCTAATCTCACTCTATGTAATCTGCCCTGTTTCAGTGAGAAAGGCAGACTATGAATGACAAAAAAGCCGGGAGGAGAACTGTGGCAGTTTGAAAATTATTGACACAACAAAAGAAGAGAGAAGTGACTATACCGGGGGGGGGGGGGGGAGAGTTAACTGAAAATTTCTAAGCAATTATTTTATTCGATTACTATGCATAGTATTAAGTAATAGTGGTGTTTTTATAAGATCTATAAGGACAGAAACTAATTAATTTTATCGCTGGCTGATAATGGTATAACGGAGAATCTATATAATTAAAATGAATGAATATAAGAAAGGAGGGGAAAATATACAGTAACATACAGAATAGGGGTCAAATTGATTGACTTAGGCCGAATGTGTATAAACAAGGGACAAATTGTTTGTCCCATAAAGATGAGACCAGAATGAGTAAGATAGAGTATAGGCTACTAAAATGATTATTGAAGAATATATGCCAGAAATGTATTATTTAGTTGTTAAGTCAAATGGGAAGGGAAACAGAGATAGCACTGTGATACAATAGATAAGCTTAGAAGAGAGTGAAAGTATATGTTTAATAGGTAAAATAAGTTTGGAACGAGTAGGGGAAAATAGACAAGGGGTTGGAAAACTGTTGGAAGTCATCAAAAGGGGGGGGAAGGGAGGGGGTTAGAATTGGAATATTTAAAAGAAATTGATTGTAATGGACATTAAATATTTCTAATCCAATAAAAAAAAATTAAAAAAAAAAAGAATGACAAAAAAGCCTGCTTGCGGGGAGGGCGGAATATAAATACGATAAAATAAAATAAAATAAAAATAACAAACAAACAAACAAAGAGATAAATTATTTCTGGTAAAAAACAGAAGCGATGACATTAGATACTCTAGGATTTACCAAAGTCCTATGGTTTTACCATAGAGATTTTGTAAATGCTAGAGCATCTAATGATGCTCATAGCTCTCTCACAAGTTTTTAATGGAAGTGATGTGAACGTGCTGGCAAAATGCTGGCACACCAGGCCCCACCCACTTTCTCCAGGGGGTTGCTGCCTGCAGCCTGGCAACTTTAGGCCATGGCTCCGTGGCAGAGCTTCTGCTTCACATGCAGAAGGTCCCTGGCATCTCCCATCAAAAGGATCAAGTAGCCGGTCATGTGAAAGACCACTTCCTGGGACCTTGACCAGCTACAGAACATAATAGACCAACGGTCTGACCCAGGATAAGGCAAGCGAGTCCCCAGCTGCAGTCAGAAGTGATACAATCAGGACTTTGGTTTATTACCTTGGTAAGATTTCTTTGCCTTTCTGTGTGCTTTGTTTGTATGTGTCATGCTAGCAACATGGTAGCCACTTACAATAAACTTACAGTGCTATCCCTAAGAAGAGTTACTCAAGTCTAAGCCCATTGAAATCAATGGGCTTTGACTTGAGTAACTCTTCTTAGGATTGCACTGCCAGTAACTTAGTAGATAAATATATAGACAATTCTAATGTTAGAACACTTTGGGACTCCTGAATTAAACCACATGCAATTTAAAGGAAGTTAATCGAGCTACACAATATATTACAGATTTGCAGAAAAACAAAATGTTCCAAACAACATTTGAAGACGTAGGGTCCAATTAATGGAAAATGTATTATTTGGCACCTAGAGTTCTTTCAAATGCTTTGCATGGCAGCAAACCCATATTTGCTGTCGAGGGTATAATTAACAGGAAACCACATCCAGTCACAACTCTCTCACAACTATATGTGAAAGGTACATGTAGGTCATATTTACCATTTACGGTTTGATGTATGTAAATAGGTTAGAGACAGACAATTTTTACAAGAACTGAAAGTGGCTCAACAGAGATTTTGCTTCCTATGATATATGCAGTTTTTCCCCAATGTTGCTTTTGGTCAATCACATCTTGCAAGTTTTTCCCCAACAACTACAATAAAGCATTTAACATGAGCTGAACATAGGCTGCTTACACATACTGCAAGGCGACTATCCCTCTGTGAAACTACCTTCAAATCTCTGGGAAGAAAATCCCCCCTCCAAATTATTGTCTGCCTCTAGTCTTAAAATCCCACTAAATGTTTCACACTGAAAAGAAAACAAATACCTTTTGACTCTGCCCTTCAAGCGAACTCACACATGAAGCTTAAAGCACTTTTCAGCCCTTCTGCTATGAGCGGATATGTCTCCATCCATACATCACTGGTATTATACTATTGTTGCACTCAAGCAGCTGGATTGTCTTGTTCACAGAGGAAAATCCCGCTGTAAATCATTACTATAGCACTGTGAGAGTGCAATGTCCATGTGTGAATGTGTGAATGCAGCCATGGTGCCCATGTAGAAAGGCGGGTTTGCAATGACATTCCAGGTTTTTCTACTCTTTACATGCAATTTCAGTCTTAACTACAGAGAAATATCTTTGGACACTGGTATGCACAGTTATAGGAAGTGTCAGCACTAACAGTGAAATTTTAGTAACTTGAAACCTTAGGCAGATAACTAACTCACATTCACAAATGTATAAAGAAGGCATCTTCCTACCTTTAGGTGCCACCTGTAGAAACTGCTTATGAAGGCCGCTAAGCTGTGAAATAGTTAGAGTACCATTTATTGCCGTCTCTACTGATGGAGGGCGGGGTGGAGGAACAGGATCCGGGAATACTATGATATCACCATTTACGTAAAACTCTGTCCCTTCTAGAACTAGCTCATTCTGGATTCTAGTAGATGCTTCAATATGACGGCGGGCAACTTCGATTAATTTGTCAACACTGTAAAGATATACATTCAATAAAGGTAATCACCCTTGACCATTCTAAAACTAGAATATCATTAGGTTAATAGTTCTTTCGCATTTGTAGCTGCCAAGACTGCAACTAGTAGAGCTATCTGTGACCCTCCACATCCTGGCCAGCGCCAAAAAATTCTCCTCCTGATACAGTCTACTGTGCCCTAAGTGCCTCCCAAAATTCCATCCCCTTCCCAGCCCACCCTTCAGAGTATGAATCCAAAACTTCCAGTTCCATATCCTACTAGATCATATGGCACTGGCTACCTTTTTGGCAGAGATACAAGAAGAGAACACATGACCCTCTAGGCTTCCTGTTCCTATGAGCGGAACTACAAGTGACAAAAGGCACAGATGGGAAATGTAGGTGTCCTGGTCTTGCAGCTTGGCTCTCTGACTGCTGTCCAATGGACTTTTCAACTGTCACTTGTCCAACATTCTGCCAAGCTGCCTACATTTCCCATCAAAAATTGAGGGAAGCTGACAAGTGTCCAATCTGTGCCTTTTGTCACTTGTAGTTCCACTCTCTATTTCCTGAATCCCTCTGGAACAGGAATATTCACATTTCATTCTCTGCCTCGTCCTGCTACAGAGATGGAAGCTATCTTCACTGTGGGAACTTGGATACTTTCTTATGAAGGGAGTATTGTATTTCATACTCCTCTGAAAAATCCTTATATCACACTCAAGTCAGGAATACAGGTTGGCATGAACCAGGATGGTGGCTCGTTGCAATTTGTGGTTCTTCACGTTTCACAAACCACGAACTGGCATGAAATTGCCTGGTTCATGAACTGGTTCATTTGGTTTGTGAATACATCACTTCTGGGGCAGCAGAACGTCTGCAGAACCCCCCCCCCCCGTTGCCCTAGGAAACTGATTGATCAGTGCCAGGCTGTCTGCAGTGACGAACCGAAAAATGAACCAAATGAACCAGCCTAAAAATCATAGCAGTCCGTTGCGGTTTGTCAAAAATGTGACCCGACGAACCACCTGTTTGCGAACCAAAAAAAGTCCCAGTTTGTGATGAACTCTGGTTCATATTTCGGTTTGTGCCTATCTTTAGTAAGGAAACATACTCATTTTTGGTGACAAATGGGTGGGAGAGAAAGAAACCTGTTTGGCTACCCTCACTCTGTTCAGATGGATAATCCAGACTGAAGTCCTGAATACCAGTAGTGCACCTGATTGGTCAAGGGTGGCTTGGCAGGAAATGGGTAATTCATTGCCCTGGTACAGGATGGATCCCACAGAAGCCCTTAGAAGGGAAACACTTAAATGTCCAGTTCACCAAGTGAGAAGCATGCCAAGACCAGAGAGGCAGGAAAGAACAGACTTGAAATCTGCACCACCCTTTGTTTTAGCATTCCTGCTGACTTATAATAATAATAACATTCAATTTATACCGCCATTCAGGACAACTTAATGCTCACTCAGAGCGGTTTACAAAGTATGTCATTACTATCCCTACAACAAAACACCCTGTGAGGTGGGTGGGGCTGAGAGAGCTCCAGAGAGCTGTGACTAGCCCAAGGTCACCCAGCTGGCTTCAAGTGGAGGAGTGGGGAATCAAACCCGGCTCTCCAGATTAGAGTCCCGCGCTCCTAACCACTACACCAAACTGGCTCTCATTTCCAGCAGCACGAGTGGCGGCGCGGGAGGGCTGGGAAGCTGCCCGTGCCATGCGCTGACGGAGCAGCTGGCTTGCTGCGCACACCCAGCCCTCCAGCAGCAGTGCGGGCAGTGGCACAGGAGGGCTGGGAAGCTGCCTACGCTGTGCACCTGCCGCACTGACGGGGGGGCTGGCTTGCTGCAAGCACCTGGCCCTCCAGCGGCATTCCCTGCCAAGTTGCCCTTGACCAATCAGGTGCACTACTGGTGTTCAGGAGCCTATTTCCCTGAGAGAAATGCCAAGGCAACTCAGTAATCAGTATAACTTAGCCACTATTCCTTTTGCCTTTTATTTCCTTCTTCTCTGTAATACCCGTACTGTGCTCTGATATCTATTGCTGTGCTTTTGTGCTCTTGGTCTGTACAGGACGTTTGTTAGTTAATAAGGATCTCTTTTTCTTGTAAAGCTCTCAGGGTCTCTCACCCATGCATTTGGCTGTTCATTCCTGCAGAAATATCAAACAACCTGGCCAAGCTAGAGGGAATTAGTGGGGGCTGGGACATGTGGAACATATGCACTCCACTTTCAGGAAGTCAGACCACTGAGGGAGTTTATGCAGTACACAATAGTCTGACTGGTGGATGGCTTCCTGAAACATAGAAAGGAAGGGGGCTCAATTTTCCTACAAGTGGATTCAAGCACCCTCAATTGCACACCAACTTGCCAGCCTCTCAGCCACTCACCACCTGGAAAACAAGAGGAGGAGGGATCAGGACAGAGAGAAGCAAAAGGTGGGTATACCAGGAGGACTATAGTTTGAAGGCTGCAGTAATTTTGCTAAAAGTTACATAGACATGGTCTGGGCAGTGCCTGGACAAAAGACCACCTAGGAACCCTCAGTTACTCAGGGCTGGATCTACGGGGGGCGGGGGGGGGGGGTCGCTTGCCTCCGGCACTGGCAAACAGAGGGTGCTGGAGCGGCTGCTGGCCAAGAGTGCTGGAGCGGCTGCTGGCCAAGAGTGCATGCTCCCGGTCCTCTGGCAGCAGCACAGGCGGCGGCTCAGGAGGGCTGGGAAGCTGCCTGCGCCATGCGCTGATGGAGTGGCCGGCTTGCCGCGCACACCCAGCCCTCCAGCAGCAGTGCAGGTGGTGGCACAGAAGGGCTGGGAAGCCACCTGCACTGTGTGCCTGCTACGCTGACAGGGCGGCTGGCTTGCTGCACGCACCTGGCCCTCCAGCGGCAGTGCAGGTGGCCTGCTCCCAGGGAGGCGCTCTGTATGATGACGTCACAAAATTGATGCCATCACACACTCCTGGGGCGCCACTGGACTTGGGTTGCCCTGGGTGCTGGCTCTGCAGTTACTACCTTGATTATCAAAGAAAGAAGGTTGATGGACAAGTGGGAGAAAGAGGAAGCGGTGAGACATACGCTTCTTCCTGTTCTCCCTGTATCTTTATCATGACGAAACCACTGAGATTCTCAAGCAAGATCTCGTTGTCCTCCTTGCTCTAAGTAAGGGTGAATTTTAAAAAAAATATTATACTTGAAACATGAAGTCGTTTCAACCTCCTCCCATATATTCCATTTAACCTGGTCTATCTATTTGCATAACATACGACAAAATTAAAAGCAAAAGGGGACCCCCCCCTTTTGATGTTATTGTGGCATGGGGAAACAGCTTGGGGGGGGGAGATCCCTCCTCCCCTCCCAGAGGCATTCTGAGGCTGTTTGGGCTCTATTTTTTTAACAGCCATTTACTTTTTAACTGCTCTATGGATGTGGGAACTTGAGCTGGGTCTGGGGAACCCAACTCTTTCAAAATCTGCACATCTAGAGAGACCCAGAGGCATTCCTTCGGTGCCCCCACTTTCGCCTTTTAGGTGCCTGGGCAAACCCTGTGTTCTTCTCTGAAGCTTTTGCCATCATTATCATTATTAGAGGTGTGCATTTGTTTAAAACAGGAATAGATTTGTTTTTACAATAGAAATGAATGGGAAAAACCAAAATGAATGGGTTAGATAATTTGGCTAGAACAGTACATAGTGTTCAGAGAAAGGTTACAAGGAGTGGGGGAAAGAGACAGCAGTGGAACTGACAGAACCGTGTACAAAGCAACAAGCCAGACTTTACAGACAGGGAAAGGCTGTCTAGATCTCTTGTGGAATTCAGTAGGACAATTTATAAAAGATATATTGTCGAAGGCTTTTCACGGCCGGAGAATGATGGTTGTTGTGGATTTTCCGGGCTGTATTGCCGTGGTCTTGGCATTGTAGTTCCTGACATTTCGCCAGCAGCTGTGGCTGGCATCTTCAGAGGTGTAGCACCAAAAGACAGAGATCTCTCGGTGTCACGAGTGACACACCTCTGAAGATGCCAGCCACAGCTGCTGGCGAAATGTCAGGAACTACAATGCCAAGACCACGGCGATACATCCCGGAAAACCCACAACAACCATCAATTTATAAAAGAGTTCACTTTTTAAAAATTGCCTCTAAAATTGGCACCCTGTTTCCATTCTCCTTGAAATCTGACAGGTATGATGCCTCATGGGAATAGCAGAACACGCAAATATTCCAAGCAAAACAACCCAGCTACAGGAAGAAGAAGACTAGTGAACAATGAAAATTAGCAAATAAGTAATTAAAAAACGAATTAACAACTAAATGAATCAATGGGAGGTCTTGAACATGAAAACAAGTGCAGAAATAAAATAAAATACTTTCTATGTACACCTCTAATAATTATGGGACTCTCTGTGTTTTTGGCCTGTTATTGATGATGTTGGTGTTACTATAGCTGATTTTGTAATTTATCCCTGTGTTTATTTTTGTGGATGTACAGGTTTGGAGACCATTGGTGGAAAAGTAGTTAGAATTAATAAAAGAAGTCTGTGTAGAGACACAGGGTTAGATCCAACCAATTTCTCTGCTGGTGAAAAAGGAAGGAGAGATCCCATTTGACCACCCCCCAAAGGTTACGTTGGGGATCATGGGATCTGTGTGTACACAAGCCACATGGGATGGGGGATGTAGTAAGTAGGGCAAGTATGCAAGATTGACTGAAAAAGCTGGCTGGATCCAACCCACAGTTATGGGCATGTGTTAGAGAGAGTGCAAATGAAAGATTTCCCTCCAGATTGCTGCTTTATCCTGTTTCTTGGTCCAGTCATTTACCAAATCCAGTTACTATGCTTCATCAAAATTAACCATTACCTGGACATTTCAGCCAGGTATCTCTCTCCAAGCCATTTTTCCATATTCCTGTATGTTAGTTCAGTTTTCGAGATTAGATCTTGAATGAAGTAATGTGCTTTAATTTTTATCAGCTCAAGTCGAGATTTTGCAGCATCCGCTATTGAAAAAGTTGGTTTGGAATAAATAGAAATGAAAACACTCAGCAACTAATTTCACAAGTTTGGAAACCAATCTTTGTTTGGGAAACTGACCTGAGCCTGTGAATCTGCAAATGCTCATCCACGATTAAGTATTACATGTGGATATCAACACCTCAGTCGTGGATTGGCATCAAACTTGATGAGAAACTAGCCCTTTTCAGACGTTAAATTTTATTGTGCAAATGGTGAGCATATGCTACATGCAATTCTCGTGATATACACAATTACCATTTTGTCAGAAAGGACAAGACACCAACTTCTGAATACCAGTCCTTGTAGGCAGCAGTAGACATGGGCACAAACCGAAATACCCCAAAACACGTGATTCGTGGTTCATCACGTTCCATGAACCACGAACTTCCACGAACTTTTCCTAGTTCACGAATCGGTTCATGGTTCGTGGTTTGTGGCATTTCAAACACCCAGCACCAACTGCTGAAGCTGGCGTGGGGTGTTTGAAACTGACAGCCCCCTTCTCCTGTTGCCCGGAAGCGGCAGGAAAAGGCTGTCAGTTTCAAACACCCCAAGCTGGCTTCATCTGATTGGGCGAAGCCAGCACAGGGCATTTGAAAGTCACAGCCTTCCTCTGTTGCTTGCAACCGGCAGATGAAGGCTGTCAGTTTCAAAACACCCTATGCAGGCTTCATCCAATCGGGTGAAGCCGGTGCGGGGTGTTTGAAACAGACAGCCCCCTTTTCCTGGCGCTCGCTGGTGGCAGGAGAATGGGGCTGTCAGTTTCACACACCCCGCAATGGCTTCCGCCGATCGGCTGAACCCAGCACAGGTCGTTTGAAACAGACAGCCCCCTTCTCCTGCCATTTGTGGGTGGCAGAACAGGGCTGTCAATTTCACACACCCTGTGTGGGCAGCAGCGCCAGCCTGTCTGGCTTCACCAACCGCTCACGACTCTCACGAACCAGGCAAAAAAGTTGTGGAATTCATGGAAAATGCAGCCCCACAAACTGCGTTTTCAAGAACCACTAATTGGTCCGGTTCGTGCATTTTTTTTTTGCTTTGTATTGTGATTCGTGCCCACCTCTAGGCAGCAGTGGGAAAGCCTCAACCTCTGTGCCTTGTTTGTTTGGCCCTCCATGGCAACTGGTGGGCTGTTATGCGAAACACTATGCTGATCTAGATGAACTACTGGTCTGGCTCAGCAGGCTGTGCTTTTCTATAAGTTCTAGTTCTTGTTTACTGAAACTGAAAGTATAAATATGCGCGTTACCCCTTTCAGGCAAAATAGTGATCACATATCTCTGAAAGATCACATGCACCATGTGTCTAAAATATGTAGCAAAGTGTAACAACTGAAAAGGGCTACTATAGTTTGGAAATCAGGGTTCATGCCAACCATGGTAAAGTGCTACATCTCTACTGAGAAAATCATGGTTAGGGCAATTTCCCTACCTCTATGGCATCTCTGCTCACAGACCTGCAGATTTTACTGTTGTATCTTTATACACAGCTTCTTGGGGAACAGCATAGTTTAGCAACTTACACTATAGTTTTACTGCATGTTTTGGATCTTATAACGAAGACTAAAGGCAACAAACTATGCTTAGCCTTAATGGTGGTTGAACATTCATTGATGATGACTTTTCTCAGTACTTTTCTGTTTCAGTAGCACAAATTGCAAACACTGAACTTATTCAGTGTTTGAGCTTATTTTTCAAATTAATGCATACCTTCTAGCTCCAGTGCCGCAAAAAATTCCTGCTTCAATTTAAGTTTCAATTCTTGTTTTTTTAATTCCTCTGGGGATAGAGTAATTGGTGTTGGTTCAACCACAGATGGAGAGTCTGCAGGGAAGAGAGAATTTTCACATAGTACTGCATCCATACATTCTTTGAAGTGTTAAAATGTGTGTTACCGAATCATTGCAACACCAGTTGCTAACACTGAACAGCTAACATTTCGGGCATTTTTCCAAAAACAACTGTTTCACTCAAACTTTCATCCCATTAATTTTTTTTCACAATTTCAGAATACGCACTATGGGTTACACTATGGATTGAAACTTGCGTAAAATTCCTGTGGATTCCCCGTCCCATGGCAAAGCTCTATCTCCCCCCCTGCCCACTGTTCCTAGAGATACCCCATCCCCAGGAGCACCATTTCAAGGTGAATATTGGGCTGCAGCAAGAGGGAGAGGGAAATCGTGCTTCTGTGGACAGAAAATCTCTGGAAATTTTAGGTGGTCTCCAAGTTTGTGATTGAAAGAAACAGGCCTGTTCAACTTTTAGTATCTTGGTCAGTGTCACTAAACTGTGGTTCAGTTGTAAGTTTCTCAGCTGCAGGCTTGGCTCCGGCCTAGCTGAGAAAAATGTGCTGGCCTGTTAATTTCTAACACTGGTGGGCCTCTGCCGATCCACAAGGGAAGCGACCTTGAGGAGCCTGGCTTTCACCCTCCCTCGTTGTACTGCTTAATTTCATATGGCTAGCACTGCCAATTAACCAAGCATGCCCTCATTGGTTCTTGGCCTGATAGCATGACGTCGGAGGGTCAGAAAAGATGGCTTCCTGCTACACACGTTTCCCTTCCTTCTCTAAGGCATGATTCATTTTACCATCATGTATGAGAGAGAAGATTGCTTCCATGCCGTATTCCACCAAAATGCCTAGACTTTGTGCAACGATGTTTTACCATTCTGCAAAATCTGGTACCTTCCTCTTCCCCACCTACAAGTATTTGGTGGCTTCTGTGCATTACTCCCTAGAGTCTTATCTGATGTTGACCTTTCTGTCCTTTAGGCTAAAATGTTTCTGTTTACCAGTGCCTTGATCCAAGAGGCATTTTAAAAACTGTTTTTGCACTCTGAGGATGGTTTGATGGATATGGTTTTAGGCTGCCGCATGTTGCTTTATGCTGCTTTCATAACTTGTATATTATTGATAATGTGATGCTGTTGTTGTTATCTTTATTGTACTGTTTTTATTGTTTGAGCTGCCTCAAGGAGCTCTCTGGAGTCTAGAGCGATGGCATATAAACTTTCTAAATAAAGAACAAAAGCGTAATTATAAATGAAGAATGTCCGGTGGAGGACTAGAGGTTTTGAGAGTAAATGTGGTGCAGTGGTTAGAGTGTCAAACCAAGATCTGGGGCAATCGGGTGTCAAACCCCACTGTGCCATGAAAACTTGCTGACTGACCTTGAGCCCATTACCGTTTCAGCATATCCTACCTCACAGGGTTACTGTTGAGAGAATAAGGTGGAGGAGGGGATGCGATGAGCCTATTTGGGGTCGTTTTCACGTCTTTCCCCTGGCCCAAAATTGCACAAAACTCAGGGAACGAGGGTGTCTTCATGGCGTGATTTCTGACATCATCGCGCCACGGAATGGAATCATGACAGGGTGATGTCAAAAATCATGCCATGAAGATGCCCTCGTTCCGTGAGTTTTGTGCAATTTTGCCTGAGGGTAAAGACGTGTGAAAACGACCTGGGTTGTGTTTAAGGAGAAAAGGTAAGAATAAAATAAAATATATAAAAGAAGTATGTGTGAAGTCTCTCCATTCTCTGCTCTTTGTGTGTGGCAAGAGCAGCATCAAGATCAGTGCTGCAATCAAACCTTTCAGTTTTCTCGAGCGTGTGATTTTGTTCATTCAGAACTACTTTGTAAAAAAGAAACAGTTGCACCTTTTCTTACCTTTCTTTTTTCCTTTTTTGCTATCTTTGGCCTCCTTTCCAGCCCCCTTTGCCTCCTTTCCACCTTTTCCCTCTTTTCCGCCTTTTCCGCCCTTTCCCCCTTTGCCTTCTTTTCCACCTTTGCCAGCAGCTGCTTGGGAAAATTTCTGGTGTTCTTTCTCTTTTATTTCTTGCTGCAGGCGCTCTTTTTCTTCTTCAGCCTCTCTTACTTGCATTTCAGTACTAACCTTAATTTTAACAGTTACAGTTTAGTAGAAGCAATCGGGAATGGCAATGCAGCATTCTGAAAAACTATCATTCTCTCGTTGCTTTATGGATCGACAATATTTTTAAAAATGTTAAAAAGAAGAAAACTGGAATAGTAAATTTTCATTTATTGGCAAGTTCAGTTCATGCAGCAGGTTTGTGAAGAACTAACAGCATCCACTGCTGAGACAGGAAAGGGAACTAGTTCTCTTGGTGGACAGATGGCGGAGGTAAGAGGGCCATAACTCCAGCCCTTGCAGTCAGCTTTTCAGCAGCAATATCCTGTGTGCCATTGAACCCACAAGCACTCTGGACACTCCCTGATGAGGGCTGCAGGCAGCTCCTCACCAGGGAGTGTCCTGATCAGCTCCTCATGCAAGCATAGTACTCAGCAGTTATAACTGGTCATCCTTCAGTGATCTGCTTTTTTGTGATAAGTGATTATTTAGATAGATGGACAAATAGAAAAATAGTTTGTATGTTAAACTCTGCCATTTAGGAAGGTAAACAACTGAAGTAAACTAGCACTACCCACTGATAAAGAAACTGCTTTTCAATTGGTGCAGCAGTTCATTAATTGAGTAAATGACAATGGATGTCCCATATTACCAATCACAGCTGCCTCTTTGAGATACTGATGTATGATAAAGTTGTTTTAAAAGCCATAGTTCAATAGTCGCCCACCTTAATTTTATTTCCTTTTAATGGAAACATTAGCGGAAAGTCAGATGCAAAAAAATTAGATGAACGTATAGCTCTAAGCTTGATTAAAACTAAACTCCACTGATAAGATCAACCAAATAATGCTTGCAGTCTTAATTTAACAAGTCTGTTGATAACAGAGCTTTGGTCTGATACAGAGTCCCCTGAGCAGCACTCTTGACACAGATACTCAAAATGTGCAGCATTTCAGCCCTGGGATAAACCAAGACTTTTCTTACCATATGAGATATTGTAACGACAGCGTTGTGCCAAGTCTCAGAGATCAGTTTCTCATCAGAACTAAAATTGAACAAGGCACCTTCAGAAGTCGGATAATCCTCCTTTGCATTCTTTGCTTGAAATGCTTTGCTTTTTAGCTTGGTAAGTACTATCTCTGGAGAAGGACACTTGCGAGCTAATAAAGGGATTCTTTTTTTAAAAAAGAAGAAAAAGACAAACAACCTTAGTCTTGCATTTCTCACAATGGGTGTTCATCATCTTCTTCAGCATGGTTTCCCTACATTGCAAACATAACCTGAGGCAAACTAAACCAGTGAGGCCTGATGTGTAGACATGTAGACTAAATTTTAAAATACAGACTACACGAGCAAACCAGGGTGCAGGAACAAGCTTTGTTACAACACTTACAATACAAGGAGAGTTCTAAATTTCTAAGTCCAATGAAGGCAATGAGGGTTTAAGGACTGGAGCAAGTGGGATACTCATAACCAAGTAGAGTTGCCATTCCCTTGGCAGGGGATTCTTTGCTCCACCTTTCATTTCCCAATGCCACTCTGAGCAGATTTAAATGGCCATTGGGCCAAGGGTGTCATGTCATAGCTCTAGGGAAAAAATCTGGAAGTGTTGCCACACTTCTCTAGGAATTGCAAAAATCTTTACCAAATTATTTTTGGTGATTCCTAAAGAGGCATGACACCACTTCTGGGAAAACCCTAGAAGTGCTGTCATGCTGTTGATGATGGCTTCCTCCCCATGTCCCCCTCCCCAGTCTCCCATTATTTGCCGGCTGGGCTTGACAACCCTACAACCAAGCCCCAAACAATGATCTATCCACCCTTCTCTGGCTGGTTGATTGTGCTATAAATGCAGGTCTCAATGCACACTAATGCACTTTCTGTGTTGCAGGAGAAGGAAGTTTTGCTCTCACTTCTTGGTGTCGCTTCTAGAATCTGTGAAGTAGAGCATAGTATGGAAACTGAACTCAACAGCATCATAGTAAACAATGGACTATTTTTCTTATCTGGATTTGAGGAGGAATTAAGGAGAGGGAGCAATTAAGGAATCTGATTATTTGTTTAACTTTATGATAGAACATCATTGTGAGTTATTCACAAGAGTCCTGTGTAAGTGACATTGCCCTGTGTGTACAGTGGGATCATGCCCACTTGCCCCAGCCCCTATGCATGTTCAGACCCACATCAGCACCAAGTCTATGTCTTAGAAAGAAAACATGCATCGGCTCCATCTGTGCCACTGAAAACCCTAGGGAAAAAGTATAAGAGTCCAGTAGCACCTTTAAGACTAACCAACTTTATTGTAGCATCAGCTTTTGAGAACCACAGCCCTCTCCATCAGACACACAGAGAGCTGTGGTTCTCGAAAGCTTATGCTACAATAAAGTTGGTTTGTCTTAAAGGTGCTACTGGACTCTTTTACTATTTTGCAACTACAGACCAACATGGCTAACTCTTCTGGATCTAGGAAAAAAGTATTACTAATCACATGGACGGAGCCTAAGCACATATAGTTGGAAGGTATATAAGCAAGGCTAACAGAAACATGTAAGTAAAGACTGGGGCAAGCAGGCATGGGCCCAGTCCCTGCTCTCTGTGTAGAGCCTGCACATCTTGTCAACCTCACTGAACTCAAAGGGACTTGCTTCTGAGCAGGCATGCACAGGAGCAAGTATCCCATTAGCTGTATCAACATTTAGCTATCCTGAGTCTATATTTATATTATTTTTATCACCACTGCAAACAATTGCAGCATTCCTACTCTGCCATGAAGCTGTCTGGGAAGCCCCGGGCCAATCACCAGGGCTTTTTTTCAGCAGGAACGTGGTGGAACGGAGTTCCGGAACCTCTTGAAAATGGTCACATGGCTGGTGGCCCCGCCCCCTGATCTCCAGACAGAGGGGAGTTGAGATTGCCCTCTGCGCCAAACTTCTTGGAAGGAGGGTGCGATAGAAATGTACTAGATATTTTTGAGATGTGAAACTTGGACATATATTTAACATTAAGTTTTGTATACCCCCACACTTCAATATCTACAGATGCTACTTTTACCTCTTCTAGCATACGTCCTATGCACACAACAGTATTCCCTGTCAATTCACCACACACATACATATTTCGTAATTATTGCAATGTTACAATTTTAACTGTACATTTTAATCTTGCCCTCTTCATCTATTTGAATCAGGTCCGTTAGTGGTATTCTGGTAAACTCTGTGTTGGTTTCCGTAGGGATTTTGCCTTCCATTCCTCTATAATAGTCATGTAAAAGTCTCTTGGTTTCTTGGAAACGGTCCAGTTCATACTTCATACATACAAGGAAAGATTACATTTTTAATCAGTTTTTTTGTTTATCTTAACAGATTGCACATATAGCAATATTTTGCAGCATTTGATTAATACAACACTCCCAGTCCTTAAATAATTTTAAGATCCAATATGATGGAACATATAACCAAGAATGACATACAACCAAAAAATCCAGTGTACCAAACTATACTGTTATAAAAATTTCAGATCTATTTAGATCAAGGGTTTTAGAAACCCTTGTTGGGATTAGACAAAGGCCGTTTCCACACACATTGGATAATGCACTTTCAGTGCACTTTAGCAATCCTTTGGAAGTGGATTTTTTGTTCCGCACGTGAAAGCCCAGTTCCAAATGATCACTAAAGAGCATTGAAAGTGCATTATCCAACGTGTGTGGAAGCAGCCATAGCATACACACTTTCCTTCTTCCCTGCTCTCCTTCAATTCACCTTCAGCATAGTGGGTCATGTACCAACACTACCTGATACTAACCAGGGCTTACTCCTAAATCCACTTGTAATCAGCTTCAAACTTTGAAAAGAGACAGCCAAAATTAACATTATAATAGAGAAATAATGAATAGCCAATGATGGTGAGGGGGGAGGAAGGAAGAATTTGGGACAGGGGGTTTCTAAAGGGTAGCAGTGCCCCTTAACCATGGTTCACACTTAACTATGGTTAAGGCACTGGCAGTAGGCAGCATCTGCATAAGGCCTAGAGGTCATTCTACTTTTCGAAACAATCCAATATTGTTACAGGTCTTTGCATCACAGATACTAACCACCTTTGAACAGCAGTCTAAAATACACTTATGAAAGAACTAGAAAAACTGTGCTGTTTCACAGCAGCATTTCATCAAGTGGATTTTGCCAGGTTCAGAAGATGAACCCTATCAGAATGCAGCCAAGAAACTTTATGCACCTGTCGCACTTTGATATATTATTAGAACAGAAACCTCTGAATATATAACTGAAAAAACCAAACAAAACCCGGTTCTGAATACTGATGGGAAAATTCACAAAACCACAGTCACAAAAGGAAGAAAAACCAACGCAGAGTAAAAATCTAAGTGTGTAGAATAACCACCAAGCCGAAGCCTGCCGCTCTTCAGCTCCGCATCAGACCTGGTTCCTGGCAAATTAGGAAATCAAGCCCTGAAAGGAAGGCAAGGCTGGGAAATTTTTTTTTTAAAAGCTAGCCAAGGCCAAAGCAACGCAAAGCAGAGGGGAAATAGATTGAGGTGTGCATGTGTGCAGAGACAGGGCTAAGCAAACCAAGACGCCAAAAAAGGTCACATGTTAAGATCCATAAGGCAGATCAGTGGCAAAGAACAGGAGCTGCAGCAGATTCCCCAACCAGACAGCAAGCCTGACCTGGAAGCCTTGAAAAGGGTCCTACTAGCTGTGGCTTCCCTGCTGCTCTGCCAGGTTTCCTGTTTTGGAGGTGGTGCACAAGCTGAATCCCTGCCCAACAGCCCTCCCGTGCTCCAAGACTCTTTGCGGGTGTGAATCCACAGTTAGTTGCACATAAAAGCACAGGAAAGTCTATGAAAGACTGCAGGCAACCCAAAGACTCCGGATATGACTGAGACTTTCTGAAGAATTGAGAAGGCACGAGGACTGCTGTGTCTGTCATGGACTTGTCCATGGCTGTCCGGCAATTATTGACTGTGACTCAATAGCACAGTCACAACACAGCATAGCTATCTCATATATGGGCATCCTAAGCCTGAGGAGTAAGCAGAGCGAGGCCATGGTGATGAGGATATGATTGGACAGCTACATGCTACCTGTGTGCCACCCTGTGAGCATGTTGATCACCTGGAGTTTGAGCACTGATGGATAATCACTGATTATCCATCAGTGTGCAAACTCACATATCTGATATACTGCCCTTAAATCTTTCACAATGAGACTGTGTTTCTTCTCAGCTTTTTGAGCCAATACCAACAACATCCCAGTTTGGAAAAGGAAAACATGTGTGCAGGGATGTGCAAATCCCCTCGAGAAATCAGGGAACTAGACTCACAGGTTAGGTGAGAATGTACATCTGGATGCACTTCAGGATTGTGATGCGCATTCATGAATGAGGCATCCAATATGCCCTGGCACCACATAATGCAAACGGGAAGTAGGCACATTTCTATTTATATTCCAATGTGAATGGAACCAAACTATAACCTTAGGCTGTAGTGCACATTGTTGTGTGCAACTATGTTTGGACTGAGGCCCAGCTACAGAATAAGTCCAGTCAATGGGTAGCAACAAAGAACAAATGTATCCACTGGCCGCACATACCGTATCACCACTTAATGAAATTAGCTGAAGTTATTTTAATAATAACTGCTTATATACTGCTCTGCTAGACAGATTAGTGCCTCACCCACGGTGGTGAACAAAGTGTTATTATATAGCTGGGGAGCTGGGGCTGAGAAGAGTGGCTTACACAAGGCCACCTACTGAGCTCGTGGTGGCAGTCATGGGATTCAAACCAGTAGAGTGCTGATTCGCAGTCCAACCACTTAACCACTGTTGCTACAGCAGCTTACTTAGAGCTTCAGGACCGGGGTGCCCAATAAATCAAGGTTTCACAACATTCATCAACCTGAAGATCAGCCCTCTCATTTGGGCCACTGATATATATATATATATATATATATATATATATATATATTAATCTATTATCAGACCTGCATAAGTGAAAGGATGTGATTAATCAGGAGCCCCATCCGATCTGGCAACCAGCCGTTGTTCATGATATCGCTGCGCTCTTGCTCAGCTTCATCCCTTCTGTTTTCACATATATCCCACAGGCGATCTTTCAGGTCCTGAAAAACAATGGAACCAATACGTCAGAAGCGTCTCACCACAAAACAGATGAAGGACAGACGCCAGTGAGGAAACATTCTGGTTTTTAGGTCCAGTACACACAGAAGGCTCATTTATAGCAGCTGCTGGTCCTGGCAGCTGATGTGAGGCAGGAAGCAGTTGCAGAACTGCTCCCAGCAAGGAGATGCTAACACCTTCCCAACTCATCTTGCCAGGAGAACGCAGCCGTAGCTGTCTCTCCCAGAAGGACGTGTGGCAGCAGGCGCTCTCCAATGGCAACGGCCTGTGCCAACAGCCGCTCCAGATGCTAGGAGGGTTTGGGGCCTATTTGAAAGCTGCTGCGTGAATCAGAATTTATAGGAGCAGTTTTATCAGGGCTTCCAATGTAGGCACCTTGCATAATCGACAAGCATCCACTGTGGAAGAGAGGTGAAACTGTAAGGCTACTTATTGGCTGTGAACTAGAAACATTAATGCCTAATATGTATTAGAGATGCTGTCATTGTCTCCTGGACTATTCATTGCACAGAGAAGTTTAGACCACAGGAGAACAAGGGCTCTGCAGAAAGATGCCTGCAGAGCAAACAACTCTAGATAATTCTTCTGATACAGACCATGATATAAGGCAACAAGGCAAGGCAAAAATCTGCACATGGCTCATGACTGCTTCCCCAGAAATTCCTTGGGTTTTCACCGGGGCTGCCATCTTGCAAAAAGCCAGCTTTGGAAAGAGACTGCACCCATGTGAGGTGGGTCTGCTGCTATTCCTGGTTCTCTGTTCAAATGCAACTGCCTAATTCTGAAGTCCATTCACAAGGCTGGATTCCACCTAGATCTCTAACAAAGGGGTGACTACAAAAAGTCACCACATGGAGAGAAAATGAATAGTGGCCTTTGTTTATTGTGAGAACTCATTTTTGTCTGGTATAAGAGCAATGGGCTTATTCAGGGCTTTTTTTCTAGGAAAAGAGGAGGTGGAACTCTGTGGGTTGCCCTCGGAGAAAATGGTCACATGACTGGTGGCCCCGCCCCCTGATCTCCAGACAGAGGGGAGTTTAAATTGCCCTCTGAGCCACATGGCATGGAGGGCAATCTAAACTCCCCTCTGTCTGGAGATTAGGGGGCGGGGCCACCAGCCATGTGACTATTTTCAAGAGGTTCTGGAACTCCATTCCACCGCGTTCCTGCTGGAAAAAAAGCCCTGGGCTTATTCATTATCATCTATAGAATTTAGAAAGCATTACTGAAGGGTGGCTACCGACACCATTCACTGCTCTCGAGATTGCCTGCAGGTGGTTGGAAGTCCATTTCTCATGGATGATCAGGGGTGGTAACAAAAATTGGTGCACAGGCAGCTCAAGGTGCCTTGCCACCCCAATTGCCTTCCTCCTGTGTTACATTTGTTTGGTCAGACAGGTTCCAGAGGCGGCACTTTTGCAGCCTACTTTGGAGCTGGGATAGGTGACAGTAGTACAGGTGTAGGAGATGCATGCCACATCCCAGGCCACCACTGATTTGATGCCCCAGGCAGTTCCTTGGATCATTCAGGCAGTGAAGTGGCACCTGATTTGGTGCCATCTAGCCATAAGGACTTCAAATTAGGGAGCACACACAGGCAGTCTGTAACAATCCAAGAGGGGTTTCTATCTCTTACAATGAGTGATTCTGCACACGTTGGATAATGCACTTCCAATCCTCTTTATAGATCATTTGGAACGGATTTTTTCATGTGCGGAACAAAAAATCCACCTCAAACGATTGATAAAGTGCATTCAAAGGGCATTATCCAATGTGTGCGGAATCAGCCAATGTGAAAACTTTTCCTATTTGTCTCTTAATGTGTGAAAAGGCAGGGAAACCTCTTAACTGCACCTTGATTAAAATCTGGTTGAAATGTCAGTGGTCAGATAATATGGCCCCAGGGTGATATCTGGCTACTGAGCCATCCACATCTCCTATAGCATTTGACTGGGAAAAGGTCATGTCTTAATGGTAGAACAACTACTTTGCATGCTGAAGGTCCCATGTTCAATCTCCTGCATCGCCAGCTAAAAGACTCAGGTTGTAGGTGATGTGAAAGACCTCTGCGGAGAGATGCTGCAGGTCACAGTAATCCACATGGACCTTGATCGACCAATGTGACTCAGCAGAAGGTGGCTCCAAGTCTTTTTTAAATGGCTCTCAGCATCAATAGTTTATGCTAAGAAACAATGGCCGTTTTCGTACATCTTTAAAACAGCGCGATACTCATGGAAGGCTGCTGGCTTCCTCACACGATTTTTGATCCGTTTACAAAACGTCACAAAAGCGCCGTCATCACTGACTGCCTCCATTTTGTAAACGGATGGCATCAAAATCGCACGAAGGAGCCAGCAGCCTTCCGTGAGTATTCCACTATTTTAAAAACGTGTGAGAACGGCCCATAATAGAAAAAGCAGACACCCTACACCACAACATACAAGATTCTCCCCCTCAACAAGCTTTTCTCCCTAGGCCACCCAACGATCTGACTCACTTTGCTGCTAGAGAAGGAGGATATCATAAATTTCCCATCTCTAGTGACTTGAGCAGGTGTTGTGGTCAGTAGCCACATTAGCTATGTGCCTTCCAAGATAAGCTTTGTGTGTGCCATGCTGCAGGCAGGATTCTAGTCTTCTTCCCTCCCCCCCTCTCACTTTTGCCTTATGCTTAAGTTGGGTCGCTCTAAGTAGATACTACAAAGTGAGAGCCGAAGGGTTGATCTCCTGTTCTTCATACACAGGGCCAGCAAATGACACAAACAAATCACACTTCTTTAGGCAGCCATGTCTTAATTGTGATATACAACAGAACAAAGAATCTAGGAAGTGGCCAACCTGGACCTGAGATAAGATCATCTAAGTGATTTCCTAGCACCATCCAAACTAATTTTATGATGGGCTAAAGTTAACCAGCTTGGTCTTTGTTGTGAAGTAATAAGATGGCCTCTGAGCACATGGATTTTTCATATAGAAGAAATTCATCATTCCAGACACCGTCCAGCAAGGGACCTGGCCTGTTGTTGCCTCGTTTCCCGCTGCTTTTTCAAGAATGTGTCTGCAACTCCTTTCATATGAATACAGTTGTCATGTCCACTAGTTATATCACCCAAAGAGAAGTCTTTGGATGATATAACTAGTAATTAATATAAAAAATCAATTATGGGACAGATTTATAGAATTGTATATACTTAAGCATTATAATACGGATGGTCCTCTTATGACTATGTATGTGGAAGAATTCTGTTACTTGACTTGTGTATGAACAGGTATTGACAAGTGGCTATATTGTCTATTGATTTGTTTAAAAAGTAGATCTGAGAGTAAAGAACGCAAGCAGTTAGATTGTTACGGCGGTGTTTTTCTTTTTTCCCACTGGAGTGTTTGTCTGTAGAAGCAGAAAGGAGCAAGCGTCCAGTAGCACCTATAAGACTAACAAAATCTGTGGTAAGGTAGGAGCTTTTGTGAGTCACATCTCAGTTCTTCAGATACCGCTAGAATGTGAGTCCATCTGTCCTTATATCTTGGTGAGTGGATCGGTTTCAGATGCCGAATGACAATAGTAGGTCAGTGATGTCATTTACCTGCCATTGTCATCACTTTGTTCTTAACACAGCTGACATTTAAGTCCTCTTCTCTACAAAAGTTGCCTAGCTTTTGTAGCCACCTTCTAAGGCCAAAACTAGAGCGGTATCATTAGCATATAAAGGAGATGATATTTTGCAGAGGCCTAAAGAAGGTTTAAATATCAATTGAAAAGCAGTAGGACCAAAACACACCCCTGTTTTACCTCTCTGGTAACTGAGTTCTCCTCAGTTAGTGAGCCTGAGGTGCCCCCCCCATTTTAGCAGAGATGTTGGTGTGAAGTTCATGTAATAGAAACAGTAGGCATTTGTTGATGTTTGTACCTGCCAATTTCTGCCAAAGCCGTTTTCTATCAATTGAATCAAAGGGAGCTGTTAGGGTTTTTCTCGCTCCCTCCATCCTCCTGTGTGGGGGTGGGAGCAGGCCCCTTAACCAGGGCCATTTTTTTCTCCTAATCCACCATGGATCATGTCCCTGCCTATGACCCCCACTCTTCCAACCAGGGGTGTGCAGCCCAAAAAGATTTGGGTTTCCCACTTCGGGCACCACGGCCATTTGAGGGGCAGGAAGGGCTTTCTCTGCCTCCTCTGCTGCTCCGCAGCCCCGCGGGTAGCCCAAAGGGCTGGAGCCACTACTGCCGCCGACAAGGTAAGTCAGGGTGCGTGGGGTTGGGGGGCTGGGGTGATGTTCAAAGGGCCCCACCACGGCTTGCAAGCACCGGGGCCCTTTAAACTCAGCCCCGAAGCTTTCCGAAGCAGTACAAATGCTTCGGAAATTCCAAATCTTTATGGATTGGGTCCGATTTGGGGCATTTTTTCCTAATTGGATTCCCAAACCACACATGCCTACTTCCAGCTGAAAGTCTCCATTCATTAATTCCTCATAGAGCCAAGCTACAAGTGACGCCTTACACAGGTTGGACACTTGTCAGCTTCCCTCAAGTTTTGATGGGAAATGTAGGGGTCCTGGTCTTACAGCTTGGCTCTCCATTTAACTGAAGGTTACAGAAACCTCCACACACACCCAGGGGAGGGGAAGGGGGGCTCCTGGAAAGACCCTGACGCCTGCACTCCCCTCCCAACCTCATGTTCTCCCTCCTATAGACTGCTGCTCTGTAAAGTTCAATTAAATGGAGACCCAAGCTCCAAGACCAGGACGGTTACATTTCCCATCAAAACTTGAGGGAAGCTGACAAGTGTCCAACCTGTGCCAGGCGTCACATGTAGCTCAGCTGACTGACTGGCTGTCCTCTATGAGTGGACTGCATTTCCAGAACAAAATTATGATGCTGTCTTGTTCCCTTTCCTTGAATTTTTTCTCAACCTTTGTGTTAGAAGAGGCAGTCTTGACACTGTCCTTTTCCTCAGGTTTCAGAGGGGGACAAACCAGAGAGTTAGAAAGTTAGACGGGTCAGGGTGTCTGTTTATTGTTTACTGCTGTGACTGTCCTTTGATGTGTAGATTGCTAATCTCAGGACTTCCTCCTCATGACATCATTCTCTTCCTAGCTTTGTCATACTTCTCTCTCTTCTCTCCTTCTTGCACCATGGATGTAGGACTTCTCCTGCCGTCCATGTCCATCCTTAGACTAGATGGGATCTCTCCTCCTTTCCTATCAGATCTCTCCTCCTTTCCTATCAGAGTATGGAATTCCTATAATAAAGAACTCTTATTTCCTTTCTAAACATAAGCAAGTGTGCATCTGTTATTTTCTCTCACACACTCACACCAGCCAGCACATGAGCTCTAACCACCCATCATGTTTTCTCTGCTATTGATGCTGCTCTGCTAAAGTCCAGTTGTATTCCTCTAATAGCTTAGCTGGCCCAGTACAATGTTTTAATACTTTTCCATATAACATTTGACTCAACTATTATTCCAAAATGCAACAAAACTTTATGTAAGCTTTACGTACCTACATCCACTCCTTCCTGTCTTTCTCTAACATCTTTTATTGACTTATATCATTATTCCCTGTTTTCCTCCTTAATGGGGACCCAAAGTGGCTTATACCATCATTCTCCCTCCTCATATCAGCTCCTGTGGGTTAGGTTTGATTGAGAGTGAGTGACTGGCCCAAGGTCACCCAGCAGGCAGTAGGAATTCAAAGCTGGGTCTCCTAGATCCTAGTACAGCACTCTAACCACTACACAACACTGCATCTCATACACAACAGGCCGCCTCCTACTTCATGCCCTCTGTTGTTTTCTTCCTTGTTTATTTTAAATTGAAAGCTCTTTGGGACAGTGACCTGTATCCTTTTGCCTACATAACTCTGTAAAACATTATGAATATGGATGGTGCTGCACAAATCAGTCATGGTCATTGTACTCCTATATCCTACCTTTATGTTGTTCAATGTAAGTCCTAGAATTCAGCAATTCCTCAACCCCATACTGGATCCTTGCTGATACTATATCTTTGTAAACTTGTATACTGGATCCTTGCTAATACTATATCTTTGTAAACTTATATTCTTTTACCCCATGACATTGTTTATGGAAATGTTCTTGACACTGTATGGAAATGCCTGCCCTTGTCCTTGCCACTAATTGTACTAATCTCACACTATGTAATCCGCCTTCAGTCTTAGTGAGAAGGTGGAATATAAATAACATAAATAAAATAAAAATAAAAAAATAGAAGATGGTTATAGTAGTTTTATCCTTCTGGGGCTGGGAAGCATAGAATAAATATTTGCTGTCCTCTTGGGAGCTACCACGCTCTTCTTATTTGCAAGACACCATTCCTGGATGTTGTATGAGACAGAAGTCAACAGATCAGTTCCAAGATCAACATCCTAAAGATGTTGTTTTTCGTCTTGCCTCGATCCCATCTATTTTACAACAGTCCAGCAGCCAAAGTCACTCATCTGCTTTTTTTTTTTCAGTTTCCACTTACAGTAACTCTTTGGTGAAGCTCCTCTTTCGTTTCATCATCCTCCCACAGGTCATCAGCAACTGAGTTAAAGTCGGCTTGCCACTGAGTCACAAACTCCTGTTTGTGGTCAGGACGTTTCAAATATTCCTTGAAAGAATATCTAGTAAAGAAATGAAATCCAAAGAAGATCAGTGCTTCGTTTCGTTTTAAGAATCAAGAGAGCAGGAACAATGATAGTTCTTTATTCATAAAACCTGTTAAATTTGAATTATAGACTTGTTATGTGATATAATGGATTTACTTGTTTATATTTCTCCCGGTAGAGTTGTTGCTTGCTTGCTTTATACTGTACTAGAATCTTGTCGCTGAAGTACTCTGCTCAACTAATTGTGTATTAACGACTGTTGTTGCTCTTTTGCCTGAGCATTGTTATGTATAATGCCATCTTCTATCTATACATTTATTGTTGATCTTGTTACATGTTAAAATTTTAATAAAAAATATTTTTAAAAAATAAAAAATAAAACCTGTTAAAACTCACCTGATGTCTGACAGGTAGTGAATGGCGATGTACTGCTCAATCCTGAGTTGCCGAAGAATAGCTTTTATGCTACTCGCATAGGCTGCCTCTATGAGTTCCCAGCAAGGGACTAAGAATTCAGGCACTTCCTGTTGAGTTTTAAAAGACACGAAAGTTGTTGTGCATCTGCCAACTCATGAGAAGACTGGAGAAAAGGGATTGATAAAGGGGATAAAATGAAGTTATAACCCTCTATTCCACTCCTCTCTGTTCATCTCTCTCACTTCCACCTCTCCCCTATCTTCTAGACTGACTTTATTATGCTCAAAACAGCTTTCCTTTGGGCAAGACCAAGAGTCAGTTTGTTGTAATGGACAGAGTGCTAAGCTGGGACCTACATGAAATCCTCTGTCTGTTCCAAAATTCATCGGGACAGTTAATCTCTCCATCTGTTATGGGATGCTCTCCTTCATGTACTCCCTCCCTTCTTCTCCTTCTACCCCCTGAAGGCTTGAAAATAATGACTTCTGATGTAGCACAAACTACAGTTTGCTGCTACATCCAAACTGGCAACCTATACTCTATGCTTGCCCTCCAAACCAGGATTGGTGATTTCTAGGAGGACTTAAATCCAGATCATAGTTTGTTTGGTCTGGATGTAACAGCAAAGCCATCAATTGATTCCTCATGTGCAAGGGGATGAAGGAAGGAATACACAAGCACAGGGTTCAATCACATAGTGCCAAACAGTGGTTTGGTGTTACGACTGAATTACACCCATCTTTCAGCCTAACCTACTTCTCAGGATTATTGTAAAAACGAATGTATACTTTCTTGAACTCCTTGGAGGAAGGGTGTGATACAAATATGATATGCATTTTTTAAAAACAAGGTAATCCCAAAGGTCACCACATACTGATATAATCAAGAAAATACTAGCTGTAGTTATTCCCATTAGGGCATTTTCAAACATAAAACCCCTGCTTGGTTATTGTAGTTTGGGTGCTCTGATCTCACATAATGGGAGAGCACGCTACCCAGGATCCTTCCGATATATATCATCACCATTTTGTGTTAAAAGGGCAATGAACTAGATTGTTCAATTCTGCCAGAGCAATGAGACATGGCTTTAGCTTTATATCTGTTGCAAACAATTATGTTTAAGGCATACCTAAGCACTTTTTTAAGTAAAAGATGAAGTACAGGTCCAGTTGTTGATGTTGTGACTTACATGATGTGTCTCTTAAACATATGCTTTGGTCAGCTATTCAGTCCTTTGGGGAGCAAGTCATTACTCATATTTATATTAGAATACTCATTTATTTTTCAGGATGTTTATGTACGTTTAAATAATTATTTGTCTGTATCATGGAACATAACCAGTGTTGGAAATGGACCCTCCCTACCCTTAACAGTCACTAAAAAAACTTGTATCACAGCACCGGAAAGACAAAAGCCCGCTTCTCATAACTCACTGGACTGAGGACCTTATAAACTTATCAACTTTTGAATATATCACACAGAGATGACAACTGGACTTATTTTTATATATTTGGAGACCTTTTATAGAAGCTTATGTATGAGATTCCCCCGTATGGTTTTATTTTTGTTGTTGTTTTCTCTTTTCTTCTTTTTTTGTTTTGCACAAATAAATACAAAATTAAATATAAGATAGGTTTATAACGGAGGGGAAGGGCTGTGGCTCAGCGACAGAGCACCTGCTTGGCGTGCAGAGGGTCTCAGGTTCAATTCCCCGCATCTCCTGTTAAAAGGTTTGGCAGCAGGTGATGTGAAAGACCCTCTTTCTGAGACCCCAGAGAGCTGCTGCCAGATAGTCCAATGGTCTGATTCAGCACAGGGCAGCTGTATGTGTTCAAATGTGTAAAATAAGTAATTTGAAAACCGCCATACGGGTGGGAGTGGATCATCGACATAAACCCATTCATCTGATCCTGGTTTAATTGGAGGTGGTTCTATAGAAGCAGGAGGTGATAATTCTTCAGGGGGTGGTGGTGCTGCTCTCCCTGGCGATTTTCCTCGTGGAGTACCTTAAATATGAATGGATCATTAATATACGGGAAAAATGCGTCTCCTAAGAATTGATAAATAACTTGCAAGTGACAAAACCTGGCTATTTTGTTCGGACACCCTTTGTCAATATGACAGCAGCTATGTATAGGTCACATTTACTTTAATGGATTTACAAAATTAAAAACGTAGAGATGCATTGTAAGCATTTTACATACACATAAACAAACAGGCACACAGCATCACAGAGTCAACTGTCCAACATATAACCCAGCTAAACCAGAATGCTTGAATGTAAGTGCTGAAATACGCTGGCTTAATTCTAGGGATTAGCTCCCTTCTCATTCCATGGCTGTCAATGTATTTAGAAGGGTATAAACTTTCCTTAGGATTGCACTATTAATTTGTTTATTTTCTCTTGTATTTTTGTCAACCGTTTTGGTTCTCTGCTTTCTATAGTTGGTTCTATAAATTTGTTTGTCAGTGTGTACTCATGGTTAACAGCATTTGCATTGTCACCTCCCAGCCCACCTGACTCCAATGGGCTGCACAGGTCTTCTTCAGCCCATTGGAACTCAGGTGGCACGAGTGGGAAGGAAGGCAGAATGCTCCATCTACACTTGGACTGCTGCTGTCCAGAGCTGGTGGAAGCTATGGGAGCAAGCACGTTCCCTCCGCCCTCCACCTGTGCTACTGCCCCCTGACTCAAAGAGGGACCAGCAACAATGGCACAACTAAAGAGGGTGTGCCTGCTTGTATATGTTCCCACCTCTTGGGATAGTACAACGTTGAACTAGCACTGCTTCCTCCTTCACTTTCCAACCATGCAATGACCTGCAAAGGCTAGGTTGCCCTTGTACACCTCTTACCATATAAAGCATAGATCTTTACTGTAAGCTTGCACTTGAGCTTTTTACTCCCCCACTCACCTCCCTATACCACTGCTATTCCATTCCTCACACTTGCACAACTTGAAAGTCAACAAACCAAATGCCATGGCATGCTCACCATGAACTGTGAATGGCCAGGCGCTTGACAATTTCTCTTTCTGTAGGTCCAAGAAGGAGGTTTTCTAAGCGTTTGGCATGGTAGAACATACCTGGACCTTTCCATCTTTGCCTTTGCCAACTCCACTCTGCTCTTCTATCCAACCACCCAGACTCCTCCAGCCACTTCTCCTGGCTGCTGTCCCTTTTTCAAGGGTTACTTTCTCCAAAACAGCCTGGAATTTGCAGTACAGCTTTCCTGTTCCCCCCTCTCCCTTATACACATTACCATTTTGTTGCCAAAGAAATGTAATGTTCAGTATACTTGTTCTGGTTCACAAACAATGCACAAGTGAGTGCTGGAATTGACTGCATCAGCTCATAGACAGAATGGAATAATTCATCTAGCATCTTCTTGGCAAATGGTTTTTGTAAACTGGCTCTTAGGCTATTCTCATAAAATGCCCTTGAATCTTGCAAACACGAGTCATACAAGACAGAAAGCAAAAGAGTCCAGTGTCTGAATCACCAAGTTGAACACAGCCCACACCAGCCTGCTTTTTGACTCTTGCCTTCTTCTGCAGCTCCAGAAGAGGAGAGAAGAATGGACGTGATGGTGGGTGATGAGGTGCATGGTTAGCGTTGGCAACCAGTAAGGTTGCCAACACCACCTTGGAAAATTCCTGAAGATTTGGGGGTAGTGCCTAAGGAGTTTGGAGTTTGGGGAGGGAGCTCATTAGAGAGGTGACGCCATACAGTAATTTATAGTTATGTCATTTCCTCCAGAAGAACTGGTCTTTATAGTTTGGAGATAATTCCAGAGGGATTCCACGCTCCATATAGAAGCTGGCAACCCTAAACTAGAGAACTGCATTTGGCCTCACAGCTTACATGTGGTGCAGACTCCTTCTAGTCAATTACAGCTGATCTCCAGAATACAGAGATCAGTTCCTCTAGAGGACATAACAGCTTCAGAAGGTGGATTCTATGCGTATTCCTGACGAGCTCCCTCCCCTCCCAAACTCTGCTATTCCCAGGCCCCACCTCCTAACCCCCAGGAATCAACCAAGCCAGAGTTGGTAACCCTACTTAGGCTTTGCTTGTGAGGTAGCTGTTGCTCCCCTTTTTTCAACCAAACTATTCTCTTTCAAATGGAAACATGTCATTATTGTTTTTAAAAGGAAAGTTTTAAGATGAAAGTGAAAGCTATGCCCGTTTGTGGCTATGAGCCAAACAGCATTACAAAAAACAATAAATAAAATGGTGCTTTACCTGGCTTGCTTCCTGTTTCTTTTCCTTTGGCTGCTTCATCTTTCTTTCTTTTTTTACCTTTAGGAGATGGTGATGGAGGAGATTCTGCAGGGGGTGTAATGCATTGTGGCTAAATGCTGTGGCTCAGATTAGCTCAGATGACTTATTACCTGTAACTAGTTCTTTTTCTAAGGAGCTAAGGGAAGCTTAGATAGCATTATCTCATTTTCCCTCAAAACAATCCCCAGCTCATTAGTGGGAGAAAGCAGGCTGGCAAAATGGGGGGGGGGGTAGGTCACATGATCATCATCTCCAGCCAATGACATCACTTCCAGCATGCCCTGAAATCATTGTCATGCTGGATCCAATTCTTTAACACACAGCCCAAAACATAGCATGTTTGGTCAAAAATACTACATTTTTGGCCAAGCACTGAAGAACTGGCCCCAGCACAATGCTGTTGTTTCCAGGTCGTACCGGAAGTGACATCATCTGCTGGGGATGACAGTTGTGCACATGCGCCCTAAGTTCCTGTCACCCACTCTCCGTCCATTGCCATAGGGGACCTGGCAACTCTACTGAGCTGGGATTGGAAATGATCTTTTGGGGGTACACCCAGACACACTTAATTCAGCGGTAAACTTACTGAGGAAGTACATTCACTGCATCTGTGATGTGTGTAACACTTCCTCCACCCATTAAAATTTAGAAGGAAACTTTTCCCCAGTTTCAACAAAGGTTTCTACAGCACAGATTGGGCCACTCCTATGTCTGCCATAAAACTACTCCCTCCACATTAAGAGCAGGGAAGTACATATTGGCTGGCCCTCATGTTGTTCACAAGCTGTCTTACACTGACTTCAAAGATTAGCTTTCAAAACCTGGCACAATTAGAGATAATAGCATAATAATATTTGATTTATATACTTCCCTTCAGGACAACTTATCACCCACTTAGAGTGGTTTACAAAGTGTGTTATTATTATCCTCGTGACAATCACCCTGTGAGGTGGATGAGGCTGAGGGAGCTCTGAGTAGCTGTGACTGACCCAAGGTCACCCAGCTGGCTTCAAGCGGAGGAGTGGGGAATCAAACCCAGATCTTTAGATTAGAGCTGCCACTCTTAACCACTACTCCAAACTGTCTCTGAAACAATCTACAATGAAACTGGAAGACAACTGTGAGCTTCCTTCTTAGCCAGAATTTACTGATGACATTTTGAAGGAAGCCAAAAAAGTTTTCATGGGTAAAAACAAAAAGTTTTAATGTGAATGGCAACAAGGAGTAAAAGGAAATGGGTGCATAGTACAATAGAATGGTTCAGGAGGGTGCTTTTATAAGGTAATAGGACTGTAGTCTATTGCTGTGTTTATTGTATGGTTCTTGCTTTTACCGCATAGTCTTCTACTTTGGTAATCCATTTTCTGCACTGTTTATCGTATATTGTGGGTTAATATGGGATGGTTCTTTTGTTTCTGTTTTTGGCCTGCATTGTCTTCCAGTTTTGCAATCCTAATCCTACTGCCTTTTCATTGGATGTCTTATGCTGTCTAACTGTGCTATTTTTATATTTTGTACAAATTTTTCTTTTCCCTCTAAAACAGGAGTGCGGGGACCTAATTCAGATTGGGACCAGAGTGCTAAGGGAAGGGATTTAAGTCTTCCCTACACCATTTTCCCAATCTGAAATGGCCCTGGGGTGTCACTATTTGAGCAGCTCAGGAAATATACAGGTTCCCATACAAGAAGTGAGGAATTTCTGGTAAAGCCAAGAGCTTTGATAAGCCTGTCAATATTTCTCAGGGAGTAGGATGGACATGATTGTTAAGAATCAAAAGAATACATTACGATTTGTCACATAAAAGGACAAGAACTGTCATTAAACATATAGTTCATGCGCAATTTACACTTCACCAACCTTTAGATGCTTTGGCCTCTAGAGGTTCTGGCTCTGGAAGATCTGGAGAGGAAACATCTGTCAGTTCCTCCACTTTTGCTTCTACTACAGCCAGCACCACTTCTTGGGGGAAAGGAGTAAGACTCTCTTGTGCTTTTCGTTCAGCTTCTTTCCTTTCCTGTTCTTTCCCTGCATGACAAAATCCACAGCAAAACATATTAACTGAAAGAAGTCCATCTATATCTACATCTTACAGACATCTATCATGCACCTGCGATGGACATACAAATTCCTGACGGAGCAAGCGTAGAAAAGAACAACACACAATGGGTTGGATGGGAAGGACTACACAGAAAACTGTGCTCCTGGAACCTTCACCTTCCTACTCTGCAGTGCACCCTTCTGTTCAGGGATGAGGCAGGTCAGAGGAAAAGCATGGGTGCAACGTGGGGACTGGCAAAATTCACTTGCTCTGACCTGCCTTTCTACTCACAGAAGAAACACTGGGATACAACCTGTGCTGTTAGCCACAGCTTAGAAGCTTGTATTAGCTCTATAGCTTAGAAGCTTGTATGAGATCTATCAGAAATATGTGTGGCCTCTTTAAGGCTTTGAATGATGGGAATTGTAGTTTACACTGCCACCAACAAGACGAGGGATATTTGAAGCCTTAATGACCTTGTTCCTGTTTTTAGTGTAATGTTTTTACAACCTCTCTTCCTCCCTTTGTCTGTACTGAGCATCTCCCACGAGGAAAGGGGGGAAATGACTGCGTTTACCACGCGATCATCTTGAATAAACTACTGCTATAAGACACAAGAAGCATCCGTCTCTTGGCTGAACTGTGAGTTAGTTCTGGGTCAGTGGGAATGGAATCCCTTGGGTCAGCGGTAGCTGAAGAGGAGTGGTAACCTGGAACTCCAGGATAGTAAACGCAATCAAAGCTTCTCTCCCTTCTCCTAACGAGGAGAAGTGCAAAGGGATGGAATTTTAGAATTCTCCACCCACCGCAGATTAAGTCAGCATGTTCTCTGCTCTGGCATCAGAAAGCATCACGAGAAGCTCCCAAAAGTAAAAGGGGACGGAAACTAATATATCCCCCAGGGACCGGGAGGGAAAATGTGCGTCGGCGTTGCATGCTACCTTCATCCACATCGTTTTGCTTCACTGCCAGTAAAAGGGACGGAGGAATCCGTTCCCAGCAGAAAGTAACTGCTAATGATTGCCTTGTAAAGTTTGTCTGTGATGCAAATTGCTCCATTTACTAACCGCTCAGCACAACTCAAGAGCCACTGCCGGGCTGCAAGCCCTTTCCCCCTCACCCAGCGGCGTAAAAGTGCCAAGGATTGAAGTCTTTAGAGATATCTCCTAGCAGCACAGATCCCTCCGAAGCCTAGAGCCAGACAGGAAAATTGTGCAGCTTACAGATACCTAAAGGATAACCAATCTAATACTTGTTGCTGAAGAAGAAAGGGAGAGGAAGCTGGCTTAAAGCAGGAGACTGAAGGGTTAAAGAGCGCACAGCGACATCTAGTGGTCAGTT
This sequence comes from Eublepharis macularius, assembly GCF_028583425.1. NCBI lineage: Eukaryota > Metazoa > Chordata > Lepidosauria > Squamata > Eublepharidae > Eublepharis > Eublepharis macularius. The sequence continues at coordinate 22,787,901 of NC_072797.1, read as the reverse complement.
CATGTTACTACAGTGAATTTCCACCCAGAGCAGCAGACAAGCCGAAGCTAGACAGGCAGCTGCAGCACCGTCACAGCACCACTAGTGGATCCAAGGCGACATTGCAATGGGAAATTCTTCTGAGAATCCATCAGATAATGTCCCTAACCCCAACCAAATGGCGCAAGATGAGCAAGAAGCAGAGCCTGCTCTTGGTTCACGAAACAGAGCCTTGACAGCTAAAATGCATGAACACTTGTGTGCAATGAAGGCAGAAAGATATAAGAAGGCAGAGACGGAATGGATCAAGCTAAAGAAAGAGCTGGATAGCCTAACAGACGTCTGTGAGCCAGAGGACCTGTCCTCTACCCGGGCACGTCTGCTGTATCGTATAGCCAAATGGGCTTCTAACAATGAATTCATTGTTAGCACCTTGAAGAGGTTGGACACGGAAGAAGCACGGGAAGAGCAGCTACACTTTGAGGCCAAGGTTGATGAACGAGAGCGACTTGTGAACTCCTGCATTGATGACCTGGAATTGCGCATCAAGGCAGAACATTTGAAGCTCCTAGATGCAACCGATGAGGATCCCCAAGAGACAGCAGCTCCGGAGCGGAATCTGCCTCCTCAGACCAGTCTTCCAAGCCCCACCACATCTTCAAAGCCCAAGGAGGACCCTAGCTGCAAATCACCTAGGGCCCCATCCTCTACATCCTCTTCTTCCTGTCACAGCCGCTTATCGCGAAAGTCAACTGAGGCAGCCAGAATGCAGGCTGAAATGGCTGTCATGGAGATGGAGCTTGAATTCACCAAGAAGCAGCAGGCTCTTAAGACACAGCTGGCTACACTTGAGAAGGAGATCGAATTGAACAAGATGCGGGTCCGAGCTAAACTCCTGAATGGTGGTCCACTGGAAGCAGAGTCCAGTCTCGCTGCGCTGGAGGTGGAAGATGCGTCCCATCGAGTCCTGTCCTACGTGAAGGACCACGCGCACCCACGCGAATGCAGGCCGCTCAACCCCACTGCTCCAGTTTTCTTCCCACGCAGACTGATGGCAGCGCGTCAGCCTATGCCCAGATCGCCTCTGTCCTTCACTCCTGTCCCTAGGAACCGAGATCCAGCGCGACATCCGCCTCTGTCCTTCACTCCTGTCCCTAGGAACCGAGATCCAGTGCAACATCAGGAACCTAAGGTTAGTGAGGTGCCTCGGAGAACCAAAAGGGACCTCATGGACCGTGGTGTGCAGAAGTTCTCGGATTGCCCAGAGGACTACATGATCTGGAGGGCATCTTTCCAGGCAGCAATCAGGGACATGATGCTTCAGGCCGATGAAGAAATCACCCTCCTGACCGCATGGCTGGGACCTGAATCTGCTGCACAGGCAAGTCGCATTTACAACGCATACATCGAAGACCCCTGGACAGCCCTTGACTTGATCTGGGAACGTCTTGATGAGCGCTATGGAACATCTTGGCAAATCGAAACCTCATTCCTGTTGAAACTGAAGAAGTTTCCCAAGATACCCGCCTCTAACCCTCGTAAGTTATGGGACCTGGCTGATCTCCTTGTGGAGCTAAGGAATGCCATGCGCAACCCAGCTTTACCAGGGCTGGCAACTCTTGATCAGCATTTAACACAGAGGGAAATCACGGAAAAGTTACCAGCTCCACTACAAGACAGATGGGGCGACGAAGTTTATGCCTATAAGGCTGAAAATGAAGGGCAGTATCCTCCTTTCTCACTCCTGGTGGACTTTGTTTGCTGGCTGGCTAGGTCACGTAATGATCCACAGTGCGGATATGCCGTGCGCACTTCTGAATCCCGCATCGAGAAGGCACCTCTACGAGACAACAAGCCTAAGGCAGCGGTCTCCGTGCTGAAGACGGGAGTCTCAAGCGCTGCAGCAAAATCCTACCCTGGGAAGAAACTAGCTCACCAGTCACATGCTCAGGAACCACCTGCACAGCAGTACTATTGTCCACTTCACAAGTACAAACACCCGGCGAATAGATGTAAGTCTTTCAGAGAGATGCCTCTGGTGGCACGGACGGCCCTGTTAAAACAGCACAAAGTGTGCCCCAAGTGTTGCAAGACTCGGGATCACACAGCTACAGATTGCAAGGCCAGCGTCAAGTGTTATGTATGCAGTAGTGACGCGCACCCGACTGCCATGCATCCAGATCCTGACCTGGAAGCGGCGCCCACATCTACAGCCACAAGCCAAGAGGACACATCGGGCCAAGACAAGGTCGTCGCAGCCCACTGTACTCAAGTTTGCGGCAATGGGAAAAGCGACCGCTCCTGCCATCACATATGTCTCGCCAAGGTCTACCCTGCTGGTCACCCGGAATTGGCCCAGAAGATGTACGTAGTCTTAGATGGTCAAAGCAACCGGTCCTTAGCCAGCCCGGAGTTCTTTGAGCTCTTCAATTTACAGGGAGACGAAACTCCATATATCCTCAGGACGTGCGCTGGGGTCCAGCGCACGGCGGGGAGGACAGCTATCGGGTTTCAGATCGAACCACTCAATGGCGGCAACCAGTTCTCCCTACCAACATTGTTAGAATGTGATGCCCTACCCGGCGATCGCGACCAGATACCGACACCAGAGGTGGCAATCCATCATCCCCATCTACGACCGATTGCAGATCAAATTCCTGCCCTAGATCCAGATGCACAAATCATGCTTCTGCTCGGAATAGATGTCTCTGATCTTTTGGCCTGCCATGAGCTGCTCATGGGACCCCCTGGCACTCCACACGCCCAGAGGTATGATCTGGGGTGGGTCATCATAGGGAATATCTGTATTGATCGTCTGCAGATGCCAAGCCAGGTGAGTGTCTTTGCCACAACTGTCCTAGATAATGGGAGAGCCTCACACTTGAAACCATGTCCAGAACACTTCACGCTGACTGAACAGGACTATGACTTAGGAGCTACAGTGTTCCAGACAACCAAAGAGGACAACATGCTCGCCCCATCTAGAGAAGACAAGCAATTCCTGCAGTTAATGGGAAGGGAACTTCAGCAAGACGACTCCGGGAGTTGGATCGCCCCACTTCCTTTCCGCACGCCTAGACAGCAACTACCCAACAACCATGAACAAGCCTTATCTCGACTCAATACCTTGCGCAGAACCCTGGCAAGAAAGCCCGAGATGAAAGTCCATTTCGTGGAATTCATGGACAAGATGCTGCAGAATAACCATGCAGAAATTGCACCTCCACTACGAGAGGGAGAAGAATGTTGGTACCTGCCATTCTTTGGGGTGTACCATCCCCAAAAGCCTGGCCAGATCAGAGTGGTCTTCGATTCCAGTGCCCAATACCGGGGCTTCTCGTTGAACAAGGCCCTCCTAACTGGACCAGACCTGACCAACAGCCTACTTGGCGTACTCATCCGCTTCAGGAAAGAAGCCGTAGCTGTCATGGCAGACATCCAGCAGATGTTCTACTCCTTCCTTGTCAGAGAGGACCACCGCAATTACCTACGATTCTTATGGTTTAGTGACGAGCAACACAGCCAGACCGTCACAGAATATCGCATGAGAGTCCACGTGTTTGGCAACGGACCATCCCCAGCAATTGCTAACTATGGGTTGCATCAAACTGCACGCATAGGAGAAGGGAGGTATGGCCCAGACGCAAGGCGATTTGTGGAACGGGACTTCTACGTGGATGATGGGCTGAAGTCCTTGCCCACTCCAGAGGAAGCTGTGGACCTGCTAAAGAGAACGCAACAAATGCTGGCTGCAGCTAACCTAAGGCTGCACAAAATTGCATCCAACAGCACGAAGGTGTTAGAGGCATTTGCTCCGGAAGACCACGCCAAGGGGTTACAGGATCTGGACTTGGGTGGTGATGCTCCCCTCCTCCAACGCAGCCTTGGACTGAGTTGGGACCTGAAGAAGGACACCTTTGCCTTCCGAGCACCAGCCCAAGAGAAGCAGTTCACACGACGAGGAGTCCTGTCGGCAGTAAACAGCCTATTCGATCCCTTGGGGTTTGCTGCACCAGTGACCATCCAAGGGAAGCATCTCTTACGTACTCTCTCCCTAGGTACCAAAGACTGGGATGAGCCTCTTCCCCCTGACCAAAGGAAGGAATGGGAGGCCTGGAGAGACTCGCTCAGCTGCCTGCAAGCCATCCACATACCACGCACCTACGTGTCAGTATCACCTGTCGCCGCCTCACGCAGAGAGCTGCACGTCTTCTCAGATGCGTCAACGAAGGCTATCGCAGCCGTAGCATATCTACAGGTTGTCGGTGGGGAGAACCACATCCACGTGGGTTTTGTCCTGGGAAAGGCCAAGCTAGCCCCTCAACAGGGACACACCATTCCACGCTTGGAACTATGCGGTGCTGTGCTGGCTGTAGAGCTTGCAGAAACAATAGAGAGAGAACTGGACCTTACGTTTGATAATACTACCTTTTACACGGACAGCAAAGTAGTGCTCGGATACATACACAATCAAAGCCGTCGGTTCTATGTGTATGTTAGCAACCGAGTAGAACGCATCCGGCAATTTTCACGCCCTGACCAGTGGCGACATGTCCCTACGGATCAGAATCCGGCAGATCATGCAACGCGGTCTATTCCTGCCTCTCAGCTGGCTGGGTCCTCCTGGCTAAAGGGACCTGACTTCCTCCTGCATCCAGACAACTTGTTATGGCACGAGGAGGAACACTATGAGCTCTTAGACCCAGACCACGACAAGGAGGTACGGCCTCAAGTCACTTGCATGAAAGTGGAAATACAGACCAGCTGCTACCTGGAAGCACGGCGATTCGAACGCTTCTCCAAATGGACGCCACTTGTACTAGGGGTGGCACGCCTCATCCACTTCACTCGTCGCTGGAACAAAGATCCGACCCTACCAGAAGCGCAACGCAGGGCAGAAATCCTGATCCTCCAGAGTGTACAACACGAGTTCTACTTGGAAGAACTTGACAGTACCAAAAAGGAATTACCTATACCCAAGAACAGCACGCTACTCAAGCTGAACCCCTACCTTGATGATGATGGTCTGCTTCGGGTAGGAGGACGCCTCAGGGCGGCTGATGTGGCCCCCACAGTAGCGAATCCAATCATCCTTCCAGCTCGACATCATGTGACTGTCCTCTTGGTGCGACACCACCACGAGCGGGTACATCACCAAGGACGCCACTTCACAGAGGGAGCCATCAGAGCAGCAGGTCTATGGATCGTAGGAGCAAAGAGATGTATTGCCACAGTCCTACAGGCCTGTGTACAATGTCGGAAACTCAAGGGTCCCCATCAACAACAGAAGATGGCTGACCTGCCACCAGAACGACTCAGTACCGAGCCCCCTTTCACCAATGTTGGGCTTGACGTGTTTGGACCCTGGAATGTGGTGACGCGCAAAACCAGGGGAGGACAGGCCAACAGCAAACGATGGGCAGTGCTTTTCACATGTCTGAGTATCCGAGCTGTGCATATTGAAGTGATCGAGTCCATGGATACCTCCAGCTTCATAAATGCCCTCAGAAGATTCCTTGCCATACGGGGACCTGTCAAGCTATTGAGGTCTGACCGTGGAACGAACTTTGTTGGCGCCTGCAAGGAGCTGGGAATCAATGGAAGCACAGATCTTGATCCAACCCTCAGCAGCTACCTGAGTGATCAGAATTGTAAATGGATCTTCAATCCTCCCCATGCCTCTCACATGGGAGGAGTGTGGGAACGCATGATTGGCATTGCGCGCAGAATATTAGACTCTATGCTAGCAGGAAAACCTTCTCTCACTCATGAGACCTTAACCACCCTCCTGGCAGAGGTGTCTGCTATCATCAATGCCAGACCTTTAGTTCCAGTATCCTCTGATCCTGAGAACCCTACCATCTTAACACCAGCCACCTTGCTGACACAGAAGACAGGCAACTGGCCTGCACCTCAGGGAGACTTCATCTCTAAAGATATGTTCAAGCAGCAATGGAGGCAAGTTCAACTCCTCGCTAACACCTTTTGGAAGCGATGGAAGCAAGAGTACCTCCCCACTCTACAATGCCGACGCAAGTGGGAGAAGTCCGAGCCCAACTTACGAGAAGGTGACGTCGTCCTCCTGAAAGACAAGGACGCCCCCAGAAACTCATGGCCCATGGGACTCATAGACCGAGTTCTGCCCAGTGCGGATGGGTTAGTCCGCAAGGTTGACATCCGTGTCGCTAGACATGACGGCCCGAAGATTTTCACCAGACCAGTCACCGAGGTGGTCCTGCTTGTACGGAAGACTGATCTTGAAGACTGAATCTCAAGCTTTGCATGTCACTGTTTTGCTTATCTTAGCCTGTAGAGTAGCATGCCTTATATACTCAGTTACGTATGTAGTGCATGTAGTATATGCTTAGTATTCTACTAGCCTTGCATGTTGGGGTGGAATCCACAGGATCCCAGGCGGGGAGTGTGCTGTTAGCCACAGCTTAGAAGCTTGTATTAGCTCTATAGCTTAGAAGCTTGTATGAGATCTATCAGAAATATGTGTGGCCTCTTTAAGGCTTTGAATGATGGGAATTGTAGTTTACACTGCCACCAACAAGACGAGGGATATTTGAAGCCTTAATGACCTTGTTCCTGTTTTTAGTGTAATGTTTTTACAACCTCTCTTCCTCCCTTTGTCTGTACTGAGCATCTCCCACGAGGAAAGGGGGGAAATGACTGCGTTTACCACGCGATCATCTTGAATAAACTACTGCTATAAGACACAAGAAGCATCCGTCTCTTGGCTGAACTGTGAGTTAGTTCTGGGTCAGTGGGAATGGAATCCCTTGGGTCAGCGGTAGCTGAAGAGGAGTGGTAACCTGGAACTCCAGGACACAACCCATATTTTATGAACTATGAATATATGAAGCAAGGAATGAGTGCACAGATAGACCACAGAGATTCTGCTTATATAAACTGCTTCATTTGCAGGAGCTGATCTTTTTTGCCTGGGCTTGCTAGCGTATAATTGATTTTAGCAGGCTTGGTTTTGTCCCTTCCTCCTCCACAGAAGAGAAATAAATGGATTTCTTTTGCTGCAGTGCCTGCTGAGGAGGTTTGGTGTGAGGACAGGTGGTATGGGACTAAACTCATGATGCTGTGTTCCAGCACAAGACACAGCCTGGTGCCATTTTGAAAAAGTCACTTTCTACTTTCTTGTCCTGCCAGTGTCTTTTTGAAAAACTTTATACCAGAGGCTGTCTCTGCTGGTTCTCAGAGTTACATTTATCTGTCTCTGGCAACCTTATTTGTGGACTGCTGCTTCTTTGTGTGGATGTCTGGCTGTTGTTGTTTTTTAACACAGAAATTATATAACACTAACAATAATTTTCAGAGGAGGTTTTCACATAGGAGGCTTGGCTCCAGCCTAGAATTTCTGTGGGGGCAAGGAGGGGAAAATATTTTTGCAGCTCCCACCCTCTTCCTGTGGCATCTCCCAAATGCCCACTCAAATGCTGCTTCTTTAAGATGGGAAACCTCAGATATAGCTTGGAGGGGGAATCAGAGGCCACCTCTGGAAGTGGGGAATTGATGAAAATTTTACCACCTTGTGCCCATGGAAATTCTAGGCAGGATTTAAGCCAGCATGAGGCCAAGGGCCTTCCAGGATTAAGCCTGCCTGGAAGCTATACTGCCTGCACTTTGCTCAGATATGCTCTTAATAAGGATGCACTTGGAGCCAAAGCATGGACTTCAGGTTCCCAAGTCTGTTTCTGACATAGGTTCTATTGCCAACATTGGAGGATTCCACTTAAAATTAAGCAACAAAGCTAGTTTTTTTCTCATTCCGGGGACAACTATTTTCTTTTTAAAATTGTATTATTAGAGGACAAACAAATGGAACAATATTATTTATTGTGGAGAAATGCTTTCACCCCAGTTTGAAGTGTCCTTTGACTGAAAACAGCTGAGGGGGGAGCCAAATGCTTTCTAAGAGCCAAGCTACAAGTGACGCCTGACACAGGTTGGACACTTGTCAGCTTCCCTCAAGTTTTGATGGGAAATGTAGGCATCCTGGTCTTGCAGCTGTAATGGAGAGCCAAGCTGTAAAACCAGGACGCCTACATTTCCCACCAAAACTTGAGGGAAGCTGACAGGTGTCCAAACTGTGTAAGGCGTCACTTGTAGCTTGGCTCTAAGAGTCTCTCTACATAAGACACAGGGATGCTCAAGTGTAGGGCGACACAATGTTAGCCAGGAAGCATAGTTTAAAAAGAGAACCAAAGGCTCAGTCAATTTCACCTCTCTACAAGAGGCCTGCGGAGATGGCTCCTCAGAGGGTTTGTTAATTTCACCTCTGGGAGGCTCTGTTAATTTCACCTCCCCCTTGGGGAGGAGAAGATGAAATTAACAAACTGTCTGAGGAGCAATCTCAGCCAGCTTTGTTTTTTAAAACTAACTTAGTATAGAGTGGTAAAATTGACAGCCTTCAGCTTTGTCTTTTAAAACTATGCTTCCCAGCTAACATGGCATGTCCCTACACTTGAGCATCCCCATCTTGTGTAGAGAGACTCTTAAGTCACACCAAGGTCTTTAGTCATGCAGATACCCCACCTGGCTGAAGAGAAAGCAATGGCCAGAAGACTTTCTGCTAAAAGCTTACCCTTCCAGGTGTTGGGGACGGGGGGGACGGGGGACAGAAACATAAAGGACTAAAATATCAGAGTGGATTTTTCCAGGAACCTCCAGGAAAAGTCCCTTTGACTTGCCCAGGAGGTGGGCAAAAGAGAGATAATAAAACCTCCTGGCATAGGGAGGAAGATCTTTCTTTGGTTGATTTGAACTGGAAGCTGCTAAGAACTGGCTCCTCGTGGGTGGTGACCACTGGCCATGTGGAGGCTGGAGGACTGAACCATTAACAACAACAACAACAACAACAACAACAGTATGCTTATATACCACCCTTCTGGACAGATTAATGTCACAATCAGAGCGGTGAACAAAGTCAGTGTTGTTATTATCCCACAATACAGCTGGGGAGCTGGGGCTGGCTCACGCAAGGCCTCCCACTGAGCTCATTGCAGTAGTGGGAGTCAAACTAGCAGACTGCTGATTCATAGCCCACCCACTTAACCAATATGCTATATACCTATGTAAGCTATGAAGAATTCTCAGTAAGCTGGAACTTTAAGATAGAGAGACTGCCTTAACAGAAGATCTAAGTTAGGCATATTTTAATGCTATTTTAATAGATGCCACAGGAAGGGGCATCTGTTGGCAATTTGCTAATCCCCCGGTGGGGCGCAAGGGCAACAGGTAGTCCCTGTGGTAACCAGGCACTGGGTAGCAGGGGACTGGGCACAAGGCAAGGCTCAGAGTGGCAAGTCTGCACAGGGGAGTGGGGAGTCTTCTTGACCTCCCTGTGGACAATTCTCAGAAAGGCTGAGTGATGGCAGTGGGTTCAATAGAGAAGGAGCTAAAGCTCCTCTGAGGCTGGAGGGCACAAGCTGGGTGACACGTTCCAGGTGGAGACTGGGACTGGCACTGGCTAACCGCAGACACCCCAGAGGGCAAGAAGAGGCAGTGCTTACAGGTCAGCTGGACTGTTCCATCACACTTACTTTTCTTTTCAATTTCCTCTATTAAAATTTCTTTTACTCTCTGACGCACAAGATCCTCCTCTGTCTCTGCATTGACCTTTATTAGTATATTTTGCTGCTCAGAAAACCAGCTTTCAAGTGCAGGCCAAGTGTCCAGGAAACCAATGATACTGAAAAATCAAAGCCATGCGAAATGGAAAATCAGTCATCAAAACAGCATTCAGAACATGTGAGTTAGGGTGATTAAAAAAACAACTAACACCTCAAAATGTCTTATGTCTTTGCGGTTGCTGATAAGACATGAGCATTTTGTATATATGAATATTCATGCATTGTACTTTATATGAATGTCTATGCATTGTACTTTATACTGTGCTGTTATTCGTAATTTGGAGGCTTTGTCCTTGTGGAGCCAGTTTGCACATATTTAAAGAGATGTTTACAAGCACTTTTGCACTTTGTAAATTTAGATTTATGGTTGCTGTATACTGGCTATTGTAGACAGTTTTGCCTCCTAATTTCACACATAAAGGGGTATTTTGTGTTTTGACTTCTGGCTTCTTTTCACTGCTGGAGCTCATTAAATAAGGTGGCCACGGTGCTTTCTTCCTTTTTCTGTTTGAGCAAGAAAGTTCAACAACACCGCATCTTGGTGCTTCTCAGTCCTTGCTGTGCCCCACCTCCCAAGAACTGCGCAAGAAGGTATCTGAATCGGTCCCTCTATTGTAGCTACAACTCAGCAATGGAGAATATCTGTCTTCTTTACGATTCTAAGGGTTTGTCATCTCCCATTCATACGATAACAGATTTACTGCTGTAAATCTACCCCATGGATGACATGGTATTAGATCTTCTACTGGCATCCCTGAAGTTCTTGTCCACACACATACAGCAATGCCAGTTGAATGTTGCCTTTGGGTAGAGTCACTCTTTTGATTTAAAAAAAAAACATCAGTAAAGGCATACAGACCAGCATACCTCTGACTTTAAATGGCCTTGTTAATTTTAATGATCTTATATTTGCATTATTTTATATTTTAATGTTTCATCTCAAACAGGTGGCATATAAATGGCTCAAATAGATGTTAAATAAATAAATAAATGTGCTCCTGACAGCTTGCCCTATGCAAAAGTTAAGCTGCAGAGTTCTGAGCTGCTGTAGTCCTTGAGCCCTCTCCAAGGCAAGCTATATGCAAAATAATCAACTGTTTATTTATTTGCTTTATCAGTTTCTCTCCAGTTAGAACCTAAACAGGCCTGCATCATTCTTCTCTCGTGGATTTTATCCTCATAACAACCTTGTGAGGTAGGTTAGGTTGAGAAACTGAATGGGTGACTGGTTCAAGTTTCCCCAGTGAGCTTCCACAGAAGAGCAGGGATTTGAACCAGATCCTGTTCTGACACTCTAACCGCTACACTACACTGGAAAATGCTTAAAATTCAGCATTGGTCTACCTCTCTGGCAGAACTAAATGACCAATGAGATACCATACGGAGGAACTGGAGGAAACTGGTTATGCTCCATCAGTACCATTCAAACATCTTTACAGTCTTCATAGACCACAACTGAAGGGATCCTGCTGCATTACTCTGTATTACAGAAAACATAGTCTTTCTTTCTAAAAAATCAGTTTCTTCCCACTTCAAATGTCCTAAAACAAGAACAATTCTAAAAAGAATGTGGATGTTCCGAGTAAAACTGCTCAAGGGTTGGAACCATTTTTTGGTGACATCTGTCAAAATTGCCTTAGTATTGCATTTTTATCTTCACTGCATGTGAGAAAGGCCTGAATCTCTGACATATCCCACCACCCATGAAATTATCCAAGTGGTTCCTCACAGGGAGAATCTCACCTGATTTATTGTCCTGGGCTTCTCTGTGCTCAACCCCCCACCCCACCCTTCAGTAATTTTCCGTAAAAATTATGTAAAGGAGTTTCTTTCTCCCCATTGTAATAAGCTCATACTGGAATAAAAGTTGTTAAAGACATAGGATTGTTGTGGGGATAAAATGGAGGAGAGAAGAATGATGCAAACTGCTCCGGCTTCCCATCAGGAGAAAGGCAGGGTATAAATAAACCCAATAAACAAAGAAATAAATTTAGTTTATGGTGAGCAAATGCAACTGGGACAGTTCAATATTCAGGTATGCTGGCTCATGTGGATTACGAAGGATACTGCTTGCAATCTTCATTCAGATATTATCTTGATGTCTTCTGCTACTGGGATTGTTAGGGTCATGCTTCCTGGTTTTGCACTACTATTGCACAAAAGCCATTGTGGTATAGTGGTGTACTAGAAATTTGACTGCAACTTACCGCTGTTGTATTTGGCCCCTCAGGGAATACTCTTTTTCTTTGGCTTCAAGGTTGGCATCTCGTTCGCCACTTTCATAGGTGTCAAGGACAGCTGTTGGGTGGAAAATGTTAAATGCTGTATCCAGAGAAGGCAGCTTGGACTTCTATACTGGAAATCTTGTTGGGCCCTAAGATGTCACTGGACTCAAATCCTGCTGCTCTAACATGGCTAACTACTTGAAAATATTAAATGGTTCTTTGAAGGAAATCTATTTTTAGTTGTTGGGAAGACAGAGAAAGGACGATACAGGTACTATTGGAGTTGACTGAAGAGCCATAGGAGGCAGAGGACTTCTCTCTCTGTGGGTCTGAAGTGATGAGGCAGATCTGCTGCCTTGGAGGAATGCCTCTTTCCCTTCACCCATGCTCTACCTCTGTATTTGTAAATGAGCCAAACACTACTTAAACACCAGCCTGGACTTTATCACCCATGTACAGAAGATGCACAGAGATTTCTCACTTTCCTCTCTGTTCCTGCAACCCTTCCAACTCCTGGAGAGACCATTCCTAGCTTCGTGGAGGAGTACTTGTGTGAGCTAAGGGGCTGCAGTGAGGAGGTGAAGACCGTGAAACACCCTGCTCTGTTTCATTCTGTCAGTGGAGTTTCGCCCCTGGAAGATCCAAAAGGAGTGACTTCACCACCTTCTCCCTCCTGACTGCAGCCCTCAAACTCCGAGCAAAGCTACAAGAGACAAATTACATGAGGAGGAGCACATGAAGGGAGTTGCAATGTTCGCAGGGAAGCTGAGTTTTAAAAGAAATCAGAAGGCTTTGTTAATTTCCCCTCTCTACAGAGCCAGGGAGATGCTGCTCAAAAGGTTTCTTTATTTCCTCTTTGCCTCTTAGAAGGGGACGTGAAACTGACAGAGCCTTCAGGAGGCAAAGAGGAAACAAACAAACCTTCTGAGCAGCATCTCCCTGGCCCTACAGAGAAGGGAAATTGACAAAACCTTTTGATCGCTTTTAAAACTCAGCTTCCCAGCTAACATTACAACTCTCTTCATGTGCTCCTCCTCGTGTAATTCGTCTCGTGTAGCTTGGCTCTGACATGGCTATTCCTACACGCAGGTCCTGTGACCCAGAAATTATCCTTGCAAGCATGGGCTTCAGAAGAGGCTGTAGAAACACAGAGGAATGTGGGAAAACTCTGCATGCCTTCCCTGTATATATGGTAGGATATAAGTAAATATCAGCCTTGAGTGCTCTTTTCTCCAAAGGGAGCTCTGACAGCACATGGTAGTCACCACTTTTATTATATATAGTGACATGGCATGGGTCACCGCTGATTTTGTTTGTATCCCGGCCCTGGTATCATGGAGGGGAAGGAGAAAGAGGGAGAGCTCTGAGGCAAAATCAACCTGGCCTGAATGCTGTCCGATTACCCCTCACACACTGGGTTCTACTTTCCTTCTGTTTAAATCCCAGCCACCACAATAGCCTTAAAAAAGGGGCACACAAGCTTTTATTAATTGGATGGTAGCATATAGCTTTGTGTTGCCTAAAGTGCTTTTATGTGACCCTCATAATATGATACTGAGATGATTACAAACCCTTTTCCCACAGCTATTTTGTCTTGACAGACAGCACACAGATGCAACAGATTTATTTACAGAAAATAAGTTTTAGAAACAGTTATAGTTTTTGTGTAGAATAAATAGTAAGAACAAAGGTACAACTGGCTTGCTCTTCACTTCCCAGAGGTTATTCTTTTCCCCCACTAGAAGTTAATTTGTTGTATCTGAGGTGCTGAGGGGAGAAATTGATGCTTTCCCCCCAGACAGGGCTTCTCAGCATTTAAGATTCATCTGTAGCCTCTTGACCACAGCCGACAGGCTTCTACTCAAGTATTAGGCCGCTTTTTCAAAGAACCTGGCCTCAGTACCAATACCAGAAGTTAGATGTCAGATGGGCCCCACACAGGGTGATTCTTTACTTCCTTAAACAAGTTTCCTACCCTACCTGGACCTCAAAATCCTAACTAAAAAGCCTAACTCATCTTATGCTCTTATCCAGAGCTGCAAAATCCCTGTCCAAAGGAAAATGCATCAATGTTCCCCTTTTTAAGCTGAGGTGGTTCATCGCCCCTCCCATCCAGGAAAGTTCCAGGAGCTCTGATTGGCTGGCCAGTGATGCTTACCAGAGGGCAGAATCTGGATTGCAGGTTCAGAGTCCTGGAAGATAGGCAGAACTTTGGAGATGACCTGGAAAAACCAAGTGCTTGGATCTTCTCACTTCTTGAAAAATTAGGGTGTGTCCAACAACACTCACTGAGAATTGAGGTCATTTCTATCCACATAAGCCCCACACTGGGTTCTGTTTTGAGAGCTAGAGTATGACAGAGTGCTTTTCATCCCCTGAAATCTATAAGATTCCTGCAATCCATGTGCGTCCCCATTCCTTTAAATTCATTAAGAGAGCCGTTTTCACACTACTAACCTGCTTCCGTAACGTTGCGAAATGTCGTGCAAAAACCACAGAAGATAGCATCTTCTCGTGAGAGTTTTGCGCGACATGGCGCAAAACTCTCGCGAGAAGACTCTATCTTACGCAGTTTTTGCACGACATTTCGCAATGTTACAGAAGCAGGTCAGTAGTGTGAAAACGGCCTCTGATAGTTGCTATTAGAATGGTTATATAAAACTTTCATGAGGTGTTCTTCCTAAATGTACACATGGAAACTGTAAACTTACACTTCCTGTTTGTCACTCGGTTCAGGACAAGGGAGTCTGAAACTTCTAACTCTATGACAAAGTCAAGAGCAGGTGGAAACACAGGTGGCTCTTTCGGGGCTGTTGGGTCTACAACCAAGATAGGCTTTTTCACACTGGCATCCTTTGTTCCTGCCTGATCCGGATCTCGTCCTGTCAATGCCTTTTCAAAGAGCTTGGCCTGATTCAGCGTCATCGGGAATCCATTTATGATCCAACCTTGATCTGGAGGCAATCGGCTAGGCAAAAACAGAACCCAAAGTTGTCCATATTCAGAAAACTCACTAAGTATTACTTTCTTCTGTCATTCGTAGATCCTAAAATATGCAGAACGCTAGCTCTGGATGTCTTAGAAGTACCCCCCAAAGCCATTAAATTAAAAAAAAAACAAAACCAAGAATTGATTCTTAAGGCAAACAACTGAACAGAAAATAACACAGTTCTTTCTCCTAAAGTGATTTTCATACTCTGAACGCACACACATTATGTACCCCTCCCCCCCTTTTTTAGTCCCACAATGTCAGATTGACAGGATAAATCTAAATTTCTCTTTCAGGATTTTGGCATGATTAGAAGACATCTGCTTTCCATTCAACACAGAATCTTAGCTAGTTTTACAGCGAGTCACACAAATCCCATACAGGTGACCCATGGAGCTCTCTTATCCCAAGGGCATTGGAGAAGCTTCTCCCTTGAAGTAAATGAGGAAAACTTGAGCGTTGTGGTATTCAATGCACACTGTCAAAGCCTCATTGTGCCAGCAGAGGTCATTTAAAAAGGGATTCAAGTGTTGCTTTGTGAAAACGGATAAAACTGACTTGTACAACTTGTGACCTATAAAGCGAAACACGGTCCTCCCAATGCTCAATCAACCGCTGGCTTTTGCTGAATTTGAGACTGCAAAAATCAATTCAAAACAAAAACGTAAAAGATGGATTCTCAAGTCCATGGCAATTCCCCTTTATGTGGCTGGAGGTCTGCACTCATCTTAGTGAAGTAAGGATAGACTCTACAGTCTTTGCTATTCAGACAAGTGCCAAAATTTTAGTTTATCCAAAAAGTATGTGTTGCCTATACTATATGCAGCTCTCTTTGCACAAAGCAAGGGTGGGGGGGAAAGCAAGACAAACCCAAAGAAGAAATCTAGACAAAATAACCAGCAGGACGTTTGGAAGGAAGTATGTGCCAGCTTTTTCATAAGAATGCCCAGGAATCTGCCGTATAACACCATTGGTCTGTCAAAATTAGTATCCTTTGCTCAGACTGACTGTAGCTCAGGGTCTCAGCAGAGGTGTTTCAAATAATCTACTATCTGATCTTTTTAATTGGTTCTAGGGTCTAGGGACTGATTAGTCTAGGGTTCAAATCTGCAATATTCTACGTGCAAAGTTCATGCTCTGCCACTGAGCCTCATGTAGATAAAAAGAAGTACTTCACTCCATGGGTAATTAAATTGTGGGACTCATTGACTGTAGACATATTGACAGCCACTAGCACAGACGGCTTTCAAAGGGAATTAAACAAATTCATGGAGGTCAGCTCCATCAATGGCTACTAGCCATGAGGACTGGAGGGAATCTCGTCCAAGGAAAGGAAATCTATGAATATTGGGGTGGATCCAACCATCTTCCAAGGAATCCTCCTCCAGCTTAAGGAGGCTTCCTCCAACCCAAGTGGCTCTTCCTCCAACAGAAGAGCTGCTTAATTTACAGGACTGCTTCTTAGGTTGAAGGAAGGCTTCATCCTTTGTTCAGTGGAGTGACGAATTAGGGGTAGGATCCACATCACCAGGGCTCATTTTGAGGGGGAATGTGCAGGAATGCAGTTCCAGTAGTTCTCCAAAGAGGTCACATGTCAGATGGCCCTGCCCACCTGAGTTTTGGCCTAGATTGGGCCCCAAATGGCCAGGATTGGGCATAAAACAGCCAGGATTGGTCCCAAAACGGTCAGGATCAGGCCTCTTACAGGTGGTGGATCACTCTCCCGTTCAGCAGCGGCCCAATTCTAACCATTTTGGGCCCCTTTCAGCCATTTTGGGCCCAATTTTGGCCCTGAATTGCCAGGATTGGGTCTAAAACAGCCAGGATTGGGTCCAAAACAGCCAGGATAGGTGAGGTCAGGGGGTGTGGCATATGCAAATCAGTCATGCTAATGATGGACTTCTGGTGATGGCAAGGGGTGTGGCATATGCTAATGAGTTATGCTAATGAGTTCCTGCCACTCTTTTTCTATGAAATGTCCCCTGCACATCACCAATTTTAGGAGGCAATATCGGGGGTGGGCCTCAGGCTCTAAGCCCTGATTGATGGCCCTGCAAATCAACTGGTTGGCCACTGTGTGATGGACCACACTGGACTCAATGGACCACTGGTCTGATCAAGCAGGGCAATTTTTTATTTGTTCTTATCATTTTCATTGAAGAGGCGGTGGGGGGGGGAGAGAAAGAAGATAAATATCTAATTACCATTAATGGTCATGCTGTCAGATCTGGATTTGAATGGCAAATGAGATCACAATTGCTACTGTCATGAATAGTTCCTCCCTTGACAAGTAGTTTCAATGATGTGATTGAGACTATTATCAGAGTGATTATCAAGTGCTTGTTCTAAGTAAGAATGGCAAAACAGGTCGCTGACAGCAGATACATTGAACTGCACCCAAATTCAGTTTAATTTCATACCTAATATGTTCTACCAGGATACCAATTAATAATTCATCTGGAATGCTTTTTCCTCTCTTCAAAAATGTTTCTGCAGCTGCCCCAAGCTGAGCACGTATAGAAAACTGTACAATTGAGAAAAAAAAGTGATTGAAATAGGGATGTAATCACTCAGCAAATTCAGAGCAGTGTTATTTTAAAAAATCATGCATTTAAATTTCAAGCACACATTTCAATAAAGGACAAACTATCTGGCTAAGATCAACCAGCCTGGTGCTGTGGAAGTCATTTCTAAAGAACTTATCCAGCAACTGTATGGATTATGCCGTGTTAAAACTCCAAGCAAGATCAAAAGAAAGGGCCTGCAGTAGACATGGGTGGAATTGTTGACTGCTTTAAATAACTGACTTCCAGGCCATATCAAAAACTGTTTTTGAAATTCCAGTCAGTTTCAAAATCAGGTTGTCACTTGCTATCAAAGGTTATTGCATGATATAAAACATCTAATGCCCTTTTGGGCTCACAGATCTGGTTCCTTATTTGTATGTTGGTTTAAGAAATGTGGTTTTTTTTTTTAATTAAACGGAATATAAAAGTTAAGAGACAGAAGAGCCATTCCAGGCTGTTTTTATATTGGCTCAACTTGAAGCTGAATTTGAGATTCCTGGAGAAAATATGGTTAAAGGAAGAGATGCTGATGTGTGTGTGTGGGGGGAGGGGGTTGTTGTTGTTGGTTGGCATTCAGAGGACCCCAGAAAAAAGAAAACAAAGTGACAATCAACCAGAATGTCAAACCGGGGCTCAACTTATGCATGGCCAACATTAGCTTCTTTACATGAACAGGATACAAATAAAGTGGTTGTTTATGGAAAGATAAATCTAGTTCTTAATAGCAAGAACAGATCAGAGAGCTGGTGTAGCAGTTAAGAGCATGGTATAGTGGTTAAGAGCGTGGGACTCTAATCTGGAGAATCGGGTTTGATTCCCCACTCCTCCACTTGAAGCCAGCTGGGTGACCTTGGGCTAGTCACAGCTCTCTGGAGCGCTCTCAGCCCTACCCACCTCACAGGATGTTTTGTTGTGGGGATAGTAATGACATATTGTCGAAGGCTTTCATGGCCGGAGAACGATGGTTGTTGTGGGTTTTCCGGGCTGTATTGCCGTGGTCTTGGCATTGTAGTTCCTGACGTTTCACCAGCAGCTGTGGCTGGCATCTTCAGAGGTGTAGCACCAAAAGACAGAGATCTCTCAGTGTCACAGTGTGGAAAAGATGTTGGCAGGTCATTTATATCTACTCAGGAGGGGTGGGGTTGAGCTGAGTCATCCTGTAAGAGTTTCCCAGGGTGTAGAATGCTAATGGCGGGAGGCTTCACTGTATCCTGAGGAGGTTCTTTTGCATATGGATTGGTGCTTGATGTGCTAATCTTCTCTGCAGGGCTATTGTCGGGTATAGAGTGTTTTGTTAGCCTGGTGTTTTTCAGAACTGGAAACCATGCTGTATTCATTCTTAAGGTTTCTTCTTTCCTGTTGAAGTTTTGCTTATGTTTGTGAATTTCAATGGCTTCCCTGTGCAGTCTGACAAAGTAGTTGGAAGTGTTGTCCAGTATTTTGGTGTCCTGGAATAAGATACTGTGCCCTGTTTGAGTTAGGCTATGTTCAGCCACTGCTGATTTTTCAGGTTGTCCAAGTCTGCAGTGTCTTTCATGTTCTTTTATTCTTGTCTGGATGCTATGCTTTGTGGTCCTGATGTAAACTTGTCCACAGCTGCAGGGTATACGGTATACTCCTGCAGAGGTGAGGGGGTCTCTACTGTCTTTTGCTGATCGTAGCATCTGTTGTATTTTTCGGGTGGGTCTGAATACTGCTTGAAGGTTATGCTTTTTCATAAGATTTCCCATCTGATCAGTAATTCCTTTGATATATGGCAAAACCACTTTTCCTGTAGGAGACTGTTTTTCCTTGGTTGTTTGATTCATCCTGGGTTTGATTGCTCTTCGGATTTCATTTCTAGAGTAGCCATTTGCCTGAAGTGCGTGGTTTAGATGATTAATTTCCTCATTGAGAAAGTGCGGCTCACATATCCCTCTTGCACGATCCACTAATGTTTTCATTATGCCTCTTTTCTGTCGGAGGTGGTGATTGGAGTTTTTGTGTAAGTACCAATCAGTGTGAGTTGGTTTCCTGTAGACCTTGTGACCTAACTGAAAGTTTGCTTTGCGGATGACCAAGGTATCCAGAAATGGGAGTTTTCCCTCGATTTCTTTCTCCATTGTGAATTGTATGTTCAGGTGGATGTTGTTGAGATGATTCAAAAACCGCATCAATTCTTCCTCCCCATGGCTCCAAATGATAAATGTATCATCCACAAACCGGAACCATGCACTAGGTTTGTGGGGTGCTGATTCTAGAGCTGTTTTTTCAAAATGTTCCATGTAGAAGTTTGCTATAACTGGGCTGAGAAGGCTCCCCATGGCCACCCCATCCATCTGTTCATAGAATTCGTTATCCCATTGGAAGTAACTGGTTGTCAGACAATGATGGAATAAGGCTGTTACATCCTCTGGGAAAATCTGATTAATAAGTGCAATAGTGTCTTTTACTGGAACCTTGGTAAGCTCTAGAATTTTGGCCCTGAATGGCCAGGATTGGGTCCACAACAGCCAGGATAGGTGATGTGAGGGAGTGTGGCATATGCAAATCAGTTATGCTAATGACACACATCTGGTGATGGCAAATGAGTTATGCTAATGAGTTCCTCCAGCTCTTTTTCTATTAAATGACCCCTGCTTAGATCTGATATATACACTACACAAAAACAGAAAGCAGTTTCAGGATAGTACTATCTCAGACTGCCGATGCAGGGAATCATTCATACAACAAGTTAATAAAGGAATGCGCCTTAGCAAATTTATTAAATGAAAGAGATTGCTGTTGTCATACTCTGTTTTCCTATTCTCTTTTGCATAAAAGAAGGGGAAGTTGCCGAGATAAAAATACCCACAAGGGGAAAATTGCAAACTCCCCGAAGAACAGTACTTTACTCACTGAAATTCCCACAGAGGGTCAATAGTTCAATAGTGCTCTTCAAGTTTATCAACCTCACAAGATGACTTTAAGGGAAAGATATGTGTTGGTAGAGAGAAAAGAAAGGTCTTTAGAGGTCCTGTATGCCCAAAGACACCAGAAAAGATTCGGATGAGTATAAGAACATAAGAAAGTTTGTCTGCTGAGTCAGGCCATTATTTCCTCTGACCATCATTCTGTTACAATGTTTGTCTGCAGTTGTACATAGTTCTTGTCTGTCTACAGTTGTACACAGTTCCCGTCTCATCAACAAAAACAATCAACAATTCATCTTTTTTAAAAAAAACTTTGGGGTTCGTTAACGGTGTAGAAAGGCAACACTTGGTTTCGGAGTGCTGAAGGTAACACAGCAGAGGGGTTACCCCCTTGAGAATACATGCTCATTCCGCTTTTCCAGGTAGGAAAGTTTTGAAAGTATTTGTAATGTCTCAAAAATGAAGTCACCTCAATATTTTGATACTAGAGGGCTATAAAAAGTTGCACACAAACCCTGCTTGCTTGAGATGACAAGGCAAAAGAAACAGGTGTGTGCACCATGGTGCTGCTTTCGAATCAACTTCAGCATCCAAGCTGTCTTCATTTTTAGGATCTTCTGTACACAAGGGACATTAAAATCAAATCACCTACCTTGGATAAGTCATTCCCTTCTTCACTCATCTCTGTCGACTTATTTGAGGCTGATATTTGGTCAACATCTATGGATAGCAAAGAACAGCAGTTTTTACATTAGGACCTGCTATGCAAGTATTGTCACAAATTGTATGGAGTCCTGCCCTTTGCATTAGGCAAGAGCCCACCACTTTGAGAAACTTACAATGATTATAGAAAAAGTCTTCTCCAAGTGTTTTGCCTTCCAAATCAAATCATTTCTTTAAAAACACATGACTGAAAACCAAAGGTTGGTTTTTCACAGTCTTATTCCCCCCCCCCCACAATTCATTGGCAGTTGATGCCTGTTTGTGCCTTGTGTTCCATAAATACCTTTTTAAAAAATGCTTTTTGCCACTCACACATATCTTGAGTCTGACTCAGATAATCAATATAATTTTTTTTCTCTCTCTCTCCCAGGACATGCAATGGTGCAAACAGCACGAGAGAATCAAAGCAGCGAAACAGACATTTAAGCATATGCTTCACTTTATACATATTTCCAACTTTCATTGTCCATACAAAGTGGAAGTTAACATTCCTTTTGTAAGAAGAAAGTTTATCTTTTGACAATCAAAATTCACAGATGACTGGAAAAATGTCTAAGGCACTCAGAGCTGCAAATGAGTTGGCATTATATTTATATACTCCTCCCTCCTGCCAACATGCAAAAGAACATTGGGAAGGCAAGTAGGACTACTTTGGCTATACCAATGCTAAACCAACATCCTATCACTGAAATGCTTAGCAGGTAAAGCAAAACACATCAGGCTTTCTGTTAAAAGCTCCTTCTCTTCACTTATTGGTTAAAAACAAAGATGTACAAAGCTACAGCCTTTATCATGCCTACTCCAGGGCTTCCTAAACATCACTCATGATCTCTTGGTGCTTCTTCCCTTGACAGCTTTGCAAGTACTCCTTTGGATCACATGCCACAAATGTGACTCATAGTAAAATGGGAGAAAACTATGACCTGGAAATAGCAAAAACTCATTGCCAGCTCATCAACGTGGTAAAGTGAGCTGAGTGGTAGATTTGAGGGGAGGCAGTGTCCCCCCCCCACCTCATCCTTGCCCCCCACGATTACATCCTTTCCACGGGCCCACTTCTCCCAGGAGGCAGATCAGATAATACACCTTCCCTTCTTGTCCCTTCAGGCATCTTTAAACACACCACGGTAACCTGCACATGGCCACCAGAATTTTCGGGATTCTCGTAAGATCTGACCTTTCGGAAGCTTGACTGAGCCTGTGCAGCTTGCAGGACATTTAATGATGGCTGGGAAAAGAGGAATGAAGGGGCAGGAACCGATATCTATCTCCAGGGTGGGGGTTAGTAAGAGGTGGCACAGTGGGGCAGTAGGTAGTAGGAGTGGTGGCTGTACCCTCTCTGTTGAGCCTCACTGCAAAGGCTGCTGCCTCCACTGTAGCTGGGCTAGTGTTAGGCCGGAGCAAGAAGGACAGATCATCCCCTTGTATGAAGATATCCTGAGCTGCTTAGTTCTGTGCTAGGAATTGCTAAAAGAGAGTTATCAGCTCCTAATCAGGGGTCCCCAACCTTTTTGAGCCTATGGACACCTTTAGAATTCTGACACAGGGAGGCAGGCACAACAACAAAATGGCCACTGCAGGAAGTGCAGCCATCCACGGATGTAAGGCTAGGCTACGTATAACTCTAATAGTAACTCTTCAACATTTTGGCAGAAGCTCTGCTTAACAGGATGTCTTTTTAAATTAACATATTATTTTGAAATATTTTCTTGCATAAACACACAGCTTTCCTTTTCTTGCATAAACATACACTCGGTGAAGATCCTTGTGCTGTGGTGGCAGTTGCTCCCACAGCAATGTCTTTAAAGATCTGCTCAGCCAATCAGAAGCCTTCCTGAGCAAAAGCCCAACCTAGCTCCACCCACTTTCTAAAAACACTTGACTGGCACCAGGAAAGGTATCGGTGGTTTCCATGACACCCGCAGGCACCATCCTGGTGACCCCTCTGTCCTAACCACACCACAGTTCCTAGGATTTGTGGGGGAGAGCCACAACAGCTAATTTAAAATAGAACACATCCAATGTAAATTTGCTATATGGATATGCGCAGAAGTTTTATCAGGACAGGATTGTTTTAAAGGACCATTGGGGAGGTGGAGAGAGAGAAAAACAAGAATGGAACAAAACTGTCCCCAAAATTCTGACCTAAGAATTAGTAACAGCTAGGAATCATAATAGATAAATAAATGGAGCGGCAAGGCCCTTCAGATTTTTCCATCTAGGCCCTTCAGATTTCTGAATCTAGGGAATGGCCAAAAATGACAAATGATATTTACCTTTGCTTTCATCACAAGGAAGCACGCTTGACTCTTTTTCATCCCAAGCCTTTAATGCTATTAGGGACGCCTTAGAAGCTGCTTTCAGGACCTTGTTTGGGGGGAGGAAAGGAAGCCATCCATCAGAAATTTACTTTAATATTGTGAAGAAGAAGTAGAGTTTGAGACATTGCTTTAAACGAGCTTGGGTTTTTATAATACTGTAATACTAATATTCGATTTATGCGACGTCTCCCCTAGAGTCAGTAATGACTCGGTGCTTGCACAGAGGACTACCTTTACCTTTTTAAATAATAACATTCAATTTATATACCACCCTTCAGGATGACTTAACACTCACTCAAAGCTGTTTACAAAGTATGATATTATTATCTGCACAATAAACACCCTGTGAGGTGGATGGGGCTGAGAGAGCTCTGAGAGATCTGTGATTGACCCAGGGTCACCCAGCTGGCTTCAAGTGGAGGAGTGGGGAATCAAACCCAGTTCTCCAGATTAGAGTCCCACGCTCTTAACCACTACACCAAACTGGCTCTCAGTACTTTAAGAACATAACAAGGGTTCCAACTGATCTGTGGACAGCAACAGTGCCCACCTGTGCTCAAGGTACCTCAAACTAAGGTCCCATCAAGCTAGACAGAAAGAAGGAAAATCCCAGGAAAGCACAGCTACCACATCTTTTAGAGATAATCTTGAAGGGCTGATGCACATAGAGCAGAGTCCAGGTCCAGCCAATAGTCAGATATGAATGGCGGTATCTCAGTTCCTGTGTGTTCAACACCTGACCAAGGAGAAGAGGCTTCAACCTTCTGCCCCTTGTACCATTTCTACAACCTGGTGCAGACATGTCTTTCTTCAGACCCACCCTCTTTCACTGGAGCAACAATACCCCACAATGGCATATCATATTCATTTCATTTCATTCATACCCTGCTTTTCTCTTCAGTGGGGATCCAGAGTGGCTTATGCCGTTCTCCTCTCCTCCATTTTATCTTCACAACAACCCTTTGTGGTAGGTTAGGCTGAGTATGTATGACTGGAACAAGGTCGTACAGGAAGCTTCCAGGGCAGTGTGGGATACTTGAACCTGGGTCTCCCAGATCCTAGTTTGACACTCTAACCACACCACTACCATTTCTAACACATTCATACCAAGTAAGGTGAGACAGCAGGTTTCAATCATGATTAACAGAAGCCGAACTGAATACAGACAGAACCAGCTTGTAGGGCACAGTCTATTCTGAAGGGGTTTTTTAAATGGTGCAAATAAAATGAACAAGTTACTTGGCGGCATTCCTGCAGCTCAATAAGAGTTACGCAGGAGATTTTCAGAGGAGATTGGACCCCCATGTTAATTTGTAAGCAGTGGGTATCATTGGATTTTCCTGCTTTGGGTACCAAAATGCCTCCGATCTGTCCAAATAACGTGTGTCATGGCTGGCAATGGAAACTGACCAGACAATCCAGTTTGGTTTGAACAGCTGCAGCAGACAATCTTTTGGACCGCCCCCCACCAAAGGTGAAGGCTGCCAATTTTCTTACATTTCACTTATTCGAAGTTTTCAAAGATGAAACGAAATGTTCACTTACATCAATTTGATTCAAAGGAACTTCTTCGGTTATGGTTTGAGTCAGACTGGTTGCACTTCCCAGTTCATTTTCATGGAAGGCTTTAAGGGCATCTGAGATCAACTCATCAATAAACAGTGCCTGGATACTGCAAACTGACAAAAAGAAAACACATTTGCCACCACACGTTTTATATTTTAGGACCATGTGACAATACAGCGGAGAACATTATAACATGAATGTTGGCCGCTTAGTTTTATCAAAAACAGCAGAGCCACGCACGCAGCACAGACTCGCAGAGACGGAACCCCCCTTCATTTCAACAGGATTAAAAGTTCCTGCAGGGTTTGTTCTAAGCCAATTATTTCCCAAACGGTGAACCAGAACGCACCAACATGTCTTAAGAACTTTGGGGATGGATCTCAAGGCATCCAGATATGATTGATTGGGTAATACCGCCTATTTCATTCAGTCCTCAAATCTCATTCATTTCACTATTTAAACCCCAGTGGGTTAACTTCCTGTGGATTGTTTCTAATAAATTAAATTGTGTAAGACACCTCTCAGTTCATTTGCTATTGGCTCTGTTTTCTCTTTCCAGTAAAGTAAGCCAGTGTGTCTGTTGCAGCAAACACAAAAAGGGAGCTTTGTGGCACCTTAAAGATCAACAGATTTATTGAAGCGTAAGCTTTCATGACCTAGAACACAGTCTTCTCAGCCACTAAAGCTGTTGTAAGCTTTTACTGTTCTTACTTTATATACTTCTGCGTTGTATTTATTTATTTAAAATATTTATATGCCACCTTTCTCCTGAGCATCTCAGGACTCAGTATGCGTTTTGCATAGAAATGTCGTAACTGTACCTGCTGCGTTACGTGGCTTTTCAACTCACTGGTCGTTATTTATCCCCCTGTCCCATTTATGTATACTCAAAGACATAGATAGAAAGTAAAATGTGCTTAGCACAGATCCACTTGCACAAGCCATCGCACAATGGTGGGCAGCCACACATAACATTTTACTATAAATTTTAATAAAATAACGTGTTATTAATGGAATTCACACGTTTACATGATTGCATATAATACAGTTTTGAATTTGTTCTGTATCTTGTACACACAGGAAGAATAGTGGGGATACAATCACTCTCACTCAGAGCCAAACTAAAGTGACGCCTAACACAGGTTGGACACTTGTCAGCTTCCCTCAAGTTTTGATGGGAAATATAGGCGCCCTGGTTTTACAGCTTGGCTCTCCATTACAGCTGCAAGACCAGGATGCCTACATTTCCCATCAAAACTTGAGGGAAGCCGACTAGTGTCCAACCTGTGTAAGACGTCACTTGTAGTTTGGCTCTCAGTGCAAAACAAACTTCAAGCAGCAATTTTAGCACTTCCACCCAAACTCTTGCTGATATGAAAACCTTGTGTGTGGGATCTAATCCAAAGCCTCAAGATGTCAGAAAATTCACTTAATGCATCGAACAACGTAGGGTCTGGTGTACAGAAGTATGCCTCAATAAATCTGTAAAAGGTGTAGGGAAAAAAAACTACTTTTTTTTTTTTTACTTTAACCATTTTTTACCAAGCAGACAATAAAGAGACGGAGCAAACCTTTCCCGGAAAAGATCAAGCCCTACCTTCTTCCAAGAACTTGAGACAGGTAGTTTTCCCACTACACAGCTTCCCCAAAATACATCCCTTGATAGGAAATGGAGAAATTACAGGGGGAGGTGGCTCTGGCTCTGGAGGGTAGAACATATTCAGCAGTCGATAAATCACATGACCCAGTATCGGGTTGTTGGATGGAGGTTTATTTACGGTGATCTCTTCGGGAGGGCACCATTCTCCTGTCATATTCTGTAGTGAGACACAAAGGACACAATACAACTGAACGCTTCTTTTCCTTGTAAAGCTGTAAAAGGTCCAAAATTAGCATTGCAATTGTATGTATCCTAACTAAGCAGCAAGTCCCACTGAACTCGGTAGGGCTTGTATTCCAGAAGACACAAAGAAACTTGGCTGCATCCTTTTGGTGCTGTTTCTACAAGAACCATCATAGCGGTTTATGGATATTACTCGTAGGGGTTGGTGAACTCCAAGCAGACCTACTGCTTTCCTAATTTTGCTATCCTGTACATCCAAGTTTTGTCTTGACATTCAAACATATTTTGTCCATTTGTACAGGTTACCAATTTGAAGTAGACATAAGGAAAATAACTTAAATCAACACTCGATTAAGAAGTCGCAATAAATAACGCAACCCATGAGCCCTAAGAAACTTCAGTGATAGTGATCAAAAACTTCAGAGACGCTGATCATAAAAGCCCAACTAGTAAAACTGCCATAAATCTATAACAATAAATGATTCTTAATTGCCTAAGCAAAAGTTTGTTAAATTCCTGGTCGATATTAATCAAGGTGAAAAGTTCAGCATCTCCTCTATTTTGATAATGTAAATGAGAAAATAATTTATTAAGAGCATGCTTTTCATTACAGTTCTCCTCAGAAGAACTAAGTTTACACATTCATAGCTGAGGAAGAATATGAAGTGATGTTTCGCTACACTGAAGGAGGGAAAAAAAGATAAACTCAAATAAATACTGGCATACTTTCGGATATCAGCATACTCGGGGAAGCAAGTTTGCACTTCAATCCGAGAGTGCATGTCAGGGGTTTAGCTTAATAACGTAAAGGTGGCTATTTACTATAACCTTGGGCTCCAGTTGTACCTTCTTCTACAGCTCCTTTGATACATTGGGCTGAGGAAGACACAGTACCCCATGCCTTGAAAAGGAAGGATTGATTTGAGGAGCAGTGAACTCCCTTGCAATAAATTGCCCGTTGACTTAAATCGACTTAGAAAATATGTAAATTTTCTTAGGATTGCACAGTCAGTTGCCTCTGTCTCATTAACATAGGGCCAAGCAACAAGTGACGAATGACACTTGAACGGCAAGTGAACAGACTCACATGTATTCCTCCCAGTTCACTTGTGCTTCACTTGCGCTCCACTCGTGATCGAAGTGAACAGGGAGGAATACACGTGAGTCTGTTCACTTGCCGTTCAAGTGTCATTCAACGCTAGTAGCTTGGCCCATAGGGTCTAGCTCCCCACCCCAGACATGAAGCTGCCTTATACTGAATCAGACCATTTGTCCATCAAGGTCAGTATTGCCTACTCAGACTGGCAGCAGCTCTTCAGTGCCTCAGGTTAGAGGTCTTTCACATCATCTACTGCCTGGTCCCTTAAACGGGAGATGCTGAGGATCGAACCTGGGGCCCTCTGCAAGCAAAGCAGAACCTCTTGCACTGAGCCGTAGCCACTCCCCAAACATCCCATCAGATAGGATCACTACAACCTGCACTAATCTGTAGGGTCCCACAGAGTCTCTGGATGGCAATGAAATGTCCAAATGGCTCACAGTATTCCATATAATTAAGATTTTAACTGTCTGGTCAATTTGGATCTACTATTTTACTCAATAATGAATAACGCCAGGATTTAAGAAGTAACATAATCAGTTACATTCAGCAGCCAAAAAATGGGCATTCTCCATAGAAAGCTTTGGAATAATTTGATCTTTCAGCATATAATAGAGCTCACATGCTTCCCAGCCAAGTTTTCTATAAGAGCGCCTTTTGCAAGACAGTACATTCGTCCAGTAGCAATTGTTAGAATTCCTGCTAAGCTTTTATTTTTTAATTGAATGTCAATCAGACTATGGGAGAAATACTGCCGTCTTAGAACAGCATTTATTCTTGTAAGCATCAGGTGGCTGTTCTTAATGCATGAAAGATGCTCTATTAGATTATTATCCTACCAAGGCGTATAGAGCAGCACACAGAGTACTCCCGCCCTGTTGTCCTTACAACAACCCTGTGAAACAGGCTGGACAGCAAGAGTGATTGGAGCAAGATCACCCATTAACTTCACAGGGCTGTTGTAAGGATAGCAGGGCATGGCTCAGTGGAAATTTGAACTCAGTTCTCCTTAGTCCAGTCTGACACTCCCCAATGGGACACTAAATAAATAGATAAATAAATAATCACAGTACCAAACTGGATCCGTATGAAAAGCCATTGCACGAAGCAGTTCACTAAGTAGATGCAGAGATTTCCCATCAGATGACCACTATTTCTCTTTTTTCTTCACTGTAATGTGTGAGGGCATGGTGATTCAGCAGAATGTTTTGCTATATGGAGAAACTTCTACATTGCAGAAGTTTCTCCACATCGGGAGGTAGTGGTGGGCTCTCCTTCCTTGGAGGTATTTAAGAAGAGGCTAGATGGTCACCCGACAGTAATGATTATTCTATGACTTAATACAAATATATGCAGATCGGGAGAAAGAGGGCATGAAGGAATTAGCTGGTGCTAGGTTCTTGTGGCCCTTTCTTATATGCCCATGGTAATGCCATTTGCCCCTTTGGGGTCAGGAAGGAATTTTCTTCCAGGCCTGGTGATCCTGGAGGGTTTTTTTGCCCTCCTCTGGGCTTAGAGCAGGGGTCCCTGGGGGAGGTATCTGTGAATTTCCTGCATTGTGCAGGGGGTTGGACTAAATAACCCCTGGGGTACCTTCCAGCTCTATGTTTCTATGTTTTCTATGCAGCAACATAAACAGAGACCCCACTACTGTGTGAACTGAGGCCAAGGCACCGATGAAAATATTCTATCAGCGCCTCATTTTTCAATATCTTTTGACAGGGAGTTTCACAAAATTGTGCACGTAGACATCCTTGAATAGTGGCTGAATGGCAGCTTCTGTTCACATCACTCAGTTATTGGACTTCTTCTGCAGTGCAGGTAAAAGACTTAACATGCCTTTGTATGACCTTGAAGAACCAACTTACAGTTCAGTCCGAAGCAGAGTTACTTCAGTCTAAAATCAATGGGCTTAGACCGGAGTAACTCTGCCAGGTGAGTTTCTCAAAACAGCTCAAGGCAAGATAGTAGATAAGTGATGGGTTTATACGCTTGCTAAAAAAAACTTCTTAGGTGCTGCAAATGGAGTAGAGAAATTAAAGAAGACGAAGGTAAATGTTAGTACAGCTTCCTTTGATTGGAGAGGAGCACTGAATTCTGGCCAAGGGCTTGGCTAAACAGGATGCTTCCTCTTCTCCTGGCATATGCTTTAATGCAGAAGCCATACTTGAGTAGAAAAAACAATCCTCTACCATGGCATGGGGTTGTTTTCGTATCCACATCTTCCTTTAACGAAAATTCTACAGTCCACAAACACCCCGTATTAACTTCCTATATGTAGACAGGCACCGAACCATTAAGAATCGTGCACGATCATGTGAATGACTCCTGTGTGCTGAATGAAATTTATCACACAAAAAGCTACATACGAAAGCACCCCAATTGTCAGGGGGGACTGCCTAAGCTTCAGGAAGAAGCCGACACGTGCTGTGGAAATACAGAGGTCAACAGAAAGGGCACTAGATTTAATTCACATTGTCCCTCATCAAAGGTGGAAAAAATAGGAGAGATGGTAATGTGGCTGGCACCTAAGCAAGATCTGAGTTCGGCATGCTTTCCACCCACCTAGTTTAAACTAACGATTGGCATGAATGGTTGTAAGAAGGTTCTCTGTGTGCTAGAGTAGTAAGCGCTTCAACATAAGAAGCCACCTGACCTTACACAAAGTAGTAAAGTCCAGTAGCACCTTTAAGAGCCAAGCTACAAGTGCCGCTTGACACAGGTTGGACACTTGTCAGCTTCCCTCAAGTTTTGATGGGAAATGTCGGGGTCCTGGTCTTACAGCGCTCTCTCAGGAAGTATGCCTAAATAACGACAAACTGTCCAACAACAGAAAGATGCCCATCTTTCCCGTCTGTGTTCTCAACAGTTTGCTATGCCCATGACTAGGAGCAGAACCACAAGTGACAAAAGGCACAGATTGGACACTTGTCAGCTTCCCTCAAGTTTTGATGGGAAATGTAGGCAGCTTGACGGAATGTTGGACAAGTGACAGTTGAAAAGTCCATTGGACAGCAGCCCAGCTGCAAGACCAGAATGCCTACATTTCCCATCAAAACTTGAGGGAAGCTGACAAGTGTCCAACCTGTGTCAGGCGTCTCTTGTAGCTTGGCTCTAAGACTATTTTGCGAGTACAGACTAACATGGCTAATGCCACTGGATCTTACGCAAAGTGAGACCATGAGTCTATCAAGATCAATATTGTCTACTCTGGCAGGCAGTGGCCTCTGTTGTCTCAGGGTGAGGTCCTTCATATCACCTACTACCAGATCCTTTTAACTGTAGTTGCTGGGGATTGAACTTGGGATCTTCTGTATGCAAAGCAGGAGACATAGCCCCCATCATGGGACTTTCCAGGATAGCACCTCCTCAGAGTCACTTTCCTGGTAAGGAGTTACAATAGTGAGAAGCTCTGGTAAGTTTTCTCTTTGACTTCTGATGTTTAAGATTTTGGCTGCAGAAGAACCCCACTGGCCCCACCAGTCTATTTTTAAGCATGAAATCTGTGAAATCAAGATTATTAATGATACAACAAAACCACCTTTTCATTTTAGCATTCTGTGCGGTAGATAAATTACTGTTTGAGATATCAATTTGGAGTCTTACTTACTTAAATTGAATTCGTATTAAAATAGCAGCTTGCAGGGGCTTAACAGAGAAACAACGACAGGGAATTAGCCAGATATTACAATAGCCCCCAAATCAACCATGGAATTTACAGTCACAGCTGATGCAGATGCACACCTGGATGCAGGTGCTCATTTCAATGTTCATTTGGCCCCATTCATGCACATCCCTGTGCAGGGCCACTAGCTGAACACAAGTAAGCACAACTACGACTAGGCCAGGGCAGAAACATTTTTTTAAAAACTACAACTATAAGGAATTGCTGTGAAAATAGCAAATCCTTCATAATAAAATGATGACCTGGTAAAACTGTTTCAAGTGTGCAGCCATGTTGGTCTGCAATAGAAAAGCAATATTCAAGTCCAGTAGCACCTTAAAGACCAACTAGATTTCCAGGGGATGAGCTTTCTTGAGTCTGATGGGATCTTGGACTCTTGTACCTCTTTGACTCTCGTACTCTGGAAATCTAGCTGGTCTTCATGGTAAAACTGTGTGTGTGTAAAAAGAACAATTGCTTGGAAGTAAAAAGATAAGAGCAGTACAAATATCCACATAATTAACATCTTCAGGGGTCATTTTGTAGAAAAAGAGCAGGAGGAACTCATTAGCATAACTAATTAGCGCAACTCATTAGCATATGCCACACCCCTTGACAGCACCAGAAGTGTCATTAGCATAACTGATTTGCATATGCCACACCCCCTGACATCACCTATCCTGGCTATTTTGGACCCAATCCTGGCCATTCAGGGCCAAAATTGGGCCCAAAATGGCAAAAAAGGGGCTGAAAATGGCAAAAAAGGGGCCCCAAATGGTCAGGATTGGGCCATTGCTGAGCGGGAGAGTGATCCAGCACCCATCAGAGGCCCGATCCAGGCCATTTCCACCCCAATCCAGGCTGAAACAGGCCCAAAATGGCCGAGAGTTGGGTGGGTGGGGCCACCTGACATGTGACCTCTTTGGGGAACTGTTGGAACTGTGTTCTGGCGTGTTCCCCCTCAAAATGAGCCCTGAACATCTTTATAAACAGAACAGGCAGGTGAATTCCACTTTATATGACTCTGACAACATGGGTGCTAATTAATCCAAATGGCTGTTGGGATTACTTGTCTTTTTAACATTAATACATTAATCACGGCACTCATGGGATTCAAAAGGCGCACATGAAGCTTCTGTGCATGTGGACTTCCCCATTCAGTGTAATGGACAGGGCAGCAGCCATTTACATGCATGGACCTCTTTTCTTGCATTGCAATAATAGGAAAGCCTTGACAGTCAAATGTACGCTCTTCTATTTTAGCAATCCTTAGCCAACCACAGGATGTTTATAATTTCATAACTTAAAAACTAGAGTGATAGAAGACTGGAGAGTACTAAATAGAAGAATGTCTCAAGTAGATTTGACAGCATATTAGATATCTGTGAAATTTTCCTTCTCTGTTTCGAGACCACAAAGAACCTGATTTGTATGTTATACCTGTGTGTCAAATCTGCCATTGCTACATGGTTCAATCCCATGTTGTAAAAGTAATGCAGATATAACCACATCTACACTGCTAATCTTTGGGGCATGCAGGACCAACATGGTTCCTATAAAGATGATCTACTCATCCTGCTCAATTACTGTATCCATACATGATCAGAATACTTTGACCTTGATACCCCAAGTGAGCCTGATCTCGTCAGACCTCAGAAGTTAAGTAGGGTCAGCCTTGGTTAGTAATTGGATGGGAGATCTCCAACGAAGACTAGGGTTGCAGAGGCAGACAATGGCAAACCACTTCTGTCAGTGGCTTGCCTTGAAAACCCCACCAGGGGGTCACCATAAGTCAGCTATGACTTGAGGGCATTCTCCACCATCACCACCACACAATCTGCATGGCATGTAATCTAGTTCTAGAGAAAGCAGTGACCATGATGAACTAGAAACATGGATTGGGCACTAGTCTGCCAACTAGGTCTACTGAAAATATCAGGGATGTGCCCACTGATTTCATGTTGCAATTCAACAATGGTCAACACTAGTGTAGTACCAAAAATAAGACGCGGTTTAAGTGGCATATGTATTACCCTCCAAATGAAAAAAAAATTGCTCTTCCAAGGAAAGCCATGTTCAAAAGTATAAAGCATTTATATGAATCATGAAAACAGCTTTCATTTGCAGAAGCAAAACCTCAAAGAATGAATTAACACAAGAAAATATAAAGCATCCACCACACCGACTCCTAACATAACACAAAAATAAAATGTACTAAATTCAGGATGTGGGCACAAAGAGAACATAAATATGTGGTAATGGTTTCCCTAACAAGATTTTTTTTAAAAACAAAATGCTATTTACAGAGAAAATACATCAGAGACTCAAAATAGAAAAGATCTCAAACCAATAAAAAACTTTTGTTGAAGGCAGCCCAATTGATAATGAATCAATAATATGGAAAGTGGTGGTGTGGTGGAAAGTGCTCTCAAGTCACAGCTGACTTACGGCGACCCCTGGTGGGGTTTTCATGGCAAGAGACTAACAGAGCTGGTTTGCCTTTGCCTGCCTCTGCAAACCTGGTCTTCGCTGGAGGTCTCCCATCCAATTACTAACTAAGTCTGGCCCTGCTTAGCTTCTGAGATCCGATATCAGGCTCACTTGGGCTATCCAGGTCAGGGCAATATGGAAAATAACTACATAAAAATGGTTATCAAAAGAAAAAGATATTGAGAGTTTAGTTTTATAATCATAGCAGAGACATCATGTACTCACTCTAGCTCTGTTTTCACGTAAGATTCCTACATGGAGATGATAATGATAAGAGCTATTTCTCAGAACCACCTTATATATACGTCGCGATATTAAAATTAGCTGAACACAAAATACCAAGAATCTGTCTAGAAAGTACTAATCTACTAACTGTGTTTTTTTAAAAAATCAGATACCAAGGATGTTGTATGAAACAAGACTACTCATGTTGGGAGACACAATGTTTATTTTGCATTCAGTTTTGCATATTCCTTGATGTTACATTTTCAGGCACAGTGGAATGTACTACAGTTTAATGTCTACTTAAATAGTAGTAGTTTTTGCTCTTATTGCAACTTTGATGGTCTTGCATACTGATGTTAACTGTACTTTTGGCAGAACAACAAAATATTTAATGTGATGGCACAGCCTTCCAAAATGGCAATGAATTGAGGTGTCATCTAGTCCCAGAAAAACAGATTATGAATGAAGTACATTGAACCATGTGAAAATGTGTATTAAAAGTCTAATAAACTGTCAATCAAACCTATGTAGCATCACAGACAACAGGTGGCAGTCATGAGCAATGATTTTTTTACAAGCCATTTATGTTCTTCCACTATGCCATGTCAGTTGGGAGTACCTTATAGTCATTATAATCTTTTTCATCTAGAAAATTCATTTTGTCCAGTTCTACAAGCTGCTGAGGGGTTGGCTCAGGTGGCAAAGGGTTGATCACAGCTTGCTCATAAACTGGTTTTCCTTTTAAGAAGAGCTCCTTCCAGTCACGCATCAGCTTTGCTGGGATTAAGCTGTGGAAATCAAGCAAAGCAAACCTGGAGTCAGATTGATTGAACCACGCTTTGTAAAAAGGAAGATCAATCAGTAGCAACAGCAAAGATGCAACAAGAAGGAACAAATTGAAGCATGAACTACATTGCAGGGAAGAAGACCCAACATGTTCTCCAGACACAGACAGAACATCTGTTGCTCTGTGTGTTCACTCAAGTAATGTATTTCCCTCTGATCAGGAAGGAATCCTCTTATCCAATAGTCTCCAAAGCTACAAGACAGTTTAAGAGAGCCTGAAGCAAGGACCAACGTGTACTGGCTGTTCACAGGCAAGAGCAGTAACTCTAGGGAACCATTCCATGTATTCTATTTCTACCTCTACTCTCCTCGTACCTTTCTCAAGAAAAAAACCCTCACCCATGCCCAGCTTTTAAGATGCCTTAAAAAGTGGGAAAAGCCTGAGGAAGTAGGTTGTTCACTAGAAGGCAATTACAGACCAGGGACGCATAAAGCACTAGCATACTCAAGAAGGAAGCCCTGTGGGCTAAGCACTAGAGAGGGGCATGAGCCGGGGGGAAACCCAAACTGTGCGGTTCGTGGTTTGTCGCATTTCATGAACCATGAACTTTCACGAACCTGCCCTGGTTCACAAACCAGTTCGTTCGGTTCATGAAAACATCACATCCGGGTCAGCAAATAATCACTTCCAGGCCAGCAGAAGGCCACTTCCGGGTCAGCAGAAGGTCTGCAAGCAGTCCATCCCCTTGTTGCCTAGGAAACTGATTGATCGGCGCCAGGCTGTCTGCAGTGACAAACCAAAAAATGAACCAAACGAACCAGCCTAAAGTTCGTGGCTGTTCGTCAGAAATGATTTCTGATGAACTGCTGGTTCACAAACCACGAACCGGCCCAGTTTGTCACAAACTTTGATTTATATTTTGGTTCGTGTCCATCTCTACTAAGCACTTATTCCCTGTACCCTCTACCACGTAAGCCATGGGTTGGAGGTGGAAACTGTTGGTATGTCTGCTTAGGCAACAGACACAGCTGTACAAAAATCCTCCAGGTTTTGGTAGTCAGGTGATCCAGGACAGCCAATCCCACATTGTTTCCAGATGCCTAGTTCCATGGCCTGCTTCATTCTTATCAGTCAGGTAATGAATAATTGAGATATGCCACCAGGTGACCCTCAATACAATCAGTTTGCTTCCCTGCCTGGCCTGGTCCATCCTGTCCCGCCCTGCTCAGCTGTATCTTGCCATCAACTGTCTTATAAACTATGATCTGAGCTCTGGCTATGGCTCCTTTTTTAGATTACAAATTCCACTCCTGCAAACCTCCTGTATTTTAGGTTATACCTGGAGGTCTTTCCAGCCATTGGGACCAGAACTTATCAAGGACTCAGGTACACTGAGCACTTGATAGGAAGAACTGCGATGGGCTAGGAAAAAAAAGAGAAGGATGGGTTTAACTTGGCTCTTGCTAGTCCAAAATATGGCTGCCAGATTATTAACCAGAACCTACCAAATGGAGCATATAGCTCTGACAGTATATCCACTTCACTGTCTCTCGGAGACCAGTTCACAGAGTTGGTGTTGATAGTTAAAGCCCTAAACATTCTAGAACCAGGACACTTTAAAGGCCACTTCCTCTATTATGAACTCAGTTTTTGAGACCAGAATCTATAGCCTTGCTTTTTGTTCATCCACCATCTGAAGTGCAGCAGGGTGGGAAGATACAAGCCTTTTCAAAAGAGGCACTACGACTGTGGAGTGCCCTCTAAGAGGGAAGTCTATTCCAATCACTGCCAACCTTCGAGTAAGCTGAGATAACACCTCCAACTAAGCATCTCTCTGCACGAGAATGCTCAATTGGAGGGAGACACAATGTTAGCTGGGAAACGTAGTAATATATTTATGTACTCTGGAAATAAGCCTCCTTCCCCTTTGTGGAAGGGGAGCAGCCCAATTCTCCCTGAGAATACAAAGGATGGGAGTTTCAGTAACTAGAAGGAAATTTTGGGGTAGGATGAAGTCTCCGGGCAAAAGAGATGAGGGGAAAACGAATATTTATTGCAAGAGACCTTGCTGGGAGATCCATGAGGGTAGAGTTGTTGATTCCGGCCGAACGTTTTATGCTCCTTTTTACTGGTCACTCTCACACCCCAGAGAACCTTAGGAACTATATTTCTTGGAGTGGGGCAGGGTTCAGTAACAAAGATCACTCAAATGATCACTATCAGGATTCTTTTGAGGAAGCTGTAACAATTAAAACTCATATAAAACCAACACAGAATTTTAGCATAGATCTACCTGTAGGAAAAAAATGTAGGAATATCCATACTAACATTGAAAACAGAGAATAGGAAATAGTGGGTATATGTGCTTACACACACTGAACATTGTCAATCAGCCCGCACAAATCTAATTAGGAAGGAGAACATTTAGGTCACAACGCATGTCTTCCAAGCAGGTTTGAGCTCTAGCACCTCTTATTTTAGAAAACATGTAGTGCACATAAGCACATATACCCACATGTGTGCATAAATGCTGATGCAACCCCTATGAGGTAATTGGTTTAGCCCAATAGGGCGAAGTCAGTGACAAGAGCCAGACAGCTGAGGGAGAAATTGGTTGCTGGGGAGCTGAATAGTAATTAATATGCTCTTATCACCTTGAATAAGATAATCAGAAATGTTGTATGTGGACAATATGACTTAAAGTGGTGTTTGTGTATTGTGTTTGGATGGTGTTACTGGGATCATATTATTTTTACAGGGTTGTAATTCCCCAACAAGAAAACAGAAGCCTGGGCTACAGTTGCTTCGAATGAATGAAAAAGGACTCTATCACTTGGTGGAATCAAACAAGCTGAACTGTTTTACCTTTTCAAAGACGTTGTTGGTTTAAAGTTTCCGTATGGTTGCACTTAGGAGTTTAGTTTTTTTTTTAAAAAAGTTGTATTAATTGTTTAAAGGTGTCCGAGGCCCGACTCGGGGGCCTCGGACTCCTCGGGCCCCTACCCCCCCTCCGGCAGCAACCCCCCCCGCCACCTACCTGGGGGTCGAGCGGAGGGCGGCGGGGGGGCCGCGGAGAAGGCCCCATGGGGCGGTGTCCGGAGCGGCCCTCGCTCAACCGAGGCGCTGGCTGCCGCCGCCACCGCCGCGCCGCCGGCCGAGGCCCCGGGCTGGCCGGCGCCGGCCTCCGCAGCGGCCCCGGCATCGGGCTGCACGCCGGCGGTGGCGGCGGCATCCCGGCGGGGGAAGGGCCGGGGCTGGGCCGCTCCCGGCCGGGCCGAGTGGGCGGACGCCGGTGCAGGCGCTCTTGGTCAGCCCGGGCGCCTCCCCACCGCAACGGGGGCGGGGAGGGGAGGGAGCCAACCAGGCCGGGCTGGATGCTGGGGCAGGACAGGCCAAGCTGGGCCGGGAAAGGCCCCACCAGCTGCCAGTCAGGGAGGGGGAGGGCAACAGAGACAAGGGGGCGGGAAAACCCCACGAAGCCCACCAACGGGCTGGGGCTGGGTGGGGCCGACAGGCGTGACCACAACTGGCCCAGGTGGTAGGGATGGCCCTGGGTGGGGGAGCATGGGACAGGGGGTGGAGCTGAAGGGGGAGGAAGGTATTTAAGAAGGCTCCACAGGCTGGTCAAGGAGGAGAAGGAAACCGGCTGCCCTGACTTTAAGGCGCAGTTGTTTGGGTGGAGCCACGTGCTGCCTGGACCCCCGGTGCAGACAAGGGCCGCCTGTTTCTGAGGCCACCTGGGGAGGGACCCTCGTGCCCTGGACCTAGCAACGGCGGCCCGACACTCGCAGGACGGACCCGCCAAGGTGGCCCCGCCCCACCGCTAACGCCGCCAGGGGGTGCCCTAGCGTGTGACAAAAGGGTTTTTTTTAAAAAAAAAAAAAATCCTAACTTAAATGTGAGGCGAGTTGTGTATTTGTAGACTGAGTTCTGGTTGTGTCGAGTGTTTTTGTTAACATGGATGTAATGCCAATAAAGGTTGCTGCTATATATATATATCTATATATATATATAGATATATATATATCTGCTGCTATATATATATATATATATATATATATATATATATATATATGGGATATCTGAAAAACTGTTTCCTTCTGTGTGGACATACCCACTTGCTGAGGTTATATAAACTTAAATGTGTGCGAAAGTTTGCTTCCTAAGCCCCATAGAACCCATACAAGGAGAAACTACACTGACATGGGAGGATACTGAGGAATATTAACTTTTGTGTGTTTGGACAGCATTTGGAAAGTCCTGTGTCAATAAATGGAGTAAAAAACAAACCTGATTAGCAACAAAATGCTCAGAAGGCCAGTATCAGCCTATGACTAAATGAACTGCTTGTTTCATCTCTGATGCTTCTGCAAGAACAGAGAATTTACAGAACACAAATTCTTCCATTTGGAAACAGGCATGCCTCAAGGAGTATGTTCTGCATGTGCTGCAAACCCTGGAACATCGCGCCAAGCTCCCGGAACGACAGCGTCCTCCTGGCACGATTTCACATGAGAACAATAGTTTTTGTGCGAAATCGTGCCAGGAAGACGCTGTCGTTCTGGGAGCTCAGTGCGATGTTCCGGGGCCGGTAAGCAGTGTGAAAATGGCCCAAAACAGCTTGGGTATGGGATATCTGAAAAACTGTTTCCTTCTGTGTGGACATACCCACTTGCTGAGGTTATCACCAGAAGCCCTGTCTCATGTATGCTCACTTTCAGAGATTAGGCAGTTATAGTTGTTGTGGGTTTTCCGGGCTGTATTGCCGTGGTCTTGGCATTGTAGTTCCTGATGTTTCGCCAGCAGCTGTGGCTGGCATCTTCAGAGGTGTAGCACCTCTGAAGATGCCAGCCACAGCTGCTGGCGAAACGTCAGGAACTACAATGCCAAGACCATGGCAATACAGCCCGGAAAACCCACAACGACCATCGTTCTCCGGCTGTGAAAGCCTTCGACAATACATTAGGCAGTTAGTTTGAAGGATAGGATCTTGCTGTTCAGATATAATATCCAATGAATGAACCCTCCCTCCTCCACCTTTCTCTTTCTCTTGCCTGCTCAAAGGAGTAATTGAGTTTTTGCCTTTACAGCCCAACATCCATGCTATGGTTTGGAGGGGAAGCACAAACAAGTTTGGATAAAATGGCAAGCCATAGTTTGTGCCAAAGTGGAAGGCAGTAATTGACTCTGAAATGCATAAGCACACAAATTAAAACTTACACGCGTCTTTGTTCATGTAATACCAATCTATGGTTTTGTGTTGCATCTGAACCATTCCCCAGTGGTGGGTGGCACCCCGGCTGTGAAATTGTCTCTCCTAGCATATGCATTTGATCTTTATTCTATTTAGAGCTTGATCAAATGTGTCTTATTTGGAAGAAGTCCTGGAGACAGGTGGTTTTGCAGCTGCCCTGCAGCTCTTCTACACAGATGCTATTTAATACTGCTGCTCTTCTGCCTGTTTTAATTATTTGATTTATTATTTTAATCTGGTTTCAATTTCATTTTTAGCTCTGTTTTTTAAAGGTTTATGCTAGCTGCCTTGCAGACTGAGTTGTGGAAAGACAGAATAGAAAATAATCTAAGTTAAAAAGATGACTGTGCTGTTTTTTTCATTCACAGGACAGCACTGTCTCCAATCTCCAGGTCCAGGCAAATTCTATTAATTGAAAGGGCATTCATTTTGTATAGGCACTCCATCTTTTTGAAGATCCAGAGGAGTTAGCCGTGTTAGTCTGTAGTAGCAAAATCAAAAAGAGTCCAGTAGCACCTTTAAGACTAACCAACTTCATTGTCGCATAAGCTTTCGAGAATCACAGTTCTCTTCGTCAGATGCATCTTTTTGAAGAAACAGTGATAATTTAACAAGACTTGCTGGTTCACCACTGTGTCTGATACCCCATGCAGAAAATGCACCTTCAGAATATTATGCCTGTACTACCAGTCAAACAATAGAGAACAATAATTGTGATAACCTAACGAAATAAACACTTATAACAATTGCAAAAATATTCTTATTGTTATTGAACTATGCAATTTGCCATTCAATATATATCAATACACACAGTCTTCATATACAGACCTATACATAAAGTGCTAGAGCAAAGCAATGGTGATACTACCTATAAACAGTTGATACTTTTAAAGTCCATTAGTATTCCTTAGGATCACTCAAAAAGTTCATAGGATCCAACTTCAAGTATAGGTCCAAGTACATGCAGGTTGGAATTTATACTATCCAATGGGCAGACCG
The DNA here is from genome assembly GCF_028583425.1 of Eublepharis macularius. Lineage (NCBI taxonomy): Eukaryota > Metazoa > Chordata > Lepidosauria > Squamata > Eublepharidae > Eublepharis > Eublepharis macularius. The sequence continues at coordinate 22,746,629 of NC_072797.1, read as the reverse complement.
GTTGATCTGGGGGGTCCCGTTTCAGGGTCTTTTTCAAAGATGGCTATCTCACCGACATTATTTTCAATATTCAGAAACTCCCATTCAAACTACTGAATATTGAAAATAACGTCGGTGAGATAGCACCTTATGTACAGGTCTGTATATGAAGACTGTGAGTATTGATAGATATTGAATGGTAAATTGAATTATGCAATAACAATAAGAATATTTTTGCAATTGTTATAAGTGTTTATTTCGTTGGGTTGTCACGATTATTGTTCTCGATTGCTATTTCTTCTCATGATTCTCTGCATTTGTACTCCCAGTCAAAGCTGGTGAAAGGGGCGTCTGCAGCAACAACTTGGCTTTGAAGCACAGGAATGCTATCAAATTTTATCAAAGTGATACTGTCAACTGATCATTCTGAAACTTGGGTATACTAAAGTCCTGCGACTGCATTTTGTACAGTAACCACACCCACATTCATCCCATTCTTCGGCATTGCATTCAACACGAAACCCGAAACCATTATGCAACAGGGGAAATGTACCCACTACCTAGTTCATCTAGCAAAATGAAACAACTTGGAAACAAAAATATCACCTTAATGAGAATGCCTAATGTCACAGTCTAGAATGGGGTCCCCAATATTTATTTATTAATTAAATTTGTAGCCCGTTCTCCCTGCAAGTGGGTTCAGAGTGGATAACAACATATTATTTCCCTATATATAAAAACAGCCACAATATAAATAAAATCTAGCAAACGACAAGTACAATAAAACAGTTCAAGATGCAGCGCTTAATATCGCACAGCCCAGAGCATTCAGATCCTGTGGGGTAGGGGTGGCCAACTGTTTGAATGGACAGGACTAAGGAAAGGGGCTCAATGCCCCCCCTCAACCCCCAGCAGGAGGCTGGCTGGATAATTCACCTGCCTCAACCACCGTAAGCCTGGCAGAACATCTCTATCTTGCAGGGCTGGTGGAACAATAACAGGTTCCACTGGGCCCTGGTTTCCACATACAGAGAATTCCACCAGTTTGCTGCCAGGCCCCCCCCAAAAAGCCCCGGTCAAGGCTAGGTGAACATCCTGGGGGCCAGGGATCACCAGCAGGTGTTCATTGGCCAAATGGAGCAACGTCCGGGGAACAGCAGTCCCACAGGTATGTTGACCCCAGTCTGCTAAGGGCCTTGAAGGTTAAGCCCCAAAACTTGAACCTGACCCAGAATTCCACTGGCAGCCAATGCAGCTGGCGCAAAACAAAGGATGCTTTGTTCCCCAAAGGATGCGTGCCGCTGCGTTTTGTACCAGTTGCAATATGGTGCCTGTGGGTGCCGTGGCACCCATCGATTACCTTTCTTAGTGCCAACCAAGTGGACAGGGCCAGGTGGAGCTTTCGCGCAGCAGGGCTTCTGATTAGCCACTGGAGATCTGATTGGCTGTGCAGATTTTTAAAAATGTTGCAGGGGCATTTGTGTGCTCAAGGGGAGGATCAGCAGGGCTTTCTTTCTGCCCTCATGGGCCTTCAGCTGGCAAGCAGTATCCATTTTCTCTTTTGCGAGACCCACCACCCCTACCATTAGCCCAACAAAGAGGTCTCCTCTGCCTCCCTAGGGGTGCTACTCTGTAGCATGAGCAACTTGTGTGCATGGCCTGGTCTGCTTGACTAGATAGTATATTTAGTTTTGTTCATATATTTCTATCCTACACAAAGGATTTAAAGCTGCACAGAAAGTTAAAAATCCTAAAAGCAGAATTACAAACATAAAAGTGGTGAACAAAACCTATTGGCCACCTCCAACAACCACCAGGGACAGCCATCCAGCCAATATTCAGAAATTAAAAAATATATTCATTGGTTCTCAAAAGCACTTTTGACTAGTTAAGCCTCATCATGACTTGGATCCAGTGATCTGCAAGTGGAAACATTAATTGACTTGGCGCAGTTCCACTGGCACACAATTTACGCAACACACAGCACTTTCCTCCCTATATATTATATCACTTAGAAACTGGTTGCACAAGAACTTGAGCAAGTGAAACGTGCGTGGGGATACAACACATTTACACTTAGCAGGAACAGCGACTGTGGCTTTTTTCCCCTTGCGTTTTTGCTTTCGCACAAGCTTTAGCATTAAGTGGAAATTTTGCACTAGATCCAACCCTGAGCTTCTGAGAAGGCTGCAAAGGCACCAGTCCTTGCCATCTCTGGTAGACTAGTCCACAGGGAAATCCTGGCAACAGGAGAAGTGCCGTAGCCAATCTTTTCTGTTTTACAAGATGGACTGAGACAATGAATGTGGCAAGGAGGTGCGCACTGGCCTCCCACACCACTAACCAGCCAGGGAGGAAAGGAAGAAACTTCCATTGCACCCTACGCTTATCTCATCTTGTGCACACAGCTGTATTGCAAGAACTGAGGGCAGGAATGAAATTTAGTGCAGCTGCAGCGAAACTGATCAGTACCCAATACTGGCAGATCCAGGAAAGGGTCAGAATGAAGCGTGTGTGGTGTAAGAACATAAGAGAAGCCATGTTGGATCTGGCCAATGGCCCATCCAGTCCAACACTGTGTCACACAGTGGCCAAAATCCAGGTGTCTTCAGGAGGTCTGGCAGTGGGGAAGGGACACTAGAAGCCCTCCCACTGATTGCCCCCCCCAAAACACCAAAGGGGCGTAGAGGGACGTAGAGGGGTTGGATTAGGATCTGGGACACCCAAGGTTCAAATCCTCACTCTGCCATGGAAGCTTGCTGGGTGACCTTCAGCCAGTTACATACACTTTGCCTAACCTTCCTCACAGGGTTGTTGTGAGGCTGAAACAGAGGAGGTCAATGTAAGGTGCTTTGGGATATGACTGGGAAGAAAGGTGGGGTGTAAATGAAGAAAACAAACAAATCAGAAGCTGGACTTGGTTGCTGTTTGTTTCACCTGCCCCTGCTCTGCTGTTCTGTCTCTGCCCCAAAGATCGTATTTAAGGGATAGCTATTCCTACAACTTTAGAAAAGCAACTTTTTATATTTTTTTTTGCTAAACTGAGGAAAGTAAAACTACTTACTTGTTTGTCAGCATTCGGTATTCTCCTATTTTGGTTGCTAAATCAATGATTTGTTCAACCACTTCCCAACAAACAGAATAATGCTTCTTATAGCGAGCCTCGGCTCTTTCAGCAGCAAGTTTTGCGTGCAGCTGTTTTTCTTTAAGGGCTTGATCCTCAAGCTCAATTTTCTCTTGTTTTGCAAGAGCCTAGAAGGAATTATTTTTAGAGAAGGGTTGGATTTTTTTTCTTCTTTAATTTGATTGTCAAGGAACTTGAATTAGCAAAAAAAAAAAACCCACCTTGTTAAAATTGTAATCAAATTTTAAAATGTGAAAACAAGCCCTTGTTATTCGAATTTCACCATAAAATACCAGATTAGTGTAACCACTCATAAACTGCACCCTCAGACTAGAGGTACGGGTTACCTTGGAAAATACACACTCCCGAACTCATGTTTGCAGGGGAGAATTGATGTTAGGGAGTGCTCCATCCCAGCACCCTTTCACCCTAGGTTGCTTTTACTCTGGTTGGGTGAGGTGGCCAAGGAAATGTTAAGCAGGGCTTCGGCTCTCCTGCCCATTTTCTCCTGCAAATGCCTGCTTATGCTTTACAGTATTCAGGGCTTTTTTTCCTGGGAAAAGAGGTGGTGGAACTCAGTGGGTTGCCCTTGGAGAAAATGGTCACATGGCTGGTGGCCCCGCCCCCTGATCTCCAGACAGAGGGGAATTTAGATTGCCCTCCGCGCTGCTTGGTGGTGCGGAGGGCGGTCTAAACTCCCCTCTGTCTGGAGATCAGGGGGCGGGGCCACCAGCCATGTGACCATTTTCAAGACTTCCGGAATTCCGTTCCCCCGCGTTCCTGCTGAAAAAAAGCCCTGACAGTACTGACAGGCACGTATGAAGTTGGAAACCCAGTGGTCTACCGAGTGGTGTGTAGTTCCAGCCTCATTCACTCAAGCCACTGGTTTTACCAAAAGGCTTTGGAAATCTTTCCAGTAGCACTGCGTGGTCCCTCACTCAGGGACAATTGCCTGTGCTTGGAAATATTCCAAAGGCACCAACTGAAGCTGCAGCTTCCTGTGTCACATCTCCATTGCCCCTCTTTGCCTTTTTCCTTCCCCTTGTACTGTGAAACCAATGGCACAAGGTAGAAGGAAATGGGCAAAAGAGGAAAAGGCACAGGAGGTCCAATGGCAGCAAACTTGCTTAATGCCTTATGGTATATAAAGATGCAGGCACCATCTCCAAGGACCATCAAAGGCAAACCTTCCCCCCTAATAGTTATTGTGATACAATATATATGAATATATAAAATCATTATTTGGTACCTTGCAGTTGGGCCAGGTTTAATATCTCCTACTTTTTTCAAAATTAATTATATCCCTTTATAAGCTTCCCCCTCCATTTCCTTATGTATTCGTTTTAGTGGTGAAGAGCACAGGATTCTAATCTGGTGAGCCAGGTTTGATTCCCCACTCCTCCACTTGAAGCCAGCTGGGTGACCTTGAGTGAGTCAGCTTCTAGGAGCTCTCTCAGCCCCACCCACCTCACAGGGTGTTTTGTTGTGGGGATAATATGACATACTTTGTAAACCGCTCTAAGAGGGCATTAAGTTGTCCTGAAGGACGTTATATAAATCAAATGTTATTATTAAATGTTATTTCTCTACCTGACTCCCAGCTTGGAACTTTTCCCCAACAGACACAGCAGCCCATACTGGTACCTTCTTTCAGCAAAAGAAACTTTCAGGCATACATACTGAGTCAGACCATTAGTTTCTCACAGTCAGCATGGTCTACTCTGACCGGCCACAGCTCTCCAGCATCACAAACTTATCACTAGATTATTTTAACCGGAGTTACCATAGAGCGAGCCTTGGACCCCTGGCATGCTAAGCAGGTGCTCTACCACTGAGCCACAGTCTCATCACAACTTCCCTGGTGTCTACTGTCCTTTCTGACATGCTAAGTGCAATGATGACCTCTAGTGGTCAAGGTGTGCAAGTATAATTTCAAAAGCCAGCCCAAAGGGCCTCCACCACAGCTCATGATCTACCAGCTAACACGTGATTCTAGTTTTCTCATGCTAATTATATCACATGTCAGTTCTTTTACATTTTTTCACTTCATTTAAGTACAGTGTCTTTAACTGTGCAATGCTCAGTTCCATTATCATACACCATGAACAGAAAGGTTCAGGAGCTAGCATTGAGAAAGTAAACCAGGAAGACTTAGATAAATTTGCTTCCTTCTATAAAGTCTGGTGCCCCTTCTTCAAAAAGCTCTGCTTTGGAGGCAGCTTGTTTGCTGCCACAATTATCTGTGGCTCACTGTGGTCTAAACGTGAGGCTTGCAAGATTTCCCAGAAAACTGTGGACTGTGTGCAGACCATCTGGGGTTCGGCAATGACATGAGCAGAAAAAATAAAGCCCCCCTCTAAAATTTAGAGTAGTTGGAGAGTATCTGGTGTGTCCTAAGGGGCATGCTCAGTTCATGCAGATTTACAGTGAGACCCAGTATGTCTGACTGACACTGCCCTGTGTACTCCTGCATACGTTACAGAATCTCTGCAGCAGGTTCAGCGGTTCATTAGGAGACTAGTCAATACAGCAACGGCACCTCAAATGCAGAAACTTAAAACAAACATTGCCCTGTTTTGTGTGTGTGATATGTGCCATCAAGTTTCTTTTGACTTCTAGCAACCCTGCCCTCCAAAATGTCCTGTCATTGACAGCCTTGCTCAGTTCTTGCAAACTGAAGGCCGTGGCTTCCTTTATTGACTCAAAACCTATCTCATGTTGGGTCTTCCTCTTTTCCCATTGCCTTCAACTTTTCCTAGCATCATCGTTTCCAGAGTCTTGTCTTCTCATGATGTGACCAAAGTACAGTTTTATCATTTTAGCTTCTAGGCAGAGTTCAGGCTTGATTTCATCTAGAACCTTACTTTTTGGCCATCCATGGTGTTTGTAAAACTCTCTTCCAACACTGCGTTTTGAATGAATAAATTTTCTTCCTTTTAGTTGCCTCATTGTTCAGCTTTCACATCCATACATAGTAACGGGGAATACTAAAGTATCAATTATCATCACCTTAGTCCCCTAGCTTCTTCATAGATAAGTCTCAAATCTCCTTATGATTTCTTGGGTGCAGTCTCTTCTTTGGATGATGATTGAGCCAAGGAATAGAAAATCTTTAACAATTTCAATCTTTTCATCGACTAACCAATTTTATTGTAGCATAAGCTTTCCAGAACCACATTTTTCTTCCTCAGATGCAATTTCCATTTGCAGGCGAGTGCTAAGTGGGGGAGGAGAGCGGGGAGGGGACACGGCAACAAAAACACACAGACAGTGCCGGAAGTAAAGAAGGCCACAACTTTATTGAGATTACAGCTTGGGGAGCAAAGGCACATATCGGGCACGGATCTAAGCATCGGCTGACCCCCCTGCCAAGCTGATGCCCTACACGCCCCCTCAGACTCCTGCTGAGGGGGGGAACCATGGGATGACAGTCAGTGGGATGCCACGTGGGTGTACACCCCTGTGTGAAACATCCCCTGCCACCTGGGAGTGAGGCGGACTGACAACCCCTGACTGTGCATGCACTGGCCGTTTCTCACTCCCCAGACCCCTTATGGGGACCCCCATAATAGGGAAACTGAGCCTGAGGGCCCAGATCGGTGCCCAAAGCCCAATACACAGCCTACTAACCCCAAAGTTGTGACAAAAGGGAGGGCTGGGTGGGATGCTGCCATGGGCCGAGGGGTGGGGGCCAGCTTCTTAGACCAGTGGCCCGCATTGGATGTGCCTGGGCATGCCCCCTCAGCCCCTGGTCATTCCCCTGTCCCCTCCACAACATGGCAGCCGCCATGCCATCTCCCCGCCCACTTCCCCCGCATCGCCCGCAACCTGGCTTCCCAGGTGTCTAGGAGCCATTGTTTTTCCATGCATCTGACGAAGAGGTTCTCGAAAGCTTATGCTACAAGAAAATTGGTTAGACTTAAAAAGGTGCTACTGGACTCTTTACTATTTTGCAACTGCAGACTAACATGGCTAACTCCTCTGGACCCAATTTCTTCATTGTTACCCTGACTGGGAAGTGTCCTAGGAGGAGATGGTTATTTAACTAACATGTGAGGGCTTGGGTTCTGCACATGTCTGGGCTTGACTGAACAGCCATAGCTAGGAGACAACATACAAAACACACACACATGGGCAGCCTCACTGAATCCACACTGCAAAAACCTTATTAGTGAACTCCCCTTTGTTAAGGGGAAAATCTCCACAAGTTAGCCCAACACATCTGAATTCACAGCACATATACACACACTATACTGCAATGTAGCCAGCTTTCCCATATGATGCCTTAATGCGCATGCATACGGTATGATGGCTCATAGCTGGGTGCTAGCAGGGAAAGAGGCTTGGGCTGTCAGCTTTTTTTGTTCTCGCTTTACATCCTCCAGTTCTGGTAAGGTAACATTCTTGTCAGGCCTGAGAAATTCTGAAAGAAAGTGGCTATCACATTTATAAATCTTAGGTAAACTAATGTTTGGAAGACCCTGTCTTGGGACATGAAGCCCCTCTGACACTGCCCAGCACCAAGCTTCTCAGAAGATTTGGAACCTTCTTAAACACTGCTGATGATAGTGGCTTCTTTGGTAACTAGGTAAGGCCTTTTAATCCTATGATTCAGTTCTAACCTTTTAAATAGATCCTTAAAATAAAATCAATGTCAGAATAAATGTGCTTGTGATTGCACTTTGTGATTATAAACCAACAAAACAACCTTTTAAAAACGAAAGAAAATAATTAATGCTTACCGCCTCTCTATCAAGGGCTTCTTGGAATTCTTTAAGTCGTCTTTCCTCAAACTGTTTTTCTCTGTAAATTCTGTTCTGCCATAGCACTTCCTTTTCATGCCGCACGTGCATCAGCTGTACGGCAATTCTGCGTTCCTGCTGTGACTGTCTCATTAGTCGGTTGATGAGCTGCTCTTCTCTATATGCCTCCTAAAGGAAGTAAAAAGCAATCCACAACAGAGCTACTTAACTAGGTCCAGCTCTACTGGGAGAAAACATGAAACTATCTTCATCACAACTAGTAATGGATGAACTCCCCATGGCTCACATTGTAACTGGGTCACTAATTACGAGCGCTGGTTTGATCTTGGTTTTGTTTGTGTCAAACGTTAAAAATTCCAGTAAGGCTTTAAAAGATAGTTTGGATAGTTACAGCATAGTTTCAATCATAAGCTAAATGTACAAAAATCTGAATTTACATTAATAAACATAATAATGATAAAAGTTGTTGGCTTTGTTATGTGAAATTTACTAATAGGGTGAAATATCTTGGTCATTTCTATTAAAGCATAGTTCTACCTTTTCAGTTAGCATGCTATATAAAGAAAAGTTACGTAAAATAATGTACCAGTGGTGTTTAAGTCCTTTGAAATTAGCAAGAATTTATCAAAATAATTCCAGTAGCTTTTGGTTTTGAGGGGAAGACAGTCTTTTTTTGTATATGTGGCAGAAATGGGTGAGGGCTAATAGTTTTGGGGCAATCTTGACAAGATCGTTGTTATTTGCATTTGGTACAAAGGTGCAGTCCTCCACTTAATTGTATCATTTAAATTATGTTCCAATCCCAAAAAAGTTTGGGCAATTAACTCTGTATTTAATTACCACGGTAAGATTAACCTTTGCTAAATATTGGAAATCTAAACTGTCTCCCCGCTCCCAAACAAATGGATGAATAAATCTAAAGAAGTTTTTATGTAATTTAAGTGCTTTGCAGAAAGCCTGGGATATTAATAAATAGCTGTTAATTGGAACTCTGTACATAAAAAATAGAAATATCTAATTTATTATCTGATAGGATGAATTCGTTTTTCTCTCATGCCTTCTTTTTCTTGTTTCTAACATTATGACTGGCTTACTTCTGTATCTTGAAGCATCAGAAATTTCTTACTATATATTATTTCATGTATCTATTTCATTTATCTATTTTTCTTAACAAATAATAATTGCAAGTGCACTCTAGAAAGGAAAAAAACAGATTGCTTTGGATCAAGAGTACTCAAGAGATTTGCTTTTCGTTGCATAGGTACATCCTCGCTATGCTTCAGGAGTGGTCTTACCTAATGGGAAACAAGGTGCTGGGGCTACTGGCTTCCAGTGGCAGCAGGGGCTCCTGTCCACCTCGTGGGGCAAGGACCACCCCTTGCTTGGCCCTGGCAGGAGCCAGTAATAGTGATTCTGGGACCCCATCCTGGATAACACTAACTTGTTCACCACTCTGGGTGGGGCACTAATTTGTCCATCATCATCATCATCATCATCATCATCATCATCATCATCATCATCATCATCATCATCATCATCATCAACTAAGCCTGCCCCTGCCTTGCTGCTTGGAAATTGTAGTTCAGATGAGGAGACAGGACAATGCAATGTACCGCCTAAGCAAACATGTGACAGGCCCTTTCCTTCCATGTGCTTCATGCATCACCACAATGCTTTGCCCATGCTGTATATTTATTGGCATGAACTGCCTTGCAGGGGAGGAAGCAAGGGCAGCTCTGCTAGTATTAACCTTCCCATTTATAGAAAAGCACAAGGCAATTTCAGAAAGCAGGGCAATTCCCTCGAGACCCCAAAGGAGGTTAAACAACTTTTGGGTGTGCTCCAACAACAGCTACTGGCTTTGATAGCTGAGTTGGGTGACTGCCAAATGACAGGTGTAAAAACAGCACACTAACTTGAAATATATTATTAATTTAAAAATATGTATTTAGAGATCTATATCCTGTTCTTTTCCCCAGTGGGCACCCAAGTGAAAACATCATTCTCCTATCTTCCATTTTATCCTCACAACAATAACCCTGTGAGGAAGGTTAGGCTGAAAAAGAGTGACTGGCTTAAGGATGCCCAGTAAGCTTCCATGGCAGAGTGGAATTATGAACAATTTGAGAGCAAAGGGGAATTAAGTCATAAAGTATTACAGGCAGGAACATTTTGCATGAAGAGCCAGCTATTTTTAAATTTTGCAACGTCACTAGTTAGTACAAAACAGCCAGTTGCTGCTGAGTCGTCCAACTGTCACATATATTTCAGAAGGTGACGCACCTCTTGTGCTTCATGGGCTACGAGTTGCTCTTGTAACATCTTCCTTCGCCTTTTTTCTCGCTGCTCACGAGCAAAGGTGTTTTCCTCAAGACGTTTCTGAATTTTCCTTATGTATTCATCATCCGAGTAGGTGTTCAGCAGCTGTGTGATGGCTGGGGATGAAGCAGTCAAGTCTCGCGTCTGCAACACCATCTGCATCATGCTAAGGCAACGAGAGAGGTGTCAAGCGTCAAAGGTTTTGCAAAAGCATCTGGGTGAACGGCTGCTTTTCTGCTCTAAGGAGTGATTCCGCACACTTTGGATAATGCACTTCCAATCCTCTTTACAGATCATTTGGAACGGATTTTTTTTATGTACAAAACAAAAAATCCACCTCAAACAATTGATAAAGTGCATTGAAAGTGCATTATCCAACCTGGGCAGAATCAGCCCATGACTTCCTCAGCATTATTCGTGATTGGCAGAATACCAAGGAAGTACACGGTACTTTACAGAGTAACATAAGGGAGGGAAACAGACACACTAATAGGAAGAGCTTACAATTTACATCTCAGTAGGGTGGGGAGGGAGTTGTAGAAGAGAAAAGGAGAGGAATCAAATTTGCGCGAGGGACGATAAAAAATTGAAAGGATAACAAGAGCCAGCGTGTTGTAATGTTTTAAGTTTTGGACTGGAAACTGGACAACCTTGGTTCAAATCCCCAATATGCCATGAAACTTGGCCAGTCCCTCTCCCTCTTGCAGCCTAACCTACCTCAGAAGGCTGTTGGGGGATAAAAAGAGTAAGGCAGAGCCGTATATGCTGCTGCCCTGAGCTCTTGGGTGAGATGAAAATGTTTTAGATAGGACTGAATGCAAATGATAAGGCTGGGTTGGGCTGGGACAAGAACTTAAGGAGATACTTCAAAGTCCTCACAGAAGAGGCATCATCCAGCTGAGATACCCACCCGATAGCTGATTTTAAAAATCCTTCCATTGTCTGGAAACTGCTTATTTTTATAGCTTGTGTTATTCATAATTTCTTAACTGCTTTTTCTAATAGTCCTGACTATTAGAGAAAGCAGAATTAGAACATAAATTAAAAGATAAAATACATTGGTACAAATATCTACAATTAAAAAATATGGCAGAAAAGATTGACCTCCAAGCAATAGTTAAAAGACCTCTAACAGAATTTGAAACATTGTTAGACAATGCTACTTTTCAAAGGAAAGGAATAATAGCTAAATTATACAAAATTATATTACACCTCTCTAGTAAAAACCAACTGAGCTGTCAAACTGGATGGTATAAAGACTGTGGAGTAGATAGAGCGAGCTCCACGTGGCAAAGGATCTGGTCTTCCTACATCTTCAATTCTAACATTAATGTGATAAAACTGCAGACATATAAAATCATCCATCGATGGTATTTAACCCCGAAGAAGATATCGTTAATCTCCTCCTCTGCATCTCCCTTGTGCTGGAAGAACTGTGGGCAAGAAGGCACCTATGCCCATTGTTGGTGGGAGTGCCATCACATTTCTAAATTTTGGAATGAAGTACTGAGTGAAATCAAACTGATAACAGGTTATACAGTCCCGTTAGATCCAAAATTAATTTTTCTAGATCAATGGGAAGAATTGACAATCCCAAAAATTAGAAGGGAGCTTATAGCATCCTTCCTTGTTGCAGAAAAAAGCGTCATAGCTACGTTCTGGAAGGCTAATCACATACCAACAATTGAGAATTGGTTGGGGAAAATATGGAATAACTTTATTCTTGACAAAGTAACCGACGACATACATAAAGCTGAACACTTCCCTGCGGATACAAATTTTGTCGAAAAATGGTTCCCCTTTTTCACTTATATAGAAAGAAATAATCTTCAGCCAAAATCGAAACTTTTACAAACTATAACAAACTCTGGTTATTTTACATTGTAATTATGTGTATATCTCACCTAATCATTAAGGAACATTATGATAATGCTAATTGTTGTATTTTTCAGCTCTGTAAATCACTAATGATAGACAATGTTATCACACTGGACAATCCCAAAATTGTTTGTATATGTATAATATTGGTTGATCTGTTATTTGTTGATTGTTAATTGTTATATGTAACTTGCCAATAAAAGTTTGGGGGGGGGAGAGAAGTGGTATAGCCCCCCAAGAACTGGAAGACAAAAAAAAAATCTTAACTGCTTTTTAATGATTTTACTGTGTCATTTTTATTTCAAGAGCAGCTTCAAGTGGGTCTCTGAAGAGGCCATATATACATTTTCTTAATAAATACACAAAACAAATACCTCCCTTCCCTTTTGGATGTCCGCTGAGGATTATGGTAGGCAAAGGTAAAGGTCGTCCCCTGTGCAAGCACCGAGTCATTACTGACCCATGGGGGGACGTCGCATCACGACTTTTTTTTGGCAGACTTTTGTTACGGGTTGGTTTGCATTGCCTTCCCCAGTCACCTACACTTTACCCCCAGGCAACTGGGTACTCATTTTACTGATCTCAGAAGGATAGAAGGCTGAGTCAACCTTGAGCCGGCTACCTGAACCCGGCTTCCGCCAGGATCAAACTCAGGTCGTGAGCAGAGCTTGGGCTGCAGTACTGCAGCTTAAGGGGCAGAGTGGTAAGCTTATGGTACAGCTTATTAAAGTAGTCTCACGATGGAGCCTGGAGATTTTGATACAAAGCTGAGCCAAAGGCCACATCTGTAGACCAGCACAGTTTTTTTCTTAAGACCACAGACGGAGAGGAATTCAGTTAACACAGTAAACACCTGGATCACTTAGAGCACTTCTGCATCTAAAGGTGGAATTAAACCCACACCCCAAACAGGGAACTGTTGCCAGAAAGCAGCAGCCCCACATCTCCCTCCCCTGGTTCAACCATACATGGTGGTAGAAAGTACCATCAAGTCAAAGCTGACCAATGGCAACCCCTGGTGGTGTTTTCAAGGCGAGAGACTAACAGAGGTGGTTTGCCATTGCCTGCCTGGTCTTCACTGGGGGTCTCCCACCCAACTACTAATTAGGGCTGACCCTGTGTAGCTTCTGAGATCTGATGAGATCAGGCTCACCTGGGCTATCCAGGTCAGGGCTCACCCTGTATAATGTTATGCAATATAATGTGTGACATCAAGCACCAGTTGGCCATTCCTTCACTTCTTCCCACCCCTCATGCTAAATATAACACAATGGTGGGAGGGGTAGGGAAATGCTTGATTCGTTGATGTCATGCAGGGGCAGATGGGCCATTTACTTTACTGGGAAAATCCTGGTGAGCCTCTACACTGGAGGACTCTCTGTCCCAGAGCCCCCACCTGCCCCCATGGTGCAGGTGGTGAGGAACATTACAGAAGATCCTCCTCCGCTGCCTGACCTGGTTGGCTCTTCAGCCCTCCATCAGGGGAGGGGGCATGGTTGTGGGATGGGGAGGGGCTCTCTTTTCATCTCCCAGCCCATCTCTGACGTCATGTCACATGTTTCATGACAGCACACTGGGGGCGGGGTGGGGTGGGGCTAGACATGGAGCTGCAACTTTCATCAGCATCCTGTGTCTTGGGCTATCTGGTTCTGCCCTAAATGAGAATTTAAATCCTACAGATTTTATAGGGAATTCTCAAAATTTCTGGAATAGAAATTCCAGATTGGATGCAACAGTCCATCTGCAATGGAGAAAATGTGTAAATGATCTTCCAGGCATTGTGGAAACGGGGCTTTCAATGCAAAATGGAAAAAGGGGAGAGAGCGCACCTAGCAAGCAAGTACCAAAAACATTTCAAAAAAATATGACAAACAAATTCCCTGAAAGGAATGCTGATGAACCGAGGATGGCTGGCAAGTTCAAAGTTAGAAGGCAGTTCCTTGCTTCTGTTTTTATACATTGCAATAGAACAACAAAGCTCTATTTGCTCTGAAGTTACTGTCCCAAATCTTACCTGTCATTGAGTTTGCTGATGGTGTGCATGGATGCCTCTTTCCTCATCTGCTGTTCAAACTTCCGAATTTCTGTGTAAGTGCTCTGAAAAACAAGCAAGCTCACTTGACCTGCCCTCCTTCTGTTCAATATGTTAACTGGATTCTACCCTATAATTAACCACAAATAGCTGCTAACATAGATGTGTGACATGGCTCTGGTTAGTTTGTCATGTTTAAAAGTCCTGCTCAGAACAGTTCTGTAAAATCAGAGGACCTGGAGCCGTGTATGTAGCTAGCCCAAGCTCAGGTTTTTGCTGCACAATGGGGACAGCATAGCAAAAGGGCAGTCAAACGCTTGTGGGAAGCCACAACTAGGTGGACAAAACTTCTGGGGCCCTTGTTGTTTTGGAGAGACCATGGAGTTGGACGTTTCACGTGATTTCCAGGTTTCCAAAGTATTCTAGTCTAATTACTGAAAACTCAGCTGTTTCCATGTGATCCAGGTCACTGTTACCCACCATAAAGCCTTCTGCTAAGACTATTCTGCGAGAGTACCACTCCCATTATTACAGACACCATCATCTTTATCAATCATTATCATTACACGGTAGAAATGCAATAGGTAGCACCACAAACAGCTTTTCTCTGCATCACATAAAACAGCCCAGGCCTCCAGGGGAATATTCTTCAGATGTGGTGCCTGGTCAAGGAATGTGCAGCACACTCCACTGTTTCTGGTTTTCGTTTTCATTCAAAGATCAGAAAACAAAACAAAACCCCGGCACTTACTTCTGCCTCCCTTTTCTTCCTCAGTAATTTCTGGGCTTCGATCGCCTGCATGGTGTGCTGCGGCAACGGTTTTGGGATCTGGATGATGGCGGCTTGAATCTTGGCCATGATTTCATGCTGCCTCCTCCTCTCTACAACTTTCTAAACACACCATGAAAAGCTAATGAGCTATTTAAAAACAGGCTAGAAAAGAAGTATTAATTGCCCAGAAAGCAGTATGGTTTTGCAGCAAAATTCATGGGAGAGTCAGTTTCTGCCCACACAAGCTTCACAAGCATAAATAAAACTGTGGGATTAACAGTGCAATCCTATGGAGAGTTACTCCAGTCTAAGGCCATTGACTTCAATGGGCTTAGACTGGAGTAACTCTGCATAGGATTGCACTGTTAATCAGGTAATGTCTGCTCTTGTTTTAGAGGGAGATTTTAGAAGAACAAGAGCTGGAAGCTGAGAGAGAGTGCAAAGACTTTAATAATTATAAATAAAGACTCCATTTCCACCAGAGTTTAATCATCAATAAATACCCACACAATTTATCTGTCAGATATTTATTCTCAAAAGTGTTCGAGGGGAGGGGCATGCCTCTCATCCATATTTACCTTGACAACAACAACCCTGTGAGGTAGGTTAGGCTGAGAGAGAGTGGCCCACGGTCACTCATCTTTCCATGGTAGAAACCTGGGTCTCCCAAACCCTTGTCAAGGACCCATAACCACTAGTTCTCTGTCACAGCAAAATAAGCAGCTCTTCTCAATACAAATTTGCATTTACTGAAAACCTAACATGGTCAAATATGACAACCAATCACAATGGAGAATTAGGATCCAGTTGTCTTTGAAAGTTAGTCCAAGTTGAACGGAAACAAAATCAACTTTAAGTTGACATATGTAACAAATAGATGTGTTATATGGTTTAACAGAGCAGCACTAATTTTGTAATGTTCATAGTCAAAGTTTAACTTAAAACCTAGTTCAGGAATCCTGAACCCACACTGGGGACAAAGCCCACCCACCCCCTGCCCCCGACACAAAAAGTAATCAGCAAAAGAGTCAAACCACATGCTTTGGAGCAGTAATGGAAAAAAATGAAAGGGAAAGATATTCATCAAAGTGAAACTTCTTGATCTTGAAGGAAAGACCCACAAGTAGATGCAGCCTTCCATGTTCAGAGTATGTGCAAGTGCACTTCTGGATGTGCATGGCCATCCTCACTGCAGAGTGTGCCTTTGTATGAATGTGCATAGGGACTGGAAGCAACGTTTGTTCCACAGCTTGAATTACCAACAAGACCTCTCAGGTGCAAAAATAGGTTCAAGAACTTTTTAGAGACCAGAGGCAATCATTTTGAGAGTTAGGCTGCAATCCTAAGAATACTTTCCTGGGAGTAAACCCCACTGAATATTCAGTGCAACCATCACAAAATCAGGAAGATATGCTCTCCTCTCCAATATGCGGCAGTGCTGAATGTTGGACAAGGATCTGGGAGACCCAGGTTGGAACCCCCGCTCTGCCATGGAAGCTTGCTGGGCGACCTTGGGCCAGTCACATCCACTCAGGGCCAAGCTAGAAGTGACGAATTACACTTGAATGGCAAATGAACAGACTCACATGTATTCCTCCCTGTTCACTTGCGCTCCATTCGTGATCGAGTGGAGCGCAAGCGAAGCGCAAGTAAACAGGGAGGAATACACGGAGTCTGTTCACTTGCCGTTCAAGTGTACTTCGTCACTTCTAGCTTGGCCCTGAGCCTAACCTACCTCACAGGTTTGTTGTGAGGATAAAATGGAGGAGAGGAGAATGATGTAAGCTGCTTGGGGCCCTCACTGGGGAGAAAAGTTTGGTATAAACTAAGTAAGTAAATAAAAATATATTTATCAGGAGGCAAAACACAACATTTTACAGGACACCCAGCTGTAGCTTGAGTCGTCTTTCAAAAAAAAAACATTTATAGTGCAGTCCTAAGTAGAGTAACAATATACTAGCCCACTGATGTACTTAGAAGGGTATAAATCTACTCAGGAGGATTACACTGTTTGGTGACAATCCTAAGTACATTTTCCTGGGAGTAAGCGGGGGACGGGAACAAAAGGGACACAGTCAGCTATTCACCTTTTCCATGTCTTTAATTTTTTTCTCCTCTTGCAGTTTTTTTGCTTTCTGTTGCTCCACAAGATACATCTGACCTTTCTTACTGTCCATATCCTTGGCTTTGCTCTGAAAGTTGTCCGAAATCTGCTGGAGCGACAAGTCCGCTTGACGCGGCACTAAGGTTTTAAGGCGCTGAAAGGAGAAGATTTTCAAAAATATTTGAGGAAAACATTGGTTGACGCCCAGCCACCTGTGGACTTTGCAGAGAGGGACTTTCCTACTTTCTCCCTCCGGC
The DNA here is from genome assembly GCF_028583425.1 of Eublepharis macularius. NCBI lineage: Eukaryota > Metazoa > Chordata > Lepidosauria > Squamata > Eublepharidae > Eublepharis > Eublepharis macularius. The sequence continues at coordinate 22,729,401 of NC_072797.1, read as the reverse complement.
TGCATCCCACGGAACACCGTGAAGGACCCTCAGGAACAACACAGGAGGCAAAGTAGGGATCTGAGACGGGAGAAGGGAAATCAGCAGAAATTGCCACCTTCTCTTCCACAAACATGAATACTGTTTCATCAGAGGAACTGCAATGGTTGGATGCACGACTACATGCCCCTCAGTGCAATTACAGCAGGTACGTTCATTCCAGAGGTTTATGAACCCAAGTTCACCTTGCTATAAAATGAAGTGGCTTCATTGCTTTGGTGGAAAGGACAGGCAGATGTGGCCAATGCCTTTGGTTTTATAGATTAGGAATTGGTTTGGTGAGGGTCACATGACAACCAATTACTACTGAAATAAAAAATTAAACATAAGCAGAATTGTTCCAATAAGGTTTCTTAGAGATTGGTCACTGAATAACAACCGGATGTGGAGTGAACTGACCTAGCTTTTTCACATAGAGAAAAAAAAATCATTTATGTTCAGTGAGGTTTGACTTACGAAAGCTCATCTCCTGGAAAGTTTTGTTGATCTTTAAGATGATACTGGTCTCAAATTATGTTCTTCTATGGGTAACGGCAAACCAGCTCTGTTAAGACTCTTGCCTTGAAAACCCCACCAGGGGTCAACACAAGTCAGCTATGACTTGACAGCACTCTCCACCACCACTACAGACTAACATGGCTATCTGAAACTATCCCAGAGAGGGGGGGGGAGAAACCCCTAGCTCAGAGTCTCTCTACACATTACTAAGTACCTAGGGATGCTCAAGTGAACCTCATTTCACATGCCCCCCCTCCAACTTTCCATGCACTCGATTGCACAGTCATGCTTCAATTTGCTCCGCATCATGTGTTTGATATCAGTCCCTCCTCAACTGCTAAAGGTATCCCAGTTTCTCCCACTTCCCACCTCCATTCATTGAAATGTTCTCACAGCAAAAACAGAGCGGAATTGGTGCTTTGCCCTCTGAAATCACTTGCAGATGCAGTCACACAAAGGGAGCTCCCGTGAAACCGGCGTTCATGTCACGTGCATTTAACTGAGGACTAGACATACAATCCTGCACTTGAGCATCCCTAGGTACTTAGTAACATGTAGACAGACTCTCAGACCAAGCAAAAAGTATGAAACTAAAAGAAACATTTATGACAGTAAAACATGCTGTGTTGGATCCTACCAGCTATCCTGCAAGCGAAAGGGCTCCATTTAAAGCCTGAAAGGGCTCTGCCAGACATGGTGGAACCAATATGGACAAAAAAGTAATGGGATGGGACTGCAGTGAGAAAGAAAACTGAAGGAGATCTTGTTTATTTACTTATGAGTATGCCTTGCCTGCCTTCCTCCCAAAGGGACCCAAAGATTGCCCCTTTTCCCTCTCGCAGCAACGGGGGAAAAAAAACTGCAAGGTTCCAACTCTTTTAAAAATAGAATAACATTCATGATTAATAGCAAAATATTTTTCAACCTCTGTAGAAAGTTGAAACCATGCATGAAGTACAAATAGCAAGACATTCTTTTGTTCCACAGTAAACTTACCTAAATGCTAAAACATACTATTTCATTCGCACCAGCTTAATTGGTACAGGCAGCTTAAACAAAATCTCTTGTTATCTAAAGTTTGCTTCCCCAGGGAGCTTTTTCTCCACCTTGGCTTCCAAATGGGAGTGCTTTTCAGAGATTCCATACCATGTTGTGCTGTAATCATCCTGTGTCAGGGTTTCCCCCTTCCTCAACACACACTTTCCCAAGTCAACCCAACTGCATTAGTGCATCAGCTGGAAAGAATGGCACACCTTTTCCTGACCTGCAAAGGTCCTGCCTATTTGGTGCCTTTGCCAACCTCTCATGGGTACCATTTTTCCAGATTCCCTCCCCCCCCCCCAGCTACACCACTATAGGGCTTTTTCTTTTTAAAACCAATAATAACCTTAGTGCCAAAGCACCATAAGGCAAAAAGTTCGGTGGGGGAGGAGGAAGGAATTCTCTGCTGAACTAATCCTTCTGCACTGCACTGTGTAGATATCTCTCCAGCTACAGAAAATAAAAGTAGTGGCACTTCAACTTGGGGGGGGGGACACTATTTGCATATGTGCACATATGAAGAAAAGAACAACAAATAATAGCACCATGGCCATCACACCCCTGGGAGCTAATGCAGAGGCACTGCAGAGCACATACGAAAGGGAAAAGTCAGAAACAAGATGAAGGAAAGTGTATGTGGAAAATTCCTGCCTGTGGAAGCTCTATCTGTAAATTATGTGACTTTGCATCCACAGGTGATGAAAGCAATGTGGATATTCCTCACTGTGTGAAAGCAGCTGTAGACACATGGCCACCCCAGCTATACAGAAGGTAAAGGTGCAAGCACCGAGTCATTACTGACCCATGGGGGGACTTCGCATCATGACATTTTCTTGGCAGACTTTTTGTTACGGGGTGGTTTGCCATTGCCTTCCCCAGTCATCTACACTTTACCCCCAGGAAACTGGGGACTCATTTTACCGACCTCGGAAGGATGGAAGGCTGAGTCAACCTTGAGCCGGCTACCTGAACCTGGCTTCCACCAGGATCGAACTCAGGTTGTGAGCAGAGCTTGGGCTGCAGTACTGCAGTTTACCACTCTGCACCACGGGGCTCCCTATATATCCCAGTATAACTGGTGACTGCAGATGTTTGGCATGGAGGGGGGAAAGGGGAGACTACACTCAGCCCCATCCATGCTTGCCTTCATACAGAGCTGGTACCACTAACTAGAGCTGCACATAAGGCAACTTCATCAGGCAAGAATTCACACGTACAGCTCCTACCTCTTCATCCAGCCCAGAGCCATGTGCCTGTAATCTTACTTCCATACATGTAATAATTGTCCCTGCTGGGCCAAGGCCACAATATTTCATCAAGCCTTCTCAAAAGAGCCATAAATCCGGAAACAGGCTTTTTATAGTCACTTGATGCTGCTGCAGCCCAGTCCAAGCCAAGAAGAAATGTGTGACAAATAGAGGGCTTGTGTGTGTGTGTAAAGAACACGGCAATCATCTCAGTATGGATTTGGTCTGCAGTTAAGCGGCTCTTTTAAGGAAACTGCCGCCCTGGTAGAGGGAACACAGCCAGCTTAGCATGAGTGTACGTATGTGAGACAAAAGAAACATACGTTCAGAGTGAGTCGTAGTTCGGATCTCCTTATTTAGCTTTCTGGGCATTTTGCCCAGTTTCAGTTTTCCAATATGGTTTAACAGTGCAAGCCTTTGCCCAGCAGCTGTTTATTTGAAGACAGAGAGTAGGAAGAACAATTCAGACACTTGCTGGGAGAAGACAAGGCAAGGAGACCAGACTGTAATTAAAATACCGTGTATTTCACCGAACTAATGTGAGAAAGACAGCTTCAGGAATCTCCCAGAGTTGGTAAAATCAGTACGTAAGACACGGTGTTTACTATGATCAACACCTGTGGAACTTACTCGTTCTGATAGTGTCTTGTATGCAAATTTATACCCATACCAAGATACCCCATGTAGCTAGGGGAGCTTCATGTGTGTAATGGAGCCACCATACACATCATCAAGCTCTAGATAAAAAGTAGTCTGCCACAGCCACAGAAAACTTCATAATAATTTTTTTAAAATCTAGATTCTGGTTTTAAATATTGGTGGATTTTCAACTGATTATAATTTTTAATCTCTATTACTTTTAAGTATTAACTTTTTACTATTTGTTCTTAATACTGACTAGTTTTATTTTAAAAATGTACATACCACCCCTTGAAAGTGCTCTTAAAGTAGCTTGTCATATAAAAATGCTATCAAATTAAATCTATTTAAAATTTTAAAAACCCTTTAAAAATAAATAAATATTTAAAATAAATATTCTCTTTTGAAGTTTCTACGCTACACACAGCCGAAAGAGGACTCTCTACAAAGAATGGTGCCCATGTATAACAAGCTCACCTCTCGATACATCTCAGTTCCAACACTCTTGAGCTTTGCAGGCGCCGAGGGTCTCATGGCATCCATGGCGACTCCGGTGAGGCCAGCTTTCTTCTTCTTCTCTAGAGCCACGTACAGCTGGTACACAAGCTTGGTGGCGGCCCCATGTTGCTCCGTCATGATATTTCGGGCCACGTTTTGATCAAACTGCACGCCCAGGAGCTGTAGGGTGGGCTCCATGCGAGAAAAGTTGTTAAGTTTTGCACTGGCGACTCTGTAGGTTTACAGAACAGAAGACGTAATGGCATAAGGGTCTCTTCTGGCTTGAGAATGTAAAGGTATTTTCAGACGTTTACCTGAAAAGCTTCACATTCTACAATACACATAAGACCTGGGCAAATAATAGAGCTAAGCAAAACAGACGTCAGAAGAGCAGAACCTTTGCAGTCTAAAGCCATCCTCCACTCCCAGATAAACAAATACAACTGTCATATTGAATTAGTCTGTTGAGTTATCTACAGCCAGCATCAATGACTTCAGACAGAGGTCTTTTACAACACTGTTACACAGGATCAGTTTTAATCAGAGATGTCAGGGGTCAAACCAGAGCTGCTACATGTGCTACTGCAGAGTGTGAGAGTTTATCTCTTAACAGAGGCCAGCAGTTTCAAACTCCTGCACTGGAGCATCTGCCCTGGATTCTGTTTATTTCCAGGCCCAACTATAATCTTGGCTGTTTCCCCACTTAAGGTACCATCAACTAGAACCTGTGCCTTTTCATTGTAGCGACCACCCTGTGGAATGGGCTCCTTAAGGAAGTGAAGGGGGGGAGCACTGTCCCTAGAAATGTTCAAAAGTTGCTGAAGAGACATTTATTTCCCATGGCTTTTAATCATATATTGGCTCCAAACAATTGAGGGGGGGGGAGAAATTGGAGGCTTTGTATTTTGTATGTTTTATATTATTTGTTTATACCTTGCCTTTCTGCTCGTATAAGGGCCACCAAGGCAGCTAAGAAATTGAAACATACATAATAAAAAAAAAATCACACTTTAAAAACTATTAAAGCCAACAAAAACACATCATTAAAACAATTAAACAGATCATTAAAATAATTAAAATGAGAGTTAAAATACATAAGAACACATAAAAACGACAATTAAAACATTGGGGTCACTAAGGGAATGCCAAATGAAACAAAACAAAAAAAAACAGTCTTCACCCACTGGCAGAAAGTGGCAACACAGTTCTTATGATGTAAATTGTGATTTGTAAGCTACCTAAAGCCACAAGGAAAGGCAGTATATACATTTTTTAAACAAACAAACAAATACAATTCAAAGTGACAGTATTGACTTTCAAGGCCCTTCACAGACTGGAACCAATGGAACCAACATATTTATTGGACTGCCTCTCTCTTTACCAACTTGAGCATCAACTGCGCTTTGCCCAGCAGACGTCCCAACCCAATGTCCCATCATACAAGCTCAGCTACAGCCCTGGCACCAGCTTCCTTAGCAAAAGCTTTATTTTTGCAGAATGAGCCCCTCAGAGGAAGTCATATGATCATTGCTAGAATTTAGGAGGCAATGCAAGATAGAGCTTTCTAAACAGGTATTTGATATACGGGGGCAATATTTGTTATGATTCTGTATCTGTGGACAGGCGTGAGTGACTTATCTGTAGTTAATGTTTATATGAAATTGTAAACCACCTTGAAATCTGTAATGCAGTATATACATTTTTAAACAAATGGATGTGATTTGCCACATCCTGATCCAGAAACATCTGGTTTTAACCATCTCACTTTCTAAGGCTGGCCACACAGAAGCTGCCCTCTTACATCCCTCTATGAATTAGTGACAGCCGAATTAGATGCTCTACTGTAGTTAAAATGTGCACACATATTAGCAGCACCACAAGCAGGATTCTGAAGAGGTGGCATAGAAATATTCTAAATAACCAAACAAACATGTCTGGGCATGTACCACTGTGGAACAGATGACGTAACTTGTCCTCACTTTCTAGCAATAGGTTTAAGGGAGCTGACTGAGGATAACAGAACTACCAAGGCGAGTGAACCAAGTTTTGTCCTACAGGAACATCCATGAGGCTAGCAATTCTGTAATTCACACAAACTAAATTCGGTGAAACCACAGCGTACCGCTTGTTAATGACCTGATGTTCATGCATATACCAGGAACGCTGCATGAGAGCTGCCTTAAAACTACTAACCTGCTTTGCGAAAACTGGTCAAAGTCATCCTGAAGTTCATATTTGTGTAGAAGTTCTCCAATCAGGAATCCAGAGGAAAATTCTCTGGCAAAAGATTCTTGATCTAGTTTAATGAAAAAAGGAGCTGTTTTGCCATTGCCTTTTCAATTATTTCATGGAAAAAAATATATAAGCCAGGGTTTATTAGATTGAGCCACACATTTCATCCCTTTGTTCAAATATATGGGCTGACTGGAATGTTACCACAGGGGCATGAAGGCTGTTTTCCTGTGCTCTGTTCCCACGCAGCTGAGGTAAAAGGGACGCTTATCTTGGGGGGAGCAGAGAAGGAGGCTGGCATGGAAAGAAACCACCGATCAATAATCTACTGATCCACAACAACCAAACAATATCCTTGTTTTCCAAGATGAAGCATGCATGATACAAAAGGAAACAAAAGTCCAGTGGCACTTTAAGGACAAACAGCATGAAAGTCTTTAAGACGCCACTGGACTTTTGTTTCACTTTACCATGACGAACTAAGGGTGTTTCCACACAAGGATGGGCTTTTGTTGTTTCCCCTTTGTTGGTGCGGCTGCAGGTAAAGCACAGTGGCACCAGAGCTTCCATGTGGCAAGTTTCCCTTCTGTTTCCCTGGCTCAGTCCCACAGCAGTGACTATCCCCTTCCCATAAGCCACCAGGGCTTTTACAATTATTTTATTTATGTTATTTGTAGTCCATCTTTCCCATTGAAACTCAAGGCAGATTACACAACGTACGTGACTATGATCAACAGCATTCAATAAACAATGTAATAGGGTATGCATATGAAAATTTTATGTAGGGACTGAATAACATGAGGGATAAGAACCCACACTGATAATTCCCACACTGAAGACAGGTGGTGCCCCACAGCAACCCTCTGAGTCCGTTAAATGACAACTTAAACCAGTCCAAGGCACATTCTCTGATACCCACTTCTACCTCCAAACACATCAACAGGAAGACATGATCTATTAAAGGCTGTATCAAAGGATTTTTAAAAATCAGTATTCTGTGAATTCTCAGTTTTCATTTTTTTAAAACTTACTTTTTTAGAGACTTGCTTTTTTTTTTTAAGTAAGTCTCTAGCTTCTGTCACGGTGAAGATATGCCTTTTCCTTATGTCTCCCCAAGAATTTTTAAAAATAAAAGCTGAGAATTCATAGAACCTGTTACACCTATTGTTACAGTGGTATGTCACTATAACAATATACCAGTGCTGTTTTTAATAACAACAACAATAATAATAGCTGCTGCTGCAGGCACAGGGTCAGGGAAAATTATTGTCATATGGGTGGGAAATTCCAAATTTACCCACCCATACAGCAGCTATTCAGAATTTACTGCAATCTTCCCAAAACTCTGGAACAAAGCAGGTTTGAAAACGGCTCTTTCCACACATTCTTAAAGGGACGGCCCACTCACTGACTGCTCTGGCTTTTCCCTTCACTCCACACGTCTCCAATTTTAAAACAATAACAAGCTGTTTGGCTTCCGTTTTGTCCACACCTTTTCGGGGACCGCAGGAAAGTGTGTTCTCAGAAAAAACAGAAGCCAAACAGCCTGTTACTGTTTTAAAACTGGAGATGTGTGGAGTGAAGGGGGAAAGTCAGCAGAGTTCAGTGAGTGGGCCGTCCCTTTAAGGACGTGTGGAAATGGTCAATAACTGGAGAAATGCCAGGGAAACACCCAGAAGTGCATGAATACCCCACAATGCTGTAAAGAAACAGGGGGGGAAAGTTCCCCAAAGCATTGAACTGGGGCAGAAGAAACTGTGAAGAAAGAGCCTAACCCAGCTGCCCCTTTGCACTAACTAAAAAAAAAATATCTGAAGAACTACCATATGTATCTTTTGGACAGAGCTTTGGGGATGAGATGAAAGGTAACCTGAACCACATTTTGCTGTAGCTCTACGGAAAGAATCTCCAAGGAAGCAAATCCTACTCTTCTGTCTTAATATCTGCATTGGTCCTAAGTGAGCACACAAGGAGAAGGTTCAGGCACTTAAGTTCTCAGTATTTGAAGGCTCTGCTCATGGATAGCAAGGATACCATAATTTCAGTCAATACATGGCATAGAGAAGCCAGGAGGCATAAGGGCAATTTAAGTGTTTATATAATTGCCTGCTCCCACAGTCCAAAGAGAGCTAGAAATCTGCTAGTTCTGCTTTCCATTAGAGAATTTTCATTGCTCGGTGTGGATAAGATTTTTCTCTGGAGGGAAGGCATTTGTAGTTGAAACAGTAAGAACTGCTGGATAAACACATATGTACTAGAAAGATCCACCCTCCAGAGTCCTTATTAATGCAGGAAACCCAACCGCTGTGGGTCTCTTGAATCCGCATAAGAGCGCTGGCTGACGAAAAACCTCCCTGCTTTTTGCCCAAGGGGAGTTCTGGGAATGTGAAAGGTGTTGTGAAACTCAGAACAAGCACTATCTACAAAGGTATTTCACTTATGAACTGAGAAAATATACCAAAGTACATGCCGAACTGCCTCCCCAAAGCATTCACAAGCCTGCTCTGCTCATGAGCCACAAAGCCAAATGCCGCTCACAAGCTATGTGTGGTTGGTCACCAGGTGGGGGAGCTGGATAAAGCCTCTGTTTATACTGCCTCCCAGGCCCTGAAAAATTAGGGGAAAGGGGAAGCATCCTTGCAAACCACAGTATATAGCTGGATCACACCGTACTGCATTAAGCAGTGACACTGAACCTGCTGACCAAATTCAAGGTTACATTTCTCTCTAATATAAATAGCCAAATATCTCATGTATGCCTGGACCAGTGAAAGGTCCAAGACAGGATAGAGACTCTTTTACTCCTGCTCTGCTGCCCTTACCCACTTCCCAACCTGTTATAATAAATAGTGATTTTAGCACAGCAGGCGAGAGAGGGAAGGTAGCATGGTATAGGCCAACCTCATCAGCTCACGGAAGCTATGCAGGATTGGTACTTGGATGCGAGACCAAGGACTTTCCTGTAATAGCAAGCAAACTCTGCTTCTCACTTGCCTTGCAAGCCCCCTACTGGGGTCACCTTAGGTAAATTAGAACAGCACTAGAAGATAACCAAAGAGCAGAGGGTAGACGGAAGTAGCCACATGCGTCTTTTTAAAGGTAAATGTTGGCCTCTAGCTACCCTAGAAGTGTGCATGGAAGGACTACAATTAGAAGCTAATTTTCCAAGCTTTTCCTTTCTTGTCTTGGGGTTTGCTTCCCCATTCCTCCGTTTGAAGCCAACTGGGTGACCTTGGGTCAATCACAGCTCTTCCAGAGCTCTCTCAGCCACACCCACCTCACAGGGTGATTGTGGGGACAATAATAACATACTTTGTAAACTGCTCTGAGCAGGCATTAAGTTGTCCTGAAAAGTGGTATATAAATCTATTATTGTTATTATTGCTGCTGCTACTGCTGTTGTTATTACTCTCCACATTCTTTTAAGCTTCTGTTTGTCCGCATTTGTATCTAATGGCTGCTGGAATATATGATAGAGGATAATAGTGGGAAAGACATTTGCTCAGATCCAATTGTGAAAATAGTCTAAGGATACCTGTCAGGTGGTCTTGAATCCACAAACTTGGGCAGTATCCAGAGATTCCTTCCTACTCAGGCACTAAATAACATGGCTTACAAGAAGAAACTCCCAAATATTTCCCAAGGAAAGGAAAGCAGCCAATGCAGCTTCCCACTGTCTCTAGCCATCTCCTTTCTAACATTGCCTGTTCCAGCTGTCCATTGGTGCTCAGCTGCTCTTCACACCATCTGTCTACCCAACTTCCCCTGGACAGATCTCCTAGTTAACTGTACCCAGCAGGAGTACTGATTATATCTGGATTAACATTTTTAAAACAACGACAGCTTATTACATGGAAGTTTCACCTTATCAACAGGATGAGGAGTTGGTCATTATTTCCAAACGCGGGCAGAATTTAAACGACTGAGTATCCAGCAGGAAAAGCAAATCAATACATGTACTACAGTGAAGCACAGCAGGATAAGGTGCATGGGATGGGTCGAGAAGACAGGACTACATAGCTTAGTATACAGGGTCTTTCTAGAATATGGTATGCTAGAAGCTTCACATTGGTCTTGCCATGATTGAATGTTTGGTATTAGCTGGAAAAAGGATGATGGCAAGGAAAACCATGAGGGCCTTCATCCACACAACCCCACATGTAACGTGTGGCACATTCTTGTACCTGTGCTTAATTTGGAGTGGGGGATTTCTGTATTATTGGCTTGATGCTACATTTCCAAACCAGGAGCAGAAGAAACCGCATGTGCAAAGTATTACAAGAATTTGACCTTCCCTATCACCGGGTGATTTGTCTCTTAATGCAACAATTTCTATTGCTAATTTTGGAGTCTTGAAATACACTGCCTCCTCCAACCCAGCTCTAGTCATAAGTTTACCCCCTGCAAAGTGTTTTTATCTACAGAATACCTTTTCTCACAATTAATTGTGCCAAGACATAATTAATCTGAAAATCAGCCAAAAGCAGAATCCTAGCACCATGCCAGAGTGTGTGATTTAATAAAAATTACACATTCACATCACCTTTTCTTCCCCCTCCTCCGATTCATGCATCTGAGATTGAGGAAAAGGGTTACCGTTCATGAGCAACACTAAGCTTTACACCTGTTTTCAGTGCTAAAGCATACCCCAGAAATATGTGGTTAATCGATACAAAGGAGCAGTCAAGAGACTTTTGGCAATTTAATGACTAACTTTTATTCTAGCACAAACTTGCATGGACTAGTGGCTACTTTATCAGATCCCTGCTTATCCGAGTCCACCTGAAGTTATGCTAGAATAAAAACATATAGATTCTAGTCAGCACAGGTTTATGTTAACCAAAACTTATTTAACGTGCCACAACCCTCTTGTTTATTTCACTTTTGGTTTAGCAGAGTGCCTCTGGCTGTGTGCAAAGTACTTGTTTTCCTTACTCAAGGTACGTGCAAAGTACTTTTCCTTCAACAAGACTGAGTAACCAAACAATATTTTATTTTTTAATTTAATTTAATTTATTATATTAAATTATATTTATATTCCATCCTCCCCGCTTTCGCAGGCTCTTAAAATTTTTAAAATTTTAGCTTAGCAGAGTGCCTCTGGACTGGACAAAATACTTGTTTTCCTTCATCAAGGTGTATACAAAGTACTTTCCTTTAAAACTGAATAACCCCCAAATAATTATTTCATTTTAGTTTAGCACAGTGCCTGTCACCATGTGCAAAGTACTTGTTGTCCTTAATCAAGATGTGTGCAAAGTACTTTACCTTCAAGACTGAATACCCCCCTCCCCTCATTTCATTTTTGGTTTGGCAGAGTGCCTCTGGCTTCGTGCAAAGTTCTTGTTTTCCTTCATCATCAAGCTGTGTGCAAAGTGCTTTTCCTTCAATTGGACTAACCCTCAAATTATTTCATTTTAGTTTAGCAGAGTGCCTCTGGGCGTGTGCAAAGTACTTTTCCCCCTTCGTCAAGGTGTGTGCAAAGTACCCTTCAACAAGACTGAATAACTAAAAACAAACAAACAAACAAAGGACTTCCAATCTCCGGGAATGGGGCCAAGCGCTTTGAGGGCAGAGGGACAAGACTTGGCAGGCGAGTTCAAGCCCCGGTGCCTCTTGGTTCTAGGAACTGGGCGCTCGCTCGCAGTGTCCCCCGTGCCCGTGGGGCCAGGAAGAGAAGCCCCCCCCCAACTCCCCCTCTTTGCAAGGCAAGACTCACCCACTGGCCGCGAGAGCTTCACTTCTCTGTTCAGCCAGTCGCAGAGAATGTCAGTCATGGCCGCGAGCGAACGAGCAGCCTCGACTTCTCCTCACAAGGCTCGAGACCGGCTCGAGCGCCGCTCCGCGTCCCGTTACCGTGGCTACCGAACCGGCTCGCGCATGCGCGAGCAGCGAGGCGAAGGGAAACTGGCCAGTCCCTTAAGAAAGGAGGCGAATGATTTGCGCCTGTGCGGTGGAGGGTTTTTTTGTTTGCCCGTGAGACTTTAGAACCGAAAGACGAGCGAAGGCGCGGTGATGGGCGAGTGCATGCGCAATGAGGAGAGAGGACGAGGCGTGCAAAAGTGGAGTGGCTGGATAGGAAGCCTGGAAATTGAGCTCGTTGTTTGCTGTTAGGGAGTCAGTCCTGGAACGTGAGGAGCCTTGGAGCGAGTGCAGAACGCTTTTGCGTGCGTCAGCCAGTAAAATAGAGAGTTGCTTGTCACATTTCGTGGCAGGGAATAGCCGCATATAGCAGTCAGAAAATAGCATAGTAAATTGCCTACTCTAGGATGGGAAATTCCTGGAGATTTGGAGGTGGGGTTCAGGGAGGAGCCTCAGTGGGGTATAATGCCATAGAGTCCACCCTCCAAAGCAGCCGTTTTCTCCAGAAGTGATCCCTGTAGTCTAGAAATGAGTTGTAATTGCAGGACATCTTCAAGTCCCACCTAGAGGTTGGCAACCCACCTGGTGTAGTGATGGAGAGAGCCATACCTGTTGCTTTTACTATCTCTTTTTATCCTGCTCTTCCTCTGGCAAGCTCAAGCCGCCTCCCCTCCACTGTATTCTTAAAGCAACTAGGGTTGCCAACTCCAGGTAGGGAAATTCCTAGAGTTTTTGAAGTGGAGCTTGGGGCCAGCAGCTTTTGGGGACGGGAGGGACCTCAGGAGAATATGAGACCATAAAGTCCACTCTCTGGAGCTGCTTTTTTCCCCAGGGGAATTAATCTCTGTCGTCTGGAGACCGGTTATAATTCCAGGAAACTCCAGGCCCTACCTGGAGGTTAGCAACCCTACCTGTGAAGAAAATTAATTTGAGAGAGAGTGGCTGGTCCAACGTTGCCCAGTGAGCAGCCTTCAGGACTTAATTCCGATTTGAGCCTAGATATCGCAGCTTTTACTTTGGCTGGTAGGCTGTCATTTTATTGTTGGAGCGCTCTATGGGCTAATCTTAAAAGAGTATACTAGGATTTATTTCTTTGTTTCATTTCTTGTCTGCCTTTTTCAATGAGACTCAAGGCAGATTACAAAGTTATAAATCAATGCAATAAAGACCAGTATAATCCTTACAAAGAACAATGCAATAAAATTGGGTAACACAATAAAGAAGTACAATATAATACATGCCATAAACTGGAATTCAACAAAACAATGGCACTTCCTGTACTATGGCAGTGAAACTAAAGAGAACCTTCACGGGAAGAAACAACAATTACCAACCAATAAACTATTATAAGTGCCCAAAGGGCCATACGTATTTCCCATACAAATAAACCAATCAGTAGGATGGCCAATTGCAAATTATACAATGATTCTTCCTTAAACTTGAAATTACTATTATGATTTCCAATAGTAGTCCAGGAAAATACAAAGGTCCAAACGAAATGTGTCCTGTGTCTTCTTTAAACAAAGTAGCATTCATGCACAGCTATGTCCACACATGGTAAGGGAATCCACGGCTGCACACCCAATCTGGGGCCTGCTGAAAAGCTCAGATTTCATGCAGAATCTTCCTCAGGGGCGTGGCCAAGCACTGCAAAACAAACATCTTACATGCTATACCATATGCAATTTTACATGACATTCAATTTATACAAATTCATCATAGTATACAATTGTCAGCAGATATCAACAACAAACCTGTGTGGTAGACCCTTAAATGCTGCGACAATTATTCACTCCCGGACCTGAGCAGCGTATCTTCTTTAGCAGGGCGGCTGTATCTTCTAAAGCACGCCATTGCAATAAGTAGGTAACGTTTATATTGAGCTACCCCCAATGGCTCGAATTGGTCTTAAAGGGACACTCAAATTACACATCAAAGGAAACAACTCAAAGTAATCATTATTAAGCCCTAATGGTTATAAAGTTTTCAGCTTATGGATCCAATAGGCTTCCTTCTGCAGTAAATCACTCTGTTTATTGCCCTGTATAGCACAAAGAATTGCTACACGAAAGTCAGTCTCCGAGTGCTGCTAACTCTGAAAATGCTGGATAAGAGGAACCTCTACAATGTTGTTTTTAATTCAAAATATATATTTTTTACAATCCTAGTCCTGAGTGGCCTTAATGTGCATCCCACATACAAACACTACCATGCCTGTCATTTTGTAAAGTATGCAAAACTACGCGCTCCTGGCAGGAGAAGTTATGCCACACACGAATTGGTTCTCTTTCCAAGTCTGCAATTTCTTTTAGTATGATATACTCATAAGTGTCAATCCAATAGTCATTGATAGGTGGATAAAATTGTGAGCCTCCCTTTAATCGTTTAGATAATGTTTGAACTGAACCAGAAGCCTCTGTAGGTCTGTCCTTAAAAAACGCACGCAGTTTAATCTAAAGATCTATAGCATGTCGTTGGGATAAAGCCCAGTCCTTGATTGAGAACTGAATACTCTACAGGGCTGAGGGGGCACGAAGATAAATTAAATATCAAGGTTTCATTCGGCCCCTCTTGAAGGTTCTTTTATTGCCTCTCTCTAAAAGGGACAACCCTCTCTTGTTAGAAAAAATAGTTCTACTACGTAAATTCCTACTACCGGGGCCCTGGTCCCCAGAGCTGTCAGAGACTGCCGAAGTTTCTAAATCAGAAAAGGAGCTCACCGGGTCAGCCCAAGTAATTTTCCTCTGGGTGCCTCTACTACCCTTAGACTGGTCCCACCCAAAGTAAACGTGATTATTGGCATAATCTAATGTGTCCCTTTTGAATTTCTGGATTTTAACCTCCTTTGTCCTCACTTCAAATTGTTTAACTTGTTTATCTATCTCATTAATCCGACTCATATTCCACTGGAGGGAGAGGAATCTTTAGGGACTCAGTTAACGCCTGGATCTCCTCCAAAAGGGTGGCGCTTTCCTTTTTGCATCTCCTAATTACCAGCAGCATAAGATCAAAGCTGCATTTGTTCAGAACTGAAGCCCAGTCAGACTTAAAAGAATCATCCTCCCCAAACGTCCCTGGGGGTTTCTGTATACGAAGCCCTCGTGGAATGCGTTGGGCAGTATAGTAATCATAAAGAGTAGCAGCATGCAAATCAAACTTAGTCATTTTAGATTTCAAGAATTTGAGCGTATCCCACGCATCCTTAGGGGCAGCATTAGTTCCTGAAATCACCCAATTTCCTTTTGAATCTCAGCAAGAATGGCAGAAAATAAATGCTCCAAATAACCTTCAATACATGAAAACTCAGAATACGTACAGGAAGTTTTCCCTTTGGATGTGCAAATATCTGAGATAAGTAGAGAGGGCTTCCTCCTCATCAGATGTGACTCCTCACTTTTTCTCTCACATTTCTTATTGGGAGTTAAGCCTGATGTGTGTGTGGCTGTCTTGTTTCCTTCTCTCCTTTTTGCTTCTGTTAATAGTACATGGGAAAGTAAGTCATACAGCAGGCAAAAATTGTCCCTGGCTACTTTGGAGGGTGGACTCTATGGCATTTTACCCAGCTGAAGTCCCTCTCCCTTTCCTCCCCAAACTCCCCAGGCCCCCAAACCTCCTGGAATAGCCCAACCTGGAGTGGGCAACCCTAGTTCTATGTTGGCAAATATTTCTTTCCCAGCAAGTGGCAGTGGGAGGAGAATAGCCCTTCTATTACATTCCTGCAGGCGGCCATTCTTTTATTTGCAAGGTTTGTGGGCTGACAGTTGAAGGCGAACAGAGCCAAGGCTGCCTCATGAGGAAAACTAGGCCCTCTCCCCACTGGCAATGAGATTGAGAGGAAGGAGTCCTCTCTGTGGAAGCAGCCATCCATAATAACATAATAATAACATTCGATTTAGATACTGCCCTTCAGGACAACTTAAACTCTCTCAAAGCAGTTTACACAGTATGTTACTGTTATCCCCACAACAATCACCCTGTGAGGTGGGTGGGGATGAGAGAGCTCTGGAAAAGCTGTGACTGACCCAAGGTCACCCAGCTGGCTTCAAGTGGACGATTGGGGAAGCAAACCCAGTTATCCAGATTAGAGTCCCACTGCTCTTAACCACTACACCAAACTGGCTCCCACGTGGAAGGGAGAGCCCTCCTCTGAAAGTAGTTACCTTGAAAGAGAATCACAGTGCATAAAAACAGCATGTGGCTTTCCCCCAATAGCACCTCTTCTCTACTACCTGCTTGTTTTTTAAAATTTGAACTCCGACAGGAACTGTCAGTGTGTGTTAGCATTATATAGGGAGACAGAACAGTCCTAATAAATACACATATCTAAAAAGATTTAAAATCTTTGAATATTAAAATACATTTGGGAGTCAAAAAGAAAAGAGACTTCCCCTACACAAGATACGTGATACCCATTAAATGGGTTAAGATTGACAGGCAAGCTCTTGGAGATAGTGTTTGTTTAAATGTGCTTCTGGTATTCTTCCACCAGTTCCTTCTGGCTGGCCCTCCTCTCCAGCCTCCTGTGCATATGACTGACCCCCCCCAAAAAAAAACGAGAAGAGAAGGATGGGCACCGATGGAATGGCCTCCCTGGGGAGGTAAGGAGAGCTCTCACTGTCTTGGCTTTCCAAAATTGAAAAACTGAATTATTCAGGAGGACTTTTTTACTCAGGTAATTGGATTGTGCTGTAAAAAATGGGTCAGAGAGATGCTTTGGTAAAGCAACAGGGACTGTAGACTATACTATTGGGTACTGTATGTTGATGTATATAGGCTCCTACTGGGTAATTTCCACATCATTTAATTTGCCATATCAAATTACTTATGTTTTGTTTCCCCTCTGTATTCAGAATTATACTTGTTTTCAAATTTCTGCAATTCATACTGTATTGTATTGTTTATTGAATGTCCCAAATTTGAAGGTCTTCAAATTTCAAAGGTCTTCAAATTTCTCCTCAAGCTGCGTTTCTTCTTGCCTCTTCGTATAAAGCTGAAGTGGAATTGCCCAAGGAAGAGCCTAAAATCCTCAGTAATCTCCTTGCACACGTAACAGTGGTTATGAGCTACCATAGAGAATTAGGTAGAGTATCATGCATGAACTGGGGCGATCTGGATTTGATTTTTTATTCAGGCTTGGAGCTCACACTCTCCCAGCCTACCCCCACCATACAGGGCTGCTATGAGGATAAAATTTACGCCACCGGAATTTCTTGGAGAAAAGATAAAATACAAATATGATGAATAAAAACAATTGCTCTGAATAGTGGCTTTGTACTTCCACCTCAGAAAACATAAATCAGTTATTAACAAACACAATATTGATGCTCAATCCTACAACATCTCTGGCCAGTTCTGGTACTAGTTCCTACAAGTCTGAAAGGAAGTACTCGTTTACTGCTCTGAGAATCGCATTAGAATCCCGTCTAAATTTTGATTTTACTTCTTTTGTGCTGGGTGTAAAACTTCAGTCTTTAGATGTCATGTGTTGTTCAGTGATTGGTAAACACAGCGACAGAGCCTAAGTTTGAAGGGTGACTAAATCTGTGAGGAATTGTTGTACAATAAGAACCCAATAATAGTCAGTGGCTCAGGAGCCATTTGTTTGTTTTGACATGCCACTTGCAGCTCTTTTAAGCATTATACCCTAATCTGGCACTTGCTCCATATTTCAGGACAGCGTGCAAGGTCCTTGTATCATGGGGCTTTTGGTTGGCAGGTGGTTTCCACCTTGAAGCAGACCAATGTGTGCAGTCTCTCTCTCACACACACACATACAGAGAGAGAGAGAGAGAGAGAGAGAGAGAGAGTTTGTGCCAAACAGTGGCAATTTTAAATGCAATTTCTAAATGCTGCTACCCATGCTTAAGTTAAATTGTATTGCTGTTTTACTGACGGTATTTTGTTTACCTTCTTATTAAAAGTTGAGTCCCTGTTGGTAAAACAGCAACATATTGTTTTTTAAAAGTTAATAAATAATTTGGGTCCTTTTTAGTACCTACCTCAATAAAGGTGAAAAAAAGTTCCCAACCACTTCTAGTACATAACATATTCTTAATTTCCCCTTATCTTTCCTTCTCTGCATCTTTGCTAGAAAACCATTGGCTTTTCAGTGGTGTGAACCACTCAACCCGTCTCCTTTGGTTCTCTAGACCCACCTGAGGCTGGGATAAGAGAGTAGCTTGTAAGACATCTTTTAAGAAGACGACGTGGTCAAACGTGTTAAAGCTCTTTTTGCCAAAAAAAAAAAAACCACCCCAGACTGTAAAACCAGTTTGACCAGACACAATGAGACAAAACCTGGTGTGTGTACAGAGAACAATCATTGCTCTGTCATCTCAATAGAATTTCAGAAAATGACCTGTGGGTTGCTTTGAAATTGTGTATCTCAGGTTTTTACTGTCCAAAAGGGAGTTAAGCTGCAGGCCTGAAAGTCAGTGATCAAGTTTTCAAACAGAATATAATTCACCTATTTTCCCCCTCATATGAACAATTTATGGTAACTGCACCAGCCTGTGAAAAATACCAGTATATTTCCTACCAGGTACCACTTGAGGCTGCTTTTCAGGCTTTAGCGGTTGGAGTGTCAGACTAGAATCTTGGTGGCCTGGCTTCGAATCTCCACTCTGCCATGAAAGCCTGCTGGGCCAGGCTAACTTACCTCACAGGGCTGTTGTGAATATAAAATGCAGGAGAGGAGAACTATATAAGCCGCTTTAGGTCCCCAATGGGGAGAAAGGCATCAGTGAAGTTAATAAAACATTTAAATAAAATGACTAAATTTTCTCAAAGAGGACCTCTCATCATTTGCCAGGCAACTAGCTTTGCTCGTAAAGTGTGGCTGGCACCTGAGGCTAGAATCATTAGTTCAATCTCTCTACTGCCATGAGGTCAGTAGGCAGCCTTGGGTATGTATACCACTCGTCTCAGCCCATCTCCCCAGCTCTGCTGTGGGGATAATAACACTGACTTTGTTTACCACACTGATTGAGTTACTAATCTGTCTAGAACAGCAGTATATAAGCATAGTTATTATTATTATTCAAATTATATGCAGCACAATCAATAATCAATAAAGATCACATGTTATCATTGATTGGCCTTGCTGCACTGATACAAGTTTCTGCCAGAGACCTAAGTATCAGCTAGGTATCAGTGCAATATGTACGCTGTTCCAGGTAATGCCGTCTTTTGCAGTTCTGTAGGTGTTATGTCAGAAAATTGCAGTTTTGCCATATAAGTTGCAAAAATTTTTTAAATAGTTTCCAGTGCCCCGATGACAATGACAATGGGGTCTAATGTTGCATTCTTCTTCCATAGTCGGGTGGTTTCTATCACCTACTGGGCCAGGCTAACTTACCTCACAGGGCTGTTGTGAATATAAAATGCAGGAGAGGAGAACGATATAAGCCATTTTAGGTCCCCGATGGGGAGAAAGGCATCAGTGAAGTTAATAAAAAATGTAAATAAAATGACTAAATTTTCTCAAAGAGAACCTCTTTCATCATTTGCCAGGCAACTAGCTTTGCTCGTAAAATGTAGCTCTAAGGACTCTATATTTAATCATTTTTTCTTCTTTTTCTTTGACTCTCGCATCCCCTGGAATTGCAATGTCTATTATCCAAACTTTTCGATTTTCCACAACTGGTATGTCTGGTGTATTGTGTTCAAGATGTCAATCATTTTTTTATTCTAAAATCCTACAAGATCGTGACTTGATCATTTACTAACACCTTTTCCACCTGATGTTCCCATGAATTCTTTGATACTGGCAGATTATACTTTTTACTCAATGACCAATGAATCAGCTTTGCAACCCTGTCATGTCTAGCTTTGTAGTCCGTCTGTGAAATTTTGCTGCATTCACAAATATGGTGGGACACAGTTTCATCTTTTTCCTGGCAAAGTCAACATTTTGGATTTTCACTGATTTTCTGAATTTTGGCTTTTATAACATTCGTTTGCAATGCTTGTTCTTGTGCTGCGAAGATCAGACCTTCAGTTTCTTTCTTGATTGTACCCGTCTTCGACCATGCCCAAGTTATGTTGTTGTCACTTTTTCCTTCAATATTTTTTAGATGTTGCCCATGTAAGGGTTTGTTCTTCCAACCATTTAATCTATTCTCAAATCATTTCTTCTTGTATTCAGCCTTTGTTTCAGTTATTTTTAATATGTTCTCTGTTTTCACAGCCTGAAGTAATTTTTCTGTGCTTCTACTCTTTTAGGCCTCTCTTTTCTTCTTCCACTACCTGATGTACTTTTAAGTCCTCTTCCACCAATTTTTTGTGGTAAATATGGCCTGTCAACATCACTATTTGCTATTATTATTGTTGTTGTTACTATTGTTATTGTTATTATTATTAGGAAGCTGCCAAAGTTTGGGATGTGGCTCAGCTGCTGCTGCTGCCCCCATTCCTTTTCTTTTGGGCAGTGGATGGAGGAGAGGGCCTCCGAACCCATCTTTTGTGTGGGAGGTGATGTTTCCTCCCTTGAGGACTACACATACAATACATTGGAGTCTTAAGAGCCAAACTGTATGAGATGCCAGACACGTGTTCTTCACATATCAGGTCCCACAAGGTTCCCTGGGTAGTGTAGTCTTACAAAGAATAACCGCTCAATGTGATTCTCCACTGGGGGAAGAACTATGGGAGGGATTCTCTTTCTCTCTTTCAGAAAGCTTCAGCTTGAGTTTTCCTCTGGGAGCTTGGAGGTTAGGGACATAACAGGAGGCAGGAAATCCAGGGTAGCTTTTTGCAAGGGAGAGAGAATTCCCCCACCACTCTTCTCTCTGGTGGAGAATTGCATTGCAGATTCTCGCTCACACACACAAAAAGCCACCCTGGATTTACTGCCACTTGTTATGTCCTGTTTCCCCACCCCTGAGCTCCCAGAGGAAACCCCGAGCTGAGGCTTTTTGAAAGAGAAAGAATCCCTCCCATCATTCTTCCCCTGGTGGAGAATCACACAAGGGCTGTTCTTTGTAAGACTACACTACCCAGGGAACCTTGCAGGACCCGACACATGCATGGGCATCTCATGTAGTTTCCTCTTAGTCAGTGGGTGAAATCAATGTTGCATATGTTCATTTGTAGACATGCCCCCCTATTAAGGTTGCCAGCTTCCCGATGGGACTTGTAGATCTCCTAGAATTACAACTGATACCTAGACTACAGAGATCAGTTCCCCTGGAGAAAATGTTTTGGAGGGTGGACTCTATGGCACTGTATCCCACTGAGGCCCCTCCCCAAACCTCAGCGTCCCCAGCTTCCGCTCCCAAGTTTCCAGAAATTTCCTGTCTCAGCAACCCTACTCCCTGCTGAAAATCAGTTGCCATTGAAAGAGTACACCTGTACCATCAAGAAGTTTATGGATTCAGAAATAACAGGGCTCATTTTGAGGGGGAGCGTTCAGGAACGCAGTTCCTGTAGTTCTCCAAAGAGGTCACATGTCAGGTGGCCCTGCCCACCTGATTTTTGGCCTTTTGGGGCCTGTTTTGGCCTGGATTGGGCCCAAAATGGCCAGAATTGGGTCTAAAACAGCCAGGATTAGTCCCAAAATGGATAGGATCAGGCCTCTGATGGGTGGTGGATCACTCTCCCACTCAGCAGCAGCCCAATTCTGACCATTTTGGACCCATTTTCAGCCCCTTTTTGCCATTTTGGGCCCAATTTCGGCACTGAATGGCCAGGATTGGGTCCAAAACAGCCAGAATAGGTGAGGTCAGGGGTGTGGCATATGCAAATCAGTTATGCTAATGAGTTCCTGCAGCTCTTTTTCTATGAAATGACCCCTGGAAATAAGTCTTTGCCAGCAGGTTAGAAAGGTGGGATACGGCTGAGAAATGTGAGGAGATTCAGCAGGAGTATGTCCACATGTAGCTAGACACTCCATGCTTACCTGACCCAACATTTGATAATTTAAATGAGAAAGACATGAGTCCCCTGCCGTGAACACTTCTTATTGCGTTCAGCAGTCTCTGATGCATATCCTTGATCGGGATTGAACTATAAATCTCAAGTGCCCTAACATTTGCAGATCGTACCCAATGTCTATAATTTGGGGGCAAAGTTTATTGAATTCAGTGGGACTCGCTTCTGAGGACATATACAAAGAACTGGTCTGCATGTATTGGATCCTGTAATAAGAATACGGACAAGAGTAAAGTGAAGAGAGATCTAATGAGGAATAATGTTTGCATTGGAAACTACCATGGGAATGCAGACAGAGCTGGTGTAATTAAGTGAGTGGTAATTCGCTCAGCCTCCTGGGAATACGCTCTAGTGCTAATTTCTAGTTCTCCATCATGGTAAAAGGTGACTGGAAGACAAGAATTCATAAGTTGCTTGGCAAATTTTGGAGGGTAGGAATATTACCCTTGCATAATCTCCCACATTTCAGATAAAAATGATGTGACGACGAGCATAGAAGGATTAAATATGCCCTGCTCATTCAGAAAGGAGAGACTGCAAGGATAATGTGTCCTCCCCAGACATGCTCTGTTTACATTGTGTATTAATGGATGAGATGACTCATAGCATTGTAGTTGAATGCACCCTATTGAGATTTTTTGGGTTTTTTTAAAAATAAAAACAAAATATCTCAGGTGTGTATGTTCTTGTCTAATCAATGACTGTAACAATTTCAGTTATGAATCATGGTTCCTGATAGGGGTGCCAGGTCCAGGCTTGGAAATTCCTGGAGATTTTGGGGAGTGGAGCCTGGAGAGGGCAGGGTTTGGGGAGGGGAAGGGCCTCAGTGGGATATGATGCAACAGAGTCCACCCTTTAAAGCAGCCATTTTCTCCAGGGGAATTGATCTCTGTTGCCTGGAGATCAGTTGTAATTCCAGGAGATCTGCAGCTACCACCTGGAGGCTGGTAACCCTAGTTCCTGATGGTCTTCTCTCCTAATATATGCAAATGCACATTGTAAGCACTAACTGCTGAGGATAATGCGTTTACTCAGTGACCACAGCAGCCTGCTCAGAAAGCTGATATAATGGTTATGTAGACTGTGAATCAGCATTCTGCTGGTTCGAATCCCACTACTGCCATGAGTTCAGGAGGTGGCCTTGGGTGAGCCAGCTCAAGCTCCCCAGCTGTATTTTGGGGATAATAACAACACTGACTGTTCATCGCTCTGCATGGAGCACTAAACCGCCCAGAAGGGCGGAATATAAGCACCATGTTGTTGTTAAGTGCCATCTCCCTAAAGCCTTGCTGTTTTGATTCAAAAGTCCCTGTTTCAAGTTTTGCACCGGACACGAATATTTCATGCTGTTTTCTATTTTCTTGTGTCAAAGCTTGCTCATTGACATGTTTTAAAAATGTTATCTTTGCATCATGGTATATAAACAGTGTATAATGAGCCAAAGCCATAAAATACTGTAAAAGAAATAAACTGGGAAGGTCGGCTGCAAAAATAAAAGACAACATATGAAAACAAAAAAGGACACATATGTCAATCCCTGGAGGGGCTGGTGAAGTTCCTACCACCTTTGATATGCTGACCTGAGTTGCCTGCCCGTGACTGTATTATCCCCTGGTTAGGCAATATAGTTGGGGATCTGATTAGGGTGGCTGGCTTTTGATTGTGAAAATCTTGGCCTCCAGGGCTGCACCTGGGATAGAGCCCAGGCAGGCAGAAACAGGATAGAACTAGGTGGATCAGAGGCAAGGGCTGAAGGAGTTTGGTGGGTCAGGTGTGGTTCCAAGATGAAGTCTGGTGGTTCAAAGACAAAGGGTGGGACCGAGCAAAATCTCAAGTTTCCGGTTTTCCAGCATTTCCAATACATGGTTTCATTGAAAATGCTGGCTGTTTGACAACCGTAGAGATAGCAAATTACTAGTTTTGGAGCTGTAAATGAAGAGTTAATGGTTTAAAATTCTATCCGGTGGTAAAGCAAGTCAGTTACTGGTTTGTCCTCTCTAACAAATGAGGTGAGGATTCTACCAGAGAACCGTTTGTTGTGCTGGCAGTGACGACAGTAGAGTTTGTTACTTTAAAAACCAAAATAAAATCAGTGTTGCAAATCTTAATTGATGGGTTGGGTGAAAACTTGATAATGATAATAATAATTACACAGTGTTTATTAAGCCTGTTGCCAAATTCCACTCTAGTCTTTTTGGGTTTTTTCCTGTACAAATCATGCCCAAGGCTGGCGAATTTCCCAGCCCCCTCACACATATCAACTACTGGATGTATATTAGCAAAATCCTCTTCCTGTTAGACCTTTATATACATTCTCCACTGGCTTTTATGTATGTGCACAATTCTGAAGGAGATTCCCGACTCCTCAGCTGGGAGACCTTGGGTCAGGCACAACTTCTCAGGGCTCATTCAGCCCCACCTACCTCACCATTTGATTGTCTCATGAGGATAATAATAACACACTTTGTAACCACTTTGAGTAGGTGTTAAGTTGTCCCGAAGGGCGGTATATAAATCAAATGTTATTATTATAGTTATTATATAAAAGTTGGAGGACATCCATTTTGTGATTAGCTTGCAAAGAGAAACCCTTTCCATCTCTCTAAAGTATAACAAAACATTTTGTTTTTACAGATGACTCGTAACCATTTTCACTGCCCCGTTCCTGACTGCTTGGGAGAATTACAGATAAAGATTTGGGTGGGTCCATGGAGTGTGGGCAGCTGCAGTCTCTACTTAAAGATATTTTTATGGGCTGTCTTGCTAATCAAAATCAAAGCCCTCAGCTTTGCATGGCTTGGCCACTAACAATTAATGGTAATTAATGAGCAACCAAGACTCAGGAAGCCAGACAGAGATACAGAAAGAGTTTTGAATTCTGGAAATGGCTGTCACTTCATGGTGTTTTTTTTAGCAACCCATAGTATATCGAATGGTGGTATGCTATTACATTACTATTTTCATATTACAATATAAAATTGACCTGTTGCCAACATGACCTTATTTTGACATGGCCTATAGCTGACTTTAGGTCAGCAAAAACCAGCTGCTTGGTTGGATTCCGGGAATCCTGAATATAAGAATTGGAAGTTGAATCACTGGGCCTGTATGAGTTGGCAAGGTTGGTTGATACAGGTAAAGAGGTGCTGTTGTACCCTTTTGGTGACTTGTGGATCAGAAGGCAGTAGCTACACAGTTCACATGGCCCATGAAGCAAACCACTGTGTAACCAGAAAAACTGAGGGGCGATTTTTGTAATACTTTGTAGGGATGAGAAAGTGTTCCATATTTCATTTCTCTTTGTTTTTATTTTTGCCAGCTATTTCAGTTCTGTTTCTTGCTGTTGGCTTTGCAAATGTGTATGGTATACACAACTTGTATGGCTTTTAGATGCAGTTTGTATGACATTTGTATGTGCAGCATATGTCATTCATACACAGAGTGTACAATGATGATTTATTAACAAAATCAAGGGTAATATTTTATAAAGCCCCCTACGACTGTGCTGTATCTTGAGATAATTTTGCTGTCTGGGGACACGATTGTGCTGCCCTATGAACTTATTCTACAACATCTCTTCTGTTCCGTCTGTATTATTTATGCCAATAAAGGTTGCTGTGCTGCTGAAAACAAAATCTTTTGAAAATATATACACTTTACAGAGAAAAAATGGTGCAAGTGAAGAAACCGGATGGCATGAAAATAAGGAATCGTTTATGGCAATAAAGGACAGAATAAAGGCTGATTCCGCACACGTTGGATAATGCACTTTCAATGCACTTTAGCAATCGTTTGGAAGTGGATTTTTTGTTTCACACAGGGTGATTCCACATGAATGGTTTTCCCTGCTTCAGCTTCTAAATGACCTCGATTTTTTCTTGTGTTTCCACACGTGGGAAGGCAATCCTAGCAGCAGATTCGAAGTCACTGCACGTTTTGTCCGGTTTTTTTCCATCCTGCTTTCCCCCGACTTATTTGTCCATGCACAGCAGATTAGGGATTTTAATCATGCAGAATTCTTTATCCGATGTTCTCCCCACCCTTGCCCTTTTCTCTTGCCCTTTGAATCAACTTAATTTGATTGGCCAATCATGTTTTCTAAGCTACACCCACTACCCTTTCCCTTCCCCTCTTTTTTTTTTAAAAAAATGTAAAAAAACGTTGCAACGTTTCTACAAATCTATGCAGAAAGATATCCTGTGTCACATTACAACAGCTGACCAATAACGGGTCCATTTTACAACACGCCAAATTTGTTACTTATTGCTCGCTGACAGCTGACAGCTTCTGAGGTAGAGTGAAAGTGTGATGGAGGGACTTCAGCATTCAACTAGTGGTCTAGGCATTTCATGGAGGGAGAAAGAGACCGTCCTCAACACAACACCTATCACTAAACCACACTGCTCACGAAGAAAGCAGGAAAGACAGACGTGGGGTCATTGGTAACAATTTTCCCTCCAAATGTCAATAGCCAATACTCTTCCACAATATCGACGGGAAGTGCTCTGGCCTATCCAATATGTTTATTTGATGCAACATTTATGTGTAGCAACGTTTTTTTGTGAGAAATTTTTTTCTAATGTGTTGGTTTGATGCAACGTTTATGTGTAGCAATGTTTTTTTTGGGGGGGGGGGATAACAAAAAAATGAAGATGTGCATCATTCGACACTTCCCCCGGAAAAAGCGATGAGGAATCGATTTTTATCCTGTCAAAAATTCCGCATGATGGACTTTGAGCCGATGAAATGTGCAAAACAAAAGCCTAAGTGGAATCGGGGAGAAGTGGATTCGTAGGACTCCACCGCAGCTTCACTGCTCAGAAAGTCTGATCAAAATTGATCATGCGGAATCCCCCACATGAAAAATTCAGTTCCAAATGATCTCTAAAGAGGATTGGAAGTGCATTATCCAACGTGTGCAGAATCAGCTAAAGAATCACAAATTGGAGTCAAACAATGGTGAAACAGTATTAAAACAGACCAACACAAGGATGAAAATTTCAGAACCATTACTAATAGTATGATATATATATATATAGATAGATAGATAGATATAGATATAGATATAGATATAGATATAGATATAGATATAGATAGATAGATAGATAGATAGATAGATAGATAGATAGATAGATAGATAGATAGATAGATAGATAGATAGATAGATAGATAAGACATTTGTGATCTTTACTTCATTTCCTATTATTTGGATGACATCCTCTAAACAAAGTCAAGCAAGGTTTTTTTTATAACATCAAACGTCTCTGTCCTGATATCTGTTTGCTAGATTGTGTATGTTAGAATGTTTTCTCTAGGGGTGTGCACAAAAAAAAATCTGCGTGATCAATATCTTGAAATATGGGGCATATTCTCTAAGCTAGTTAGAAAACCCCAAAATTTATCCAGCCATTATTCCGTATGGGAAATTCCCTATGGGGAATAATAGGAAAACTATCTGTGGGGCTGGGGGAGCATTTTTCAAGCAAGCTCCACCAAATTTGCAGGGAACCTACTCCTTCCTGTCTACTAAAGAGCAACCAAGTTTCAGGATTGGGCCCCTGAACAAGCTGCCTCCCAGTCACTCGCCATTACTTCTCATGGGGAAAACATTTCCAATTTATTTTTTTTTCACTGCAGAGACCACATGCCCAAATTCTTAAATATGTAAAGGCCTCCCAAATGGATAATAAAGACAAAATTAAGCTGTCTTCTGCTCCCCTGTTGTTTGTCTCCTAACTGATGAATAATGAAATGCTGGATTTCTTTCACTCTCATGTCAAAAAGATTGATGGCTTTGTCTCTAAAGTGATAGGTGTTTCTATCAGTGCCTCTAATTAATGTGTCTTTTTGGAACAGATACAGACATCATTTAAACTTTATAAACAAATTCTTTTGATGGTTTGATAACAGCCTTCACAGAGACTTATCATTCTTGCCTTTGTTCCCAGCTGATGTGTGCAATGCATTATGGGGTAACCAAACCTCCTAATGCTAAAGAATTACCTTCCAAAATTCCAAAATGGCTGGAGTCTTTTACACAAGATCCTTATATCCCAAGACTGTTTGCACATCAAACAGACCCTCTTTCCTTCACCTCCCTACTGCTGTTGATTAAACCCTCAGCCGAAAGCAGTCAGCCTCATATCTGGACCAAGTACCACCCACAGATTCCAACTATGGTTGCCAACTCTGCGTTGGGAGATTCCTGGAGATTTGGAGGCAGAACCTGATAGTGCTTGAGAAGGGGAACAACAACAACATTCGATGTATATACCTCCCTTCAGGGTAACTTAACACCCACTCAGAGCAGTTACAAAGTATATTATTATTATCCCCACAAAAGTCACCCTGTAAAGTGGATGGGGCTGAGAGAGCTTGGAAGAGCTGTGACTGACCCAAGGTCACCCAGCTGGCTTCAAGCGGAGGAATGGGGAATCAAGGAGTGGGGTTCTCCTTATTAGAGTCCCGCCACTCTTAACCACTACACCAAACTGAGAGGGAGCTCAGTTGGGATTTGATGCCATAGATTCTACCCTCGGAAGCTGCCGTTTTCTCCAGGGGAACAGATCTCTGTAGCTTGGAGGTCAGTTATTCTGACTCCACCTGGAGGTTAGAAATCCTATTTCCAATGGTCATAAATGGGGTCAGTAATGGGAGGATTGGGGCCCCTTCTCTCATGGCTAGATTCATCTATTTTAAGCCACCCTGAGCCTGCTTGTGGGGAGGGCAGGATATAAATACAATACAATATATTCCCTGAACGAGGAGGCCTACCTCTGTACCAACTGCCATTAATGAAGCAATCAAATGCTTCCACAAAATAAAAATGAACAAGAAAATGCAATGCCCGCCATCCCTCATACACAAACATTTACTGATTTCCAAATCACTCAGGACAACTCTCAACACCTATGATTCAACTAGATTATACATAGGAAAGGATGGATTTTTTTAAGTTGAAGCAGCCATTGGAAAGGAAGAGAAAATGGTGCTAAGGTAGGAATTTTTTCCTAAGCTTATCCCCATGAGTCAAATAGTAGCTCTTGAGGGCAATGTAAATTGAAAAATAACAGAGCAGGAGGAAAGGGTTAACTCCCCTCCCCACAATCCAGTTTTCCTTTCTCTTTTTTAAAAAGGGAGGCCATTATCATTGATCTTTCATGCATCCTTATTTAATTTTTTTTATTTATTTTATTCAATAAAATTTATGTCCCACCTTTCTGCCTTCATAAGGGCCAACAAGGTGGCCAACAAAGCATATGTAATTAAATCACATTTTAAAATGATTAAAACAAAATAACAACAACACATCATTAAAACAGTTCAACCCGAGTTAAAAACCTATAAAGACATCAAACATAACTAAAACATTGGTTACAAAGGAGGGAAAGCCAAACAAAACAAAAGAAGTCTTTACCTGCCGGTAGAAGATGGCAACAAAAAGGGGACAAAAAAATCTCCCTGGGGAGAATGTCGTCACCCACCTAATCTCAGAAAGCAGAGGCACCTAAAACAGGGCCTCCGAAAGATGACCCCAGTGGTCAGGCAGGTTCATAAGGGACTAGGCAGTCCTTTAATTTGGGCTTTAGCCGGCTGACCTGAACAGAATCATCTTGCAATCCTTCCTGAAAGTTGCAAATTAAGAGTTGCAGATTCATGGTGGGGCAGGGGGCAGCAGAGGCTCATTCCACAACCTTGGTCACAGCCAACAAGGGTCTTGTTTCTAGTGACCGAGAGCCAAGCTACAAGTGATGCCTGCCACAGGTTGGAAACTTGTCAGCTTCCCTCAAGTTTTGATGGGAAATGTAGGCCTCCTGGTCTTGCAGCTGTAATGGAGAGCCAAGCTGTAAAACCAGGATGCCTACATTTCCCATCAAAGCTTGAGGTAAGCTGACAAGTGTCCAACATGTGTAAGGCATCACTTGTAGCTTGGCTCTGAGGTATTAACCTCCGTTATTGATGGAGTACAAATCAAGTCCTAATTTAGGCACACATTTGGCACAGAGAATGATAGAAAATGTGTGATGGGTCATTCATATGGTGCGGGACAAGGCCCAGCTGACTGGCTCAGGTTTGCCTCTATCACAGGTGGCTTTTGTCATAGTTACCTTCACAGCCCAAATGGGGATCAATCTCATGGCTGGTTCATACATTAAATTTTTAGCGAGAAGCCACACAAAGAGAAGCCTGCAACCCTGTTTATGACACCTCCTCACAGAAGATGTTGTATCATTGAGTCAATTAGTGCTAGACAACCCTCATGCACGTCCTACTTTGACAACTTCATATGACCTTCATAAAATGATTATCCCTTTTAAGTCCTTTTTAAGAAACACAATGACAAAGTCTTGTTATTTTTATAATTGCAGCTTTGAGCCAAGGAACTCCTGTACTTTGGTGCAAAAGACCCATCGATGGTCTGAAAGTCCATATGTTCCTCTAGAAACAAAAAAGCATGGCTTCACAGGCGGCAAATAATCACATCAATATTTTGACAGCTGTGGTTTTTCATTTTCTTCATGCCAGCTTTGTTTTCTTTTTAAGCACAGCAACACTGCGTCAGCAATGGTATTTAGAAAGGGAGAATGCAGTATAAACTGGGGTTAATGCGAAATGAGTGGAGAGAACATACCTAAACAATGGCCTTTGCGTGAGTCATCAGAAAGTATAGCTAATGTGGATAAATTGGGAACATGAAGCGGGAACTGTGTACATTTCACAGCCTCCAAGTGGTGTGGGAGGCTCCACAGCTTTTCTAATGACTGTGAAATGTCCAAGAGGAAGATACAGAACTTTTTTTCCCTGCTGCTACACACTGGTATGCTGTACCTGCACCACTTTCAGCCTGTGGGGCTGGGGCAGTCTGTGCTGGAGTACTGCCACCTCTTTGTATTACAAAAAAAAAAAGACAAGCCGGTACACGAAATTTTATTTATTGCCTGCTTTTCTCATCAAGACTCAAGGCAGATTGCATGGTATAAAACATTGCTATCAAATCGCATGAGAGCTCTAGTAAGCAATGCAATAGGATTAAGATTGCAAAAATTAGTTATAGTGCAAAAAGGTATCAGACGTGATAGGTCAATCAGTGCAGAAAATAGAATTACAGAATAGGAAACAGTGCAGTAAAAGCAACAAATAGATAATACATACCACAAATTCAGTGAAATCCTACACCAAGTTACTCCAGTCCAAACCTATTGAAATCAGTGGGTTTAGACTGGAATAACTCTGTTTAGGATTTCACTGATAGTGGCATGGACTACAGTCTTGCTTCTTTTATAAAAAAAGCCTTCATGAAGTATTCAGTTGAACTGTAGCCATATTAACTTTATAAAAATGCCCTTCTGAACTATTTTGCATAGTTTGTAGAAATCCCCCATTTATGTTGCAAAGCTGTACCCATTTCCCCCCAAATAATTTAGAGATTATGGCCCCTGACTGAACTATTTGCAAAATTCTCTGTTAATTGGTGCACAGTGTCCACCTGTCCTGCTCACCAGGCTGGAGGCAAAGCCCTGGGCAGCCATAGAGTCCTGCACTAATAGTACCGAGCAAGCCAGCTTCGGCAGTCAGATACAGTAGCAGCAAAGTTACAAACAAGTTTATCCCACACTGGTTCTAGTTGCAGGTTTATATAAGAGTTTCCCCATAGGTGAAGCTGGGTCCTGCATTAGGGCAGCCCAGCAAGTTGATTCAGCTGCTCTACTCAAGACAAGGAGGAGGGCCCAGATCCTGCAGTGACTTTTTCTAGTTCTTCCTTAGCAGAGGGGAGACTGGGCTGCCAGGCGTGCTGCGTGCATCCCTGCACTTGACCCCGGGCCTCAGCCCTAGCTCTTTGTCTTCTCATGTCCTCATTCCAGTTTTTCTCCAGGAGCTCAGGAGCAGGGGAAGGGCATGTTAGAGCAGCAGTAGATTCTTCCGCTGTCGCTGCGGCTGGAGATTCACCGACCTGGTGGCTTTCTCCAGAGCAGCTCCCCAGGAGCAGGATGCCCAGGGAGAAAGTAGCAGCCACCCGCCCCCAAACAATCGTTGAGAGCCCTCTTGCCCAGCAGGCTTGTGACTGGATGAACGATTTGCAAAAGCTGCTGCTGCCACCGGCTTTCTCTGGCTGTTCAGGCAGCGATTCTAACAGAGAGGGGAAGGACACTCGGACTTCAGTTCCCAGGAAAACTTGCAAAAACAATCAAGTGTTCTCCACGAGAAAAAAGTCACTTGGAGCTTGGCTCATACTCTTCTCCCCTGATGTCATGTGGCAAACAATGCCTCTCTGTTTAAACACTTACCTTCTCAGTCTTCCTGGGGCTCCATTTGTTTTCCTTGGCTGCACAATTCACTGCTTGGGGCTGGACAAGTGACATCGGATCTTGGGCTCTCCCAATATCCTCTGTTCCACTTCCTCTGCACCCCTCAAGCCCAGGAATAATGTGGGGATGCTGGAAATGCAAACGGTGCAAGCATCTTCGAAGAGGGCAACAGAGTTTTAAAAGTTGTTTTTGTCAAGGGAGCCTGAAACTGCCTTCGGGAAAGGGATGTGTGTGTTTTGAACATTGAATCATTCTTCTATATTGAGATTTGGCAGCGGGGTGTGTCGGGGGGCGGGCGGGGGGAAGCCTGCCTGAATCTTTCTGCATCGGGATAAGGCGGAAAGTGAGACTTGAAGAATATCAACATGCTTTCCCATCCTGTCAGTTATCCAGATCATGTGGGCTCCACTGCTCGCTCTGGCCATTAACTTGAAAAGGAGGACGGCTGGGAGATGGAAGGGGGTTGCATGGGAAGTCTGAGCAAGCAGGTTGCCGCCTTGAGACAGAGAACGAGATGCTGCCTGAAGCGACTGGGCGGAGGGAGGTGGAGGCAGGAGGGCGAAAACCAAGCTGTGCCCTCCTCAGCAAGCCCCTGTGCCTTTCCTGCCCTCCAGCAGCAGACTGGCTGCTGGATGGAAGCACAAGGGGGAGAAGGGAGGAGGCAGGGAGGCAGATCCCAAGCCCCGCTCTCCTCAGCAAGAGCCCATGCTTGCCATCCCCTTCTACTAGATGCTGAGACACCAGCCAGCCACATGGCATATCAGCAACCATAGCAACCTGCTGGCATCGCTGGCTGCCCACCAAAACGCTTGCACACCCAGGCACAGCAGCAGCTGGCACCACTGCTCATCTTTCTTGCCTCGACTGCTCCTCCTCCCTACCATGCGAAAATACTGGACATTTAAGTTTTCCCAGACAGTTAAAAAGAATATTGGACTGTCCAGGTGAAAATCAAGCACTTGGCAATCCTAGGTCTCATCTTCCCATGCTAGGGTTACCAGGTCCCCCGGAGCCAAGCCAGGAGAAAGGGGGGCAGCAGGAACTTACCTCCCGTGGCTACCTGTTGTACTGGGAAATGATGTGTGACACAGAAGCTATGTGTTGTACAGTGTGTGTGTGTGCTAAAATTCAGTCCCATACTCAATGTTTGGGTGCAATTTTAGCAAATCCCTTCCTCCAGTGTGACTCTCAGCTTCTGTGTGCCAGAAAATTGTCATTTTCCAGCGCAATGTGGACGTGCACACGTCTTCCCCCAGGTTTGCCCTCACCCCTGGGGACCAGGAGAATGGAGGAAGGGGACAGTGGCTGGGCGCAGGAAGGAGTTGGCAGCCCTATCCCACACTAATCTGGGATGGTCCATGACGCCACCAGTGCATTGAGCTCAATGGACATAGAAGGATGTAACTGTGTTTAGGATTGCACTGCTAGTATTCTCATAATGTATTGAATACATGTGTACAACTGTTTCCTGTGAATTGCTCTTGTTGTTGGTAAGCACTCAGAATTCCCTCTTAGGCAAAATGTGTCTGGTGTGCTCTGGGACTCCCCGACCAGAAATCCCAGATCAGTTTTTTAGAACATCAGGGATGGCTGAACATCATTACCATGACCTTATCTCAGAAAATTTTCTTTTCCGTTTAGTCACTGTATCCTGGGATTTAGGCCAGTGATCTGGGTCCTCTTCAAAGAGAGTACATTGTGGATTGCAAAAGTAACAGCTGTTGCTTAAACATATTGTCTTACAAAATTAGAAGGCGAGATATTAAAACTAAAGCACATCTGGAGGATTCTAGATTTGACTACTAAAGAGAAAATAACATCGAACTGAGCAAGCTCTCCAGAATGACTAAGTGTAGCTCAACATGGGAGCTATTCCTGAAAATGCAAAATACTTAATGTTGCGCTAACCTGATGGCTCCCATTACGTGCACTGTGTATTCCGTGGGGTATATGCGCTCCATTTTCCTTTATGCCACCTAACTGAAAAGCCAATACAGCCTAAACTGAAAAAGTAATATAGCAAAACAAGTTCATTCTGCACTCTCCAAAAAGTTGTACCACTTTGAAAATTTCAGTATACTCTGAGTAACAATAGAGACACAGCTCACCTGGATGTGAGTGAAGAACACCTGAGTGGAGGGAAAGAATAGATGAGATTGCCTTCCAAGATGGGAGATAGAAGAGAACTTCCCTGGCTCTTAAAGTCACTTGCTACTTTGGGGGTGGGCATGGAAGATAACCTACCAGGGGTCATTCCTAACAAAGATGCTTTCACCCATCTCTCTCTCTCCTGATGATATGTATGTGGGGAGTCTATTTGTCACCCATGCAAGTTACTCCTGCGTGGAATGGGGAGCATTTTTGCTGGAAAGCCCATGCCATCCTGACTGAACTGAAGGTAGCTGGAAGACCTCTCCAGTGCATTGGCCCCATGAGATTTAGTCATACAGGTCCTATTCTTCAACATGAGATGATCTTACTTCTGTTTTGTACTAACTGAAGCTTCCAAACAGTCTTCAAGGGCAGCCCCAAGGAGAATGCATAGCAGTCATCTAACGTGGATGGGGTCAGAACACGGACAACTGTAGCCAGACCACTAGGCAGGGCCACACCTGGCAAACCAGGCAAAGTTACATTCCACAAAGGAGACCTGTGCCTCCATCATCAGGCATTGATCTAACACCAGTACCAGGCTCTGGACTTACTCCTTCAGGGGAATGCAACTAAATCCAGAAAATGTTGAATCCTCAACCCCTGTATTTTCCAGCAACAGCATATAGCCTTTCCTGGGTTTAATTGATTGGCCCTCATCCAGCCGATTACCGCTTCCCCAAGTGCTCAGTTAAGATATCCCCTACCTCTCCTACCTCAGGTGTAAAAGAGTTGTGTGGTCATCAGTATACCGGCAACACCTCACTCTAACAATGCAATCCTATGCAGAGTTACTCCAGTCTAAGCCCATTGAAGTTAATGACCTTAGACTGGAGTAACTCTCCATAGGATTGCACTGTAAATCTCTTTCTCCCTCTGTCTCCCTCCCTTCTGTGTTAAACAATATGGGGAACAGGATGGACCCCTGAAGGATCCCATAGCCCAAACATCATGAAGCTAATCCCCTTTTGCAACTCAGTAGTATACAGAAGGGAACTCATTAAGGCCCTCCATTACCTGCTGCAGGACACCTTGTTTGATGCTTTTTATAAGCCTCTGAGAAGTCTAGCGGGCTAGCCACGTTAGTCTGTTGTAGCACACATAAACATTGAGTCTAGTGGCACCTTAAAGAATAATCCAATTTTATTCTAGCATAAACTTTTTGTGGTAGAGAGCACTTCTGACAAATAGTTTCAGATAGATAGCTGTGCTGGTCTACAACAGAACAGCAGGAGTTGAGTCCAGTGGCTCCTTAGAGACCAACAAGATTTTCAAGGTGTAAGCTTTTGAAGGTGAGATGAAGAAGGGAGCTTTGGCTCCTGTGATTCTGACAAATGCATCCAACAAAGCAAGCTCTGGATTGATCCATGACAGTTTGGGCTGGAATGAAATCTTTTTAAGTCTTTCAGATGCTACTACACTACTGCTTATTTTTGAGGGCTCGGGAGAACAAGCTCTGACCTGGATTGCCTGATCTTGTCAGGTCTCAAAAGCTAAGCAGGGACACCTTGGGTTAGTAATTGGATGGGAGACCTCCAGAGAAGACCAAGGTTGCAGAGGCAGGCGATGGCAAACCACCCCTGTTCGTCTCTTGCCATGTAAACTCCAGCAGGGGTTGCCATAAATCAGCTATGACTTGAGGGCACTCTCCACCACCGGGAGAACAAACGTGTCACACTCTCCTGTCTCTCTCCTAGTGAGGCAAAAAACCAGCTTCAGTTCCTAACTAAGCAGCGATGCTGGATTGCAATGGGCCCAAGTATTCTCATTTTAGTGTGTTTTATGTGTGTGGCTTAAATCATCCTTGGGGCCACTCATTCTTTTCCTCTGTCCCCGTTACAATTCACTTCACAACCAATATATCACTTCCTGGATAGAATGTCCGCAGAATATTTCTGAACAACAGAAACTAAAGATTTTGCTATCAGGCAAGATAAAAAAAAGTGTACTTGATGTGATCTAGCCATGCTTATCTATGGAGCTATAAATTACCTATAAAATACTTTGATGTATGGCTTTAGGCTGTTAAGTTACAGGGAAAGGAAAGTTTCATCTGTTTCTATTCATGTTTTATGCAGAAAGCAAAAATGGGAAAGAGGTATTTGTTAGGCCAATGAGCATTCTGACCCAGTGTAGACTTTTAAGTTGACGTTACAAAACTAGCATGACAGAAGCCTCATGTGCGAAAGTGTCCTAAAGGTTTTGATCTCTGAATATAGCAAAAAGAGTAAAGATTTTATCAATGGATTGCTATAGCGGAAGGGTGGCTGTCCTCATTTATTTCCATTTTTCTATGGTTATTCAATCAGATGCTGCATGGCTCAGCTGCCTACCACCTTCTCTCTTGTTGGCAATTTTACATTAATGAAAATCAAAGTGTTCCAATTTGCCTCTTTTATGCCTTTGTGGAGAGGGTTTTATCTGAGTGAAGGATTTGCAGAAATGGTGCAGTTGTGACTTTGCTTTAGGGAGGAAAAATCTGTTATGATTATCTTACTTTTACTTGTGTATTGTTTTTATTGTAAAAGATGTGGTTGTATATATCCAAAGCAGCCTTTGTGTACGCAGAAGGTGTATCCTCTGCTCAAGTAATGGGTGTGTGTGCAATTTCTGTGGATTTTCCACTTGTCCAGCAGCCCTTGTTCTGAATCCTATGCTGTTCCTAGAGTTCACTCCCCCCCCACCCCAATTCTCTGGAGCAACTCATTGGTGGGAGAGCAGCTTCAAAAAACAGGAAGGGCAGGACAGATCTCTTTCATAGATGGAGCTCCAGTTGCAGTTCTCTGCGTTCAGCCTGTTTTCTTTGCACTTTAAATGCTAGGAATCCATCTTTCTAGTTGATTAAGTCACTCTTTCTGGTAGGAGCTCAGGGCAGCATACATTATTCTCCCTCCATGCTTATAATGCAGCAAGACTCACAAAAGCACATGTGGGGAACTGGAATTCCTCATGTAGAGGTACACAGAACCCCCGGGGAAATTTAACTCAAACTCATTTTCTGTTCATCTTAGTTTGCATTTAATCATGAAAATAAAATCCTGCCCTCAAGTCATAGTTGGCTTACAGCGACCCCCCCCCCCCCCCGGTGAGGTTTTCATGGCCAAAAAACTAACGGCTTGCCATTTCCTGCCTCTGCAACCCTGGTCTTCATTGGAGGTCTCCCATCCAATTACCAGCCAAAGCCAGCCCTGCTTAGATTCTGAGATCTGACGAGATCAGGGTCCCCTGCGCTATCCAGGTCAGCATTTTTGCAAAATTCTTCGGAGAAAATGTTTAAAATATTTTTTATTTTGATGTATTGTCGAAGGCTTTCACGGCCGGAGAACGATGGTTGTTGTGGGTTTTCCGGGCTGTATTGCCGTGGTCTTGGCATTGTAGTTCCTCTGAGAGATCTCTGTCTGATCACTGAGAGATCTCTGTCTTTTGGTGCTACACCTCTGAAGATGCCAGCCACAGCTGCTGGCGAAACGTTAGGAACTACAATGCCAAGACCACGGCAATACAGCCCGGAAAACCCACAACAACCATTTTTTATTTTATTTATTTTTATTTATATTTCCATTTATATACCGCCCATCCCCAGGGACTCTGGGCGGTGAACAGTTAAAATCGATAAAAACAAGAACTAAAATCAATATACAAATAATAAAACAAATTAACAAAGTGCAGTGGTGGGGAGAACCCTCCCCCACCCCAAAGGTGGGAGGCCGACATGGCACTGCCCCCTTCAATCACCGAATGCCTTGTGGAACAGCTCTGTCTCTGGCGGAACGATAATATGTCCCGCTGGGCCCGGGTCTCCATTGACAGAGTGTTCCAGCAGGCTGGGGCCAGGACTGAAAAGGGCCTGGCCCTGGTTGAAGCAAGGCGGGCTTCCTTAGGGCCGGGGACCACCAATAAACATTTATCCGCAGATCGAAGTGGTCTCCGGGGAACGTACAGGGAGAGGCGGTCCCGAAGATATGCCGGTCCCAACCCACTCAGGGCTTTAAAGGTAAGAACCAACACCTTGAACCTGATTCGGAATTCAACCGGAAGCCAGTGCAACTGGCGCAGGACAGGTGTGATGTGTGACTGGTAAGGTAAACCAATCAGGACCCACGCCGCCGCATTCTGGACCAGTTGTAGTTTCCGGATCAGGCCCAGGGGTAGCCCAGCGTACAGTGAGTTACAGTAATCTAGCCTGGAGGTGACCGTTGCATGGATCACTGTAGCCAGGTCCTGGGGCGTCAGGTAGGGGGCAAGTTGCCTGATCTGACGAAGATGGAAAAATGCAGACTTGGCAACCGCCGTGACCTGGGCCTCCATCGATAGGGAGGCATCCAGGAGCACACCCAGACTCTTTACCACTGGCAAAGTTGCCAGTGGTGTCCCATCCAGGGCAGGGAGCTGGATCCCAACATCTGGCAGCCCCCGTCCCAGCTGCAGGACCTCCGTCTTCACTGGGTTCAGTTTCAGCCTGCTCTGTTTCAACCATGCCGTCACAGCCTCCAAAGCTCTGGCCAGATTAATGTTTAAAATATAGCTGTTTATATGGCTTCATTAAGATGCTGCCACCCAGATCAGTTTTGGCTCCAGGGCAAAGCATAACAATGTCAATCAACAATTTATCTTTTGGTTCCTCAGAGGCATAGAACCCCACCCTATACACTACAAAGGCATCCTTCTGAGCTTCCATAAATCCTGACAATTTGCTAATAAGATCTTGTAAAAATCAGTAGCCCTTGGAGAGAAAAGCAGCTTGTGGGAGGTGCAATTTTAAGCAGACAAATTACTAGAAACAAATGAGTTAAACTGAGTTTCCTCCCATTGTTGCCATTTCACCATTCAGTGTGAAATCCTTTGGTGGTGGCTTTACTTGATATGAAAGAATATATGGTGAAAAGAATCTCAGTTATACATACCATGCAGTTCCACTCACTGTTTAAGCCAGGGGTCACCAATGTGGTGCCAGTGGGCACCATGGTACCCTCCAGTCCATAAAATGGGGACTTGTTGGTGCCCAACAAGTTTTTTTTAGAAAGTGGGTGGGGTTAGCCAAGCAAGGCTTCTGATTGGCCACTGGAAATCAGATTGGCTGTGCAGATTAAAATAATGTTGTTTCAGTGGCAGCTGCCACCACGGTGTTGGTTTTATTCTCTCTCATTCCTCTTCTCAGTGTATTTTTTTTAAACTACCCCTCTTCTTCTCTGCACTTGGACTTCCTCTGTGTGTGGGGCTCCACCTCCTGCAGCAGCCATTTTATGATTGTGCCCCTCACCCTGTGTCCAAAATCCAAAGCTGTCCACAGGCTCAAAAAGGTTGGAGATCCTAATCCAAGCCACCACAGGTTGGTGATGCTAAAACGCCACTCCAAGCTTCCTCTAGGGAAGCAGGGGGAAAGGTGACACATATCATATGCCCTCTGCTGTCTTCCTTCTAAAAGGATGCCCCATGCACCATTGTATTCATTCTGTCATTTTGTCCTTTATATCAGTGGTCTTCAATCCATAAGTTGGGGACCTTTAGATAGGTTGCAGATCACCACCTACCAAGTCATCAGCCCCTACATAGCCACCTTTTCCCCACCATTTTTTTAATGGATCTGTTACCACTCCTCCTGCATCTCCTTGTATTGATACTAAAAAAATAGCAGGGTGGTTAGGCTAGGCGAGCTCATTCAGTAGCAGAGAGGATTCTTGTATTTCACAGGCAGGTTCAGAGGTATCCCTCCCTGCAAAAGCTCTCTTTTGCCATCACTCTCTTCCCCCCACCTGGCCTCATCCAGGTGCCACTTCCTCTGCCCCTAGTGGTCGTCCAGTGCACTGTGTATGTGCTTGCGACATGAGACATCTGGGTCGTGTTCATCAAGTGTAGGGAGACACCATGTTAGCTGGGAAGCATAGTTTAAAAAGACATAGCCGGCAGAGATTACTCCTTAGAGGATTTGTTAATTTCATCTTCACCTCCCAGAAGGCACTGTCAATTTCACCTCTCCAGGCTAAAACTGTGTGGGATCACAAACAGAGGGCAATGAGGAATGGAAATGGGCTGGAGCTGCCTTCTAGAGCCGGGCTTGGACCTGGAGAGGTTATAGTGGGCTGATGCTTCCCTTCTGACATTTCACAGCCCCTTCACACAGCTCCAGTGTATAGCAAAGCCTTTGCCCTGCCCCAGGCTCTGTCTTTTTAAACTACCCTTCCCGGCTAACATTGCATCTCCCAACATGTGTTCTTCACATGTCAGTTGTCTCATGTAGAGAGACTCACAGAGATCTCTCTCCCTGCCAAAAGCTCTCTCTTAAATGCTATTGCTGCTACATCTGGGCAGGTGCACAAAATCTCAGGCACTTGTCTAAATATCAGACATAATACAAATAATAAATACCTAATCATAGACTGTCTCTGGGAGAAAGATGCGTTGGTAGAGATGTTGGAGAATTTTTTTTTCCTTTCAATTTCTAGCCATTGGATTCCTGTGGCAGGTCAGCACGGTCATGAAGCAGAAAGAACGGGGCGTGTATTTGCCCTCAGATGACAGGGGACTGCATTTCCTGTGATGAGAGTTGTTTCCTAGCTGTTACACAATAACGGCAATTCTGGAGGGATAAGGAAAGAACACTGGATTAAAAGCAAGGGTTTTAGATACTCCTTCAATAACTCCTTTAATAGAGAAACAGCACAGTTTTTCTGACTTTATTTTATTTTTGTTCTTATTGAGACTCTTCTTCAATATTATCTGAGGCAATTCTGAGAGCCTCACTGCCACAGAATGAAACTGAATGGGGTTTTGGAGTAGGTTCTATAATTCTGGCAGAAGGGCTATGAATCAGGGCCTAACTATATGTTGCATAGTCTTTAGTTGGTGTCCAGGTCTACCATGAAGACTTTTAATCAGTTTTCCTTTCTGAATTCCCCATGGGGAACTCAGTTCCCAAGCATGCAGGGGCTTGTTCAGCATTAGAACATGAGGACAGCAGGCTTATGCCTCCCCATGACATGAGGCATAAGCTTAGGAAATCCCTGGAGATTTGTGAGTGGTGCCTGGGGAGGGTGAAGTTTGGGGAGGGGAAGGACCTAGGATTGCCAGGTCCCCTTAACCTCCCATTAGGACGGGGGGGGGGGGCTGGCACTTTTTTGGGGATCTTCTCATGCCTGTGCTTTGTGAACACATACTTTCAAGCAGGGTGTGATGACATAGTGACATCATTGCACCCAGCGGTAGCGCACCTGCTGCGCTCTGGCAAATGAGGGTTTTTTTGCTTCCTGGGCCCATTCCCGGGGCTTCCCCCCACTGGCCAGGTGAGTGGCAACCAGGGGGAGAGGCTGAGAATGGGGGATCCCCTGCCCCCACTGGCAGACCTGGAACCCCTAGAAGAGGGGAAATGGGAGTGGCTGAAACTCTTCCCTGAAGCTTGCTCTCACCATACTGAGGCCGCCTCTCCCAGAGGAACAGAACTGCGAAGGGCACTACAAGTCCAGAGGGCACGTCTGGCTCCTCACATCCTCACAATGTACAACTAATTTTATATATTATTTTATTAAATTCACATTTGACATATGTCCTGTTTGTCAGAAGCATCTCCATGCACCATATAATTGCTCAACGTGTTCCTGATAATCTTTTTCATATCTGCAAAATCTTGATGCATTCTGGAAAATCTGCTTTTGAAAGTGCTGTGGGCCTGTGCAGAAATTACAGCTAGTAGAAACCAATTTATTGTATAATTTCCTGCAAATTTGTCCAATGCTCTAAAAATCTAACTGTCCTAATAAGTGTGCTTAGGATTGCAGTCAATGATTGGTCATTCATTGGCTGCAATCCTAAGCACACTTAATAGCGGGAGTGTGCACCAAAAAAAATTCTATGTCAGTTTCGTTCTGGGGGTTACAGAATAATTCTGTTCCATTTCTGGTTTGTTCTGGGTGGGCCAGTGCCGGCCGGGATCTGATCTGGTTTTTCTTCTTCTTATTTTCATGAGTTTCAGCCTGTTGCGTGAGTGCAAGGTGGTGCAAACACACGCTGTTCTTCTCAAGAAAGGTTGGGAAACGAGACTCTGGGGCAGCTATTTTTGCACATAATGGCATCAGAATCACACAGAACGCAGTCTTCCCTCTAAACCATCAGTCCACCAACAATGGTCTTCCCATGTTTACAGACCCTGAAAAATGCTTGGGGAAGGCACACATCAAGGCAAGTGGTGGTGGGCAGCTGTGCGCACATGAACACACTGTTCTTTTCAGGGGTGGGTAGGGAAATGAAGCTCTATATGTGCTTAACAAAAATTGCATCATCCAAAAACCCATTGATCCAATCCGTTTCTCCTCAAGCACATGAAAACTCACACAACAATGGACCCCAAAGAAGGTGAGTGTTGGCGAGGTCGCACAACGGTGGGAAACTTAATGGCAAAGTGGTGGGAGCACGGCGTGATAGCAGGAGAACACTTCATTGCCAACTGGCAATGGGTTATTGTTGTGGGTTATTGCTCACATATTCTATTAACCACACAGTGTTGCCCTTTTTGTATTTAACTGGCATAGCGCAGCAAAAAAAATTTTAAATCCCTGCTTTCGTGACAAAACCCATAAATTATTACCTTTGAGTCTAGCTGTTATGCCATGTTTCCC
Organism: Eublepharis macularius; assembly: GCF_028583425.1. Lineage (NCBI taxonomy): Eukaryota > Metazoa > Chordata > Lepidosauria > Squamata > Eublepharidae > Eublepharis > Eublepharis macularius. Next base: position 22,686,348 of record NC_072797.1, on the reverse strand, counting down.
TGTGTCTTCTAGTTCCACTCCCATTACGATGGGCACACCTTAATCGGTTTTACAGCAGCCCAGAGCCGGGAGGGACTGCCTTTTAAAATCCGCTTCCAGTCTGTCCTTGCAGTATGTGTAAAAGCATGCATAAAAGGAGTGCTAGATGCTGGTTTTTCCTTCACAGGAAGGGAAGTAGAGGTGGGTTGGCCCTCTTCTCTCCCCCCCACCTATTTTTTACTAGTAAAAGAATGGACAGGTTGTTGGTTGCCAGTCACTCTTTCTGACAAAAACCATTAAACCAGAGCTGAGTGAAAAGGAAAAAGGAAAAATTACAAGGCAAGCAATGAGAGAGTCCTGTTGCTGTGCCAGAAGATAAAAAATCTGACCAGATTGGTCCTTCCACATGGAAGACTGATCTGGAAAACCTTATACATGTGTGTGCGTGTGTGCAAAGCACATGCAGGCTACCTCTGCATCATTTAACACTGGGTTAACAGTTTTACAGTGCGATCCTATGGAGAGTTACTCCAGTCTAAGCCCATTGACTTCAATGGGCTTAGACTGGAGTAACTCTCCATAGGATTGCACGGTTAATCAGAAAAGCTTTTGAGGCTAATTAAAATTCCTCCTGGTGCTCCTTGACCCGCTGTCTTTGGAGGATTTCTTTAGTCACAGTGGTGGCCCTGGTACCATGACACCGACGCGAAGGACAGCAGGCCGAAGAATGGGCATGAACCAGCTCCACACACATGGGACCTCCTCAGTGCTGTTCTCCTTTAATAATCATTTTTTTCCTTCCGATTTTAGTGATTCTATACTGTACTGTACAATTTTATTTCCTATTTTCACCCAAATCTGCATAACATGAACCTTTGCAGGCAGCCAGGGGCTCGGAGGCTGAAGGCGACCCCTCCCTCCTCAAACCCATGTGTGCATGACCTTGTGGATGTTGCTGGCCTTTCCTTGCATTGTGCATAAAAATGCTCAGAATAGGATGACGATAATGACGCTGGCACTGATGGCACCGTGCTTTGTGCTTCTTCCCTCCCTTGTACAAAAAACATATACTTGGTTTCGGTGTTTGCATCATTGAGCACTGATAGACTTGTAAGAACTGGTAGTTTCTGCCTTGCGAAGGTTACATATAAGCCAATCTTTATTAGAATTTCAAAGTCCAGCTCATTGTTTCTACATTTCTGCTCCTTTCTACCACCTGCACCCTTTGCCCTCATCAGATGGCTGTCAGGTGTTTAGATTCATGTGTTCACTAACATTTATTTTAAATGTTTTTTGGGGGTGGGGGGTGGGGGTTACATGAAAAGGATGGTGCAATGTATTCTGCATTGGGTTGTCACAAGTAATTAGTGCAAGTTTTGTCACTGTTATAGACCGGAATGTCAGAGAATCTCTAAGGGATGGTGTTTCATCAGAGCCATCAGCGTAACCAATGTAGCTGAAATTAGGGTGCATTGGAGCGCCAACTCTCACTGCAATAATCTTTGTGCAATAATGGATGATACTGTTACAGATATGACAGCAGGAATGGCTTTAAACTGGGAATGGATTTCTTCTCGTGAGTAAATGACTAATTAATGAGCTATTGAAAGTTCTTTCATTGGCAGGCTCCTCCAAAGTGACCCTGAATTGAAGATTGTGTGGCACAGGCTTACCATTACCCCAGTCAAGGCAGAGGATCCTCCACTGCCAGCTGGCACTTCCCACTGCCACTCAGCTGTCCAGTGGGGGGAAATGAGGGGAAATAGGGGGATGCTCTGGTATTTGGACAAACCTCTATAGTTAAACCATAAAGTTTTGCCCAAATACCAGAGTGTCCCCGACATACCCTGCTGATGTGTTGCTGTTGCTTCCAGGCACACGCGGAGTGACATCCGTTTGTTGCCAGCAATGTGATGATATCACTGGCAAACACTCCACAACTCAGTAAGCCCCCCCCCCTTTTGCTGGTTGCTGGCAACCAGTATTCATAAACAACAATGGGAAAAGAATCATGAGAGCAAAGATGAACGATGTTAGACTTTTTCAGAGAATCCTGTTATGATATTAACTAAAGCTCAACAACATGTTTGACAGGTGATTGGAGAAAGGGGGCTATGTAGTTCTTTCCGCAGTGCCCCACCTACTACCCATTATACTAGTGATACTCACTTGGCAGCTTGCAAAGAGCCATGTTTGCAATTACCATAAACCAAAAGAGCCATGTGATAGCTGTATGCTCTATGCGCAGCAAACCAAACACAAACACGCAGTCTTGCATGCACATGCACACATACAATAATATGATATAACTATTCAATAAATAACCTTGGCTGCATCCACATGGTTTTCTAGGCAGGGGGGGAACCACCCCAACCACAAGCACCACTGGACAATGGCTTTGCCCACTTTCTTAGAACATAGGGCAGGAAATGGTGCTCAGAAGAGCCACAGGTGTCATGGGACCCAGAATTCTGTTTCTTACACAGACGAGCCTTTAAAGGCTTTCTTTCTCGTTAGAGCTTTTTTGCTTGCCTAATTAGGTGCAATTTAAACACAGTGAAAACATATGGACGTGCACTGTATTTTTGCATTTGGATTCTGACATTGCATTTGCTTTTGGATAAATATTAAAATTGGTTTGTAGCATCTGGTTTTAATTAGCAGGAGACGTCTGCCAATTCCCAGAACAAAGTCCGGTCGTAATTGCTGTCTGCTTTCTTCCAGAATGTACATTTTTCTAAAGGAGATAACATAAGTTTCCAAACCTCAGATTTACTGCTACATAAAAGTGAGCTCAAAAGAGATCTTGGAGAATGTGAAGAGCCCCTTGGGCACCAATAGGCCAGGGCAGAGTCTGTGTACAGTTGCCAACTTATCGACTGAGTAGCTGTGCTTTGAGACAGGGCTTGATTGCAGAAATTAGCAAACAATAATGTTTACTTCTGAGTCTCTCTCTACACAATACTTTTGACACATGTTCTTCATGTGTCGGGAGATGCAATGTTATCAGGGAAGTGTAGTTTTGAAAGACAGAGCCAGCGGAGATCGTTCCGAAGGGGAAGGATTCTCTCACAGCCCTCTGGTGTCTCCCCTTCCAGAGACTGCCCTGCCCAGGCTCGGTTAATTCAAAGTTTTAAGCAGCTAGGGCAGCAGGGTAAAACTGTCTCCAGAAGGGGAGACAGTTTGGACCGCCAGAGGTGGCAGAGGGCTGTGAGAGAATCTGTCCCCTCCGGAACAATCTCATGTAGAGAGACTCTAAGGGCCAAGCTACAAGTGACGAATGGCAAGTGGAGCGCAAGTGAACAGGGAGGAATACACGAGAGTCTGTTCACTTGCCATTCAAGTGTCATTCGTCACTTGTAGCTTGGCTCTAAGTCTGTTGTTAAAGGAACAGGACAATCATGATGTTAGAAATGTTAGACTTTTTAAATTTAGAAATGTGTAACTATAAAGCTGCAATAGATTTGTTGGACTTTTAGGTGCCACATGACTCTCTGGTCTAGTTCTCACAGATAAGGTAAACCTGGGTCTGGATTATATTACTTTCAAATTCAAAATGGAACATTCATATTCCAAAAGAAACAACAAATAGAGAGAACTACGGTGGTGTAATTGTGAGAGTATTGGTCTAGGATGTGGGAGACCGTTCAAATTTCCCTTCTGCCATCGAAGCTTGCTGGATGACCTTGGACCAATCACACACTTTCAGCCAAACCTGCCTCACAGGATTGCTGTGAAGATAAAATGGAGGCACAGAAAATGATGTAAGCCACTTTGGGTCCCCAATGGGAAAAAAGTAGGGTATAAGTGAAGTACGTAAGTAGAATAAAACAAGAAACCCTTCTGCACACAGAAAACTGGATGTTAGGGAGAAGAGCTCCAGTTTTGTCTTTTCCCTGGCATGCTAGATTTCTATGTATGCTATGTGCAAAAGTCTCTGCACAGATTTTCATGCCATGTTATGCCCCTCTAAAGGTTGAATAAAGTTGATGGGGTGGGGGGACAAATGGAAAGAGATTGAGAGAAACTGACATGAACCAGCAACTGTGGCAAATAACAACAACAACAACATTTGATTTATATACCACCCTTCAGGATGACTTAACACCCACTCAGAGTGGTTTTCAAAGTATGTCATTATCAGGGGTCATTTCGTAGAAAAAGAGCTGGAGGAACTCATTAGCATAACTCATTAGCATATGCCACATCCCTTGCCATCACCAGAAGTCTGTCATTAACATAACTGATTTGCATATGCCACACCCCCTGACATCACCTATCCTGGCTGTTTTGGACCCAATCCTGGCCATTCAGGGCCAAAATTGGGCCCAAAAATGGCAAAAAGGGGCTGAAAATGGCCGAAAAGGGGCCCAAAATGGTCAGGATCAGGCTGCTACTGAGTGGGAGAGTGATCCACCACCTGTCAGAGGCCTGATCCGGGCTGTTTCGGCCCCAATCCAGGCTGAAACAGGCCCCAAATGGCTGAGAGTCAGGTGGGCAGGGCCACCTGACATGTGTGACCTCTTTGGGGAACTGCTGGAACTGCGTTCCCCTACGTTCCCCCTCAAAATGAGCCCTGGTCATTATTATCCTCTCAACAACAAACACCCTGTGAGGTGGGCGGGGCTGGGAGAGCTCCTAGAGGCTGTGACTGACCCAAGGTCACCCAGCTGGCTTCAAGTGGAGGAGTGGGGAATCAAACCCGGCTCTCCAGATTAGAGTCCTGCGCTCTTAACAACTACACCAAACTCTCTCTCTCTCAGTAACACTTAAATATACATTTACATTTTATTTCTAGTTCCCTGGAGATCATAATATGATCAGGAACTCCATAGTTTTGCTTTTGAGAAGGTATAAAATAGCAATATAAAGAAAACTTAAGCTGTTGAATTTCTATCTGTTACATAGCCATTTTAAACCCAGAAAACCCTATATGTATTAATGGGGGACGGCGCAAATTGTGGTATAGTAAAGTTTAGGATGTTAGACTAGGATTGGATAGATTGTGGTTAGGGTTGTCAATTGCCTGGAGAAAAATGTCTTGTCCCTTTAATAGAGGCTTAAGAGGATCTTAATTACCTCCATGCCATTAAAAGCTTCAGCACGTAATTTGTACACATAAGACTCTATTAAAGGGACAGGGCATTTTTCTTTTTTATTGTGTGCGCGCACGTGTTGGTCAACAAATTTTTATCAAGTGTGTCCAGTATTTTTGTTGAAACTATCTGGGAACTCTACCTATTACTATCATCATTTCCTGGCTAAAAAGCCATCAGACCTGAACGTCATCAACGCAAGGGAAGAAGGATGATTAGAGCATAATGATAAAAAGGGAAATGCAATGCAGATAAGTATATTTTCTCAGAACATGGCTACGTTAGGTGGATGAATAAGATAGTAGATAATGGCTGTACAAGACTACTTGATTCAAAACGGGTCTTTTTAAATAAATATGTTTAGAATAGATAATATTATGTTGCCTTCTTATGTTGTACAGATTAATTCAACAAATAAACTAGCTCGGGAAAAAGCAGTACATATGAGAAAGGCACACTGAATTCAAGGAATTTGTCTGTCTTTGCTGCAAAAATTGCCCCCGCCCCCACAACACACTGTAGCTTCAGCTTTGTCTGTACTTCAGTGTAGCCTAGCTTAATGATGTGTTTGTGGTTTGCATAGGCGCTCATATTCTGCCTCAAGTACTGAAAGTACAGGAACATGACACAGAGGATCCATTAGAGTCAAACAGGGTGATTTCAATAATCCATGTCCTGAAATTACATGTTTTAAAAATCCTGTTAAAGTGAGGCTTTAACGTTTGAATGGGTTATAATGATCTTCTTTTGGGGCTGCCATTGAAGACAACCCAGATCTATCGCTACTTCCCTTTATTTATTCATTATTTAATTCATTTATAGATAAAAGGTAGGTGCAAGCACTGAGTCATTACTGACCCGTGGGGGGATGTCGCATCACAACATTTTCTTGGCAGACTTTTTGTTATGGGGTGGTTTGCCATTGCCTTCTCCAGTCATTTACACTTTACCCCCAGGAAACTGAGTACTCATTTTACTGACCTCGGAAGGATGGAAGGCTGAGTCAACCTTGAGCCGGCTACCTGAACTCAAACTCAGGTCGTAGGCAGATCTTGGGCTGCAGTACTGCAGCTTACCACTCTGCACCACGGGGCCAGTATTTCATTTATACCCTGCCTTTTTCTCCAGTGGGAACCCTTTCTCTATTTTCTCCAATGGGAACCCATTCTCTATTCCTCCATTTTATTCTCAAAAGTGTCTCAGGTGAATTGAAGCTAATTTCTGTAGATATAGCAATAAATCAATGGAGAGAGGTTGATCTTTTGAAACACATGGTAAGTATTTACAACATGCAATTGTCATAGCGTCTTTCAAAAACTAATCATACTCAGAAATCTTATCTGTATATAATTGACTTTTAATTTTTTAAGGATTTCTTTTACTGCCTTCCATTTTTAGATCATGCCCACATCATACTTGGAAGGCAAGTATGTAGAAATTCTAGTTTACATTTACTTGCACATATGAATTTTGTAATCAGTGGAAAACATAGTACTCTATATTTTAGTATGTCCCCAGTATGTATCTTCTAAGAAAAGTTTTATTTCAGATGCTGTTGTTAGAAAAACAACCAGGAAATTATTTGAGAAACTCTGTTGTTTTCTACTGGATAATATTAAGGTTCTCACATGCTGTGTATGCATCTTCTGTGCAGAAAATTATTTATACAGTGAAATGTGATACCATGTGCTGGAATCTATTTATTTTCAGCTCCTGCTTTTTGTGCTGTTAAGATTTTAAAGTTGATGTGTTGGAATGTGATACATTTATACAGGGCTTTTTTCTGGGAAAAGAGGTGGTGTAATTCTCTGTTAACACACATGTGCGTGCAAAGTGCATGCGCTCCCAGAAATGTGTGATGACATCACTTCCAGAAGTTACATCATTCCTGAAAGTGACACTGCTTCCCAGAACCCAGCACAATGCATTATGACAAGATAAATGTTAGTAAGCCTAGAAAATTACACTATTATGAGAAAGCGTTTTTTTCCCTTTCTGTATCCTCTACAAAAAGTGAAATCTTCCATTCCCTTTCCCAAACATTTCATTTTTTTGGAATCATATTTTAAAATATGCAAGAAGGAGGGGGCCTCTAAAACTCCAAAACCCATCTCACAAATCTAAATTCTAACAGATTCCCTCTTGCCAGTGTAGAAAAAAAATCCAAAATTCTTTCTCAAAATTCCACAGAGTCTGAAATTCATAATCTAATGAATACTGAATTTTCAAATTTTCAAGGAGGGTTGCTTTACTGGAGCAATTCAAAATTAGATACTCAACTTTAGCTGCATTAGATTTATACTTAGTTTAAAATGGCTTTTTTTTGTTGCCTGCCAACTCTACCTTTCCAATGGCTAAGCCGTTGTGACATTGTGAAATGCTCACAAATATTCCAGTGTCCCAGACAAACAATATTCATAAAAACTTCCTTAACACTAATATGTCCACAGCAATTTCAGTGATGTTAATCAGCTGAGGGTGGGGAGAACCATTTGAGTTACAGCTATTAAGACATAAGAACACCTATATGCTGATGAATATATTGATGAAAGCCTTCTGTGACTTGGACACAGCTATCCATTCCTAGCATAAAACTGGAATAACCATATCTGATATTTTAACTAATACAAATAACTATAACTGATATATTTAACTAACACAGAACCAATCTGAATTCAAAAGCTTTGGGAACCATAACAATGTCAACTTCAGTCAACAAAAGAATGAAAACAACACACACACACACACACACATGTACAGCCCCACCCACTCCCATGAAAAGAAAGCAGAATGAACTCAAAGCAGCACATACACACAGCCCCCCATGAAAAGAAAGCAGAATGAACTCAAAGCAGCATACATACACCCACAGCCCCACCCACCCACTCCCCCAATGAAAATAAAACAGAATGAACTCAAAGCAGCACACACATACACAGAAAACCCTGAATGAAATGAAAGCAGAGTGAAAAAGCAGTTTAACCTCCTATGGAGAGCTGGCCCCAGCAGCTCTGCTTGCACTCTTTTCCTCTCTCTCTCTCTGACTCACAGAGGAATGGAAAAAAAGTATAATGAACTCAAAGCAGCTAAGACTCCTCTGGAGAGCCGGCCCCAGCAGCTCTGCTTGTTCTCTCTCTCTCTCTCCCTCTCTCTCACTCACGAATGAAAGAAAAGCAGAATGAACTCAAAGCAGTTAAACCTCCTCTGCAGAGCTCGTGTCGGGCCCCAGCTCTCTCTCTCTCTCTCTCTCTCTCTCTCTCTCTCTCTCTCTCTGTCTCTCTCACTCACTCACTCACTCACAGAGGAATGGGAAAAAAGCAGAATGAATTTAAAGCAGCTAAACCTCCTCTACAGAACCCATGTGGGGCCCCAGCTCGCTCGCTCTATCACTCACAGAGGAATGGAAATAAAAGCAGAATGAACTCAAAACAGCTAAGCCTCTTCTGGAGAGCTGGCCCCAGAAGCTCTGCTTGCATGCTCTCTCTCTCTCACACACACACACACACACAGAGGAATGGAAAAAAAGCAGAATGAATTCAAAGCAGTTAAACCTCCTCTGCAGAGCCCGTGCCAGGCCCCAGCTTTCTCTCTCACTCACTCACAGAGGAATGGAAAAAAAGCAGAATGAACGCAAAGTAGCTAAACCTGCTCTGCAGAGCTGGTGCCAAGCCACACCTTGCTCTCTCACTCACAGAGAAATGGGAAAAAAGCTGAATGAACTCAAAGCAGCTAAACGTGCTCTGCAGAGCTGATGCCAGGCCACAGCTCGCTTGCTCTCTCACTCACAGAGAAATGGAAAAAAGCAGAATGAACTCAAAGCAGCTAAACCTCTTCTGCAGAGCCCTCAGGGCTGAAGGAGGAAGGAATCACATGGGCAGATTCTAGAGCTGCTGGAACGGCGTTCCAGAGCGCTACCCCTCAAAAAAAGCCCTACATTTATATCTATTTGATTCTTAACCTGGCCTCAGGGTGTGGATCAAAATAAAATCCACACATACAGAAACAGGAGATGTTTACACAAATCTGGGAGGACATTTCCCCCCTCCCCAGGTGGGCAGAAAATCCTTAAATTTAAAAAAGAAAGAGATAAAATACCAAGTTTTAAGGCTTAATTTTTAATGCTTGAGGTAGCCATTTTTTGATCTTCCTTTTGATTTTCCTTCCTTTTGACCGTCATTCTTTTGTGATGTTACTTTAATGAAATGGTTGATACTTCCCTCACTGTTCAAAGTAACATGTGGAACCGAGAGACCATGTTGGAGACAGAGGTTTATGAAATAGTTACTTATCTGCACAAGACTTGCTGAATTTATGTAAGTCACCTTAAGCTTTTAAAGCAAAACAGCAAATTTCTCCTTTCCGTTAGAATTAATTGAAATGGCATCAAAACAAACATTTGGACCTAGTTTGTGAATGGAGGTATTCTTCCTCGAGGAAAAAGTTTGAGTGATTTCACGGAGTTTCAGTCGTTTCCCAGGCATTTATACCAGCTTGAGGGCATATAGAAACAACACAAGGTATTGTTGCTTGCTGCTTGAGTTCTGATCATGAGGTATTTCCTAAGGCATCAAATTAATGCGACCTTTGTGTTCTTAGCTGTGGAGCCAGACATTTAACTGCTTTAGCCCAGAATTTATATTAACCAAACTCATGTTGTTCAGATTTTATTATACGCTGCATGACTGTCTCTCCTTTCTGCACATAATGTCTGTAGCCATCTAGAGCACAAATGTAATGAATCTGACTAAACATGGTGTCATGTCTGTGTATAGCCATGCCAAGTTTGTTTGTTTGTTGTATCACTGATGCCACAGTATACTGAAGTTATAATGCATTAATGCCTTAACGCTAACCTGTTGTAATCTATCCTCTAGCCATATTAACCATGTTCTCTCCAGTGTATAATTATTGCTCTCCAGGCCCCAAGAAAGAGCCCCTCACCTTATCTCTCCAAAAGTATGTGTCTCCTAGTTAGACATGACCTTGAATGTCTAAATGCCAGTGTTGCTACTTTGCCAGATGCTGAGAATGTACTGATTGTTTATTCATAACCAGGGCCTTTTTTCAGCGGGAACGCGGTGGAACGGAGTTCCGGAACCTCTTGAAAATGGTCATATGGCTGGTGGCCCCGCCCCCCTGATCTCCAGACAGCGGTGCGGAGGGCAATCTAAACTCCCCTCTGTCTGGAGATCAGGGGGCAGGGCCACTAGCCATGTGACTATTTTCGCTGAGGGTGATTTATAATTTTAAAAACTCCCCCTTGTTCCAGCTGACCCAAAGTGACATCATTGTGCGGTCCTGAGTTCCACCACTGAGATCCACCACCCCTTTTCCTAGAAAAAAAGCCCTGTTCATAACTATAAGAGGTTCTCACAGAACACGTGTAATCTTGCATGTCAAAACCTAACCGTTCCTGGAGCGTGGGAGTTTTCAAGTATATCATAGCCAATATGTTTTGATTCCTCACTTCTACCAAGCTCTGTGATGGAGTGCAGACCTGAACTGTAAAATCCTCAATAAAGCCTGTTCTATTGGAACCAATGTGTGTTCACTGGAGAAGAACTAAGGGATCTACCTGCCAGGGACTGACACATGGTGTGGTCGTGACAATGATCATGACAAACCATTTACTCATCTTTGCTGGCATTGTGCCAGCACATAGCCATCTCTGGAGCCATTTCAATCAGGTTTCAGGTCTTGTTATGGGACAGGACCTGCATTGGTCATCCCAACTGAAAAGCTAAGAAATGCAGAGACAGTGACCCTACCAGTTTTTCTGCACATCTCAGAAGTTTTTGATACTTTTAACCACGATGTCATTCTGGGTCTGTTGGTAGGGATGGTATTGGGAAACTTTTAGGTGGGTGGCTCTGCTGGTCTGCAGTAGAACAGCAAGTTATGAGTCCAGTGGCACCTTAGAGACCAACAAGATTTTCAGGGTGAAAGCTTTCAGGGTGTATGCTTTTGAGACTCTTGAAAGCTTATACCCTGAAAATCTTGTTGGCTTCTAAGGTGCTACTGGACTCATATCCTATTGGGAAACTGTGGTTGATTGGTTCCAGAAGGCAATACTAGAGGATGAGTGCTTGACCCTTTAGTTTTGATGGCAGGTCCCATCTTGTCTGCCACACTGTTTAATGTCTACTTTAAACCATTGAAAATGGTCATCTGGAAGTCTGGGCTGAGGTGTTGTCAGCATGCAGAGGATAACCTGCTCTACTTCTGTTTTTGATCTGGGCTATCCTGAACTGATCTTTTGGCATGACATGGGCTGGATGAGGGCTAATGAACTGAAGCTCAGTCTAGAAAAGACTGAGATGCTGTCAGTTGTTATTAAGGTACAGAACTACAAACTGATGCTTAAGTTGTCGCATAAATACTGCAAGTCAGTTCTAAACATGCATTAAATATGTATTAAACTATTTATTATTAAACTATCAGCACAATCCTCAGCAGAATTACTCCAGTCTAAGCCCATTGATTTCAATGGGCTTAGACTGGAGTAATTCTGCTGAGGATTGCATCAAATGAATATTATTATTACTGTTGTTTATAGCCTGCCTTTCTCACTGATATCCAAGGAGGTTTGTGCAGGACAAATGAAAATACAATATAATCAACAGCTAGGACATTCATCAGCAAAGACTCTAGTGGTAGAGTTCCACTGGTAGAGTTCTGTCCTTTTCTCCTAATCTATGAGGTGAATAGGCTGTGAGTTCTGAGCTAAAATAGTGCCACTCTTCTCAGAGTTAGTTGAAGTCTTGCTCTGCTAGCCTTTGAAAGGAACAGAATTTAAAGTCTCCTGCAAAGAAGCTCCAAAGCTATGATTAAGCTGGTCAAGTTGAGCAGAGATACTATTCAGCCGTTGAAAGATTTCAATAACCATTTGTGCAGTCAGTAGACAGTGATCTCCAACAAACTTCAGCAGGTAGTCTTTTAAACTAGGACATTCACTGAGCAAAGTACAGTAATGAACAGCAGTTAGGACATTCAGTGAGAGAGATAAAAGAGGGTATGGTAGCAGAAATTTGGAAAGCAAGCATAAAGCCAAGTGCAGAGATGAAATCTTTCTGAAACAAAGCATAACTAATTTACATGGCATATTTAGCAATGTGGAAACTCCCAAGAAGACATACGTCTACATCAGCTGACAGTACTCAATAGTGTATAGTCCCTGTCCCTACCAAGTCATCTGAGCTACTTCTTAAAACACCCTATAACCTGAGTAGAAAGCCTTCCTGAATAATAAAAGAGGGTATGGTAGCAGAAATTTGGAAAGCAAGCATAAAGCCAAGTGCAGAGATGAAATCTTTCTGAAACAAAGCATAACTAATTTACATGGCATATTTAGCAATGTGGAAACTCCCAAGAAGACATACGTCTACATCAGCTGACAGTACTCAATAGTGTATAGTCCCTGTCCCTACCAAGTCATCTGAGCTACTTCTTAAAACACCCTATAACCTGAGTAGAAAGCCTTCCTGAATAATGGTTGTTGTGGATTTTCCAGGCTGTATAGCTGTGGTCTTGGCGTTGTAGTTCCTGACGTTTCGTCAGCAGCTGTGGCTGGCATCTTCAGAAGTGTAGCACCAAAAGACAGAGATCTCTCAGTGTCACAGTGTGGAAAAGAAGTTGGCAGGTAATTTATATCTACTCGAGAAGGTAGGGTTGGGCTGAGTCATCCTTCCTGAATAATTCAGTTTTGCTGAGAGCAGAACCACAAGTGACAAAAGGCACAGATTGGCCACTTGTCTGCTTCCCTCAAGTTTTGATGGGAAATGTAGGCAGCTTGGCGGAATGTTGGACAAGTGACAGTTGAAAAGTCCATTGGACAGCAATCAGAGAGCAAAGCTGCGAGACCAGGATGCCTACATTTCCCATCAAAACTTGAGGGAAGCAGACAAGTGTCCAATCTGCCTTTTGTCACTTGTGGTTCAGCTCATAGTTTGTGTAAAGCCAGGAGAATGGGAGCTGACCTCCTCCGTTCCATAAGGTGGAGGCTACCACAGAGAAAGCACGTGAGCGGGCAGCTGTTGATTTTGCCTAACTGCAGGGTGGTATATGCAGAAGGCCTTGAAGAGATGAGTGAAACTGCTGGGGCGAAATGTAGGGGGAAAGGGGGTTGCCCAGGTAGGAGGGGACAAGGCCATGAAGAGCTTTAAATGTGATTAGTTCTTGGATTGAGCCTGACAGCTGATGGGGAACCAATGGAGTGACTGCAGAATGGAAGTGATAGGCATGCGCCAACTAGCTACTGGGAGTAAACAAGCTGCAGCATTCTTCACCAGTGGGAGTCTCCAAGTCAGTTTTGAAGGGTGATCTACGTAGAGTGAATCACAGTAGTCCAGTTTCAGTGTTACTGTGCTGTGAATCCAGATGGCAGATCAGCTGTGTCAAGGTAGGGAGCCATCTTCTAGGCTAGTCTGAGTTGTAAAAAGGCTTTTCCCTGTATTTGCTTATTTCTCTAGCAGCAGTGCTGGATTCAGTGTAACCCTTAGGCTCTTTACTGAGTCAGCCAGAATCAACTGAACCCTATCAAAGGTCAGAGGCACAATGTCCTTCAAGATCTCACTTTTCCAATCAGCATCACTTCTACCTTGCCTGGGTTCAATTTCAATTTTTTTTGCTTTCAGCTAGGTGACAGCTGTCAAGCAGTGCCTCTTCTGCATCACCAGGAGATTTAGGTAACAAGATACAGAGCCGGGTGTCTCTGTGTATTGATGGCATCCAATTCCATATCTGTGAGTGAGTTCTCCAAGTTACACATAGGTTGAAACAACAACAGCAGCAACAACAATAAACTGTTTACTTTAGGTTTGCCTAGTTCCCCAGGAGCCAAATTAGGGGGCCTGAGGTCCAAAAAGGCAATTTTTAATGAATTGAGCTTTGGTGTGACCCACAGCTTCTGTGTCACACTGGAAAATGATGCCATTTTTTTCTGACATGACGGGAGAGCTGTGGATCACGCTGAAGCCAGCTCCTCTGTCATGATGAAAAATGACATCATTTTCTGGCATGACGGGAGCGTGGGAGCGTAGACACTGCATTCTCCCTTCCAAGTTTCCCCACCAGCCAGGTGAATGGGGCCAGGGAATGACAACCCTAGTTTACCACAAAATATCAAGAAACCAAGGTAATGAGTCTGCAATCCTAACATATCCGTATCTCAGAAGAGTCTTGTGAACACTCTTTGATACTTGTGTTGTAGACGGAATGGACTTAATGTAACTCAGTGTATTTATAAAGTATCCTACTCTGACCTCAAGAAGACAACTTTCTCTCAAGGCCAGCTGCAGCTCCAGAAGCAAAATGTTTGCCTTTCTTACAACGCATGGCTTATTTGGTAACATTAACTTGGATGTCAGCTTAGCTTTATTTGTCCTTCTATTTCTGGCTTTTTTAATATCTAAAGAGATCAGGTTTCATTTTTTTCTTTCTTTCTTTTTAACCAGTTTCTTGAGAGCTGCCATTCTTTAAATGAAGTCTTCAAAAGAATATGAGAAATGGGAGTTCCAAGGAGGTAAGTATGTTGTATTCTGTGGAGCTTTATGAAACTAGGGATGTTACACACACATGATCCTATAACATCCCTAGTTTCATGCATATCAATGAATCTTCCTCTGTCATAGGCATGAGCCAGCTGTGGTTCACAAGCCACATGTAGACCTCCTAATGTCAAAGTGCAGACTATGGAGAAATGGTGGGATTTGCAGCTCTTGAAGCGGTAGCTCTTCCTCACAGAGATGCCAGTGGACAGGCTGTGCCCACCAGCAGCCACTGAGAGCCAAGCTACAAGTGACGCCTGACACAGGTTGGACACGTGTCAGCTTCCCTCAAGTTTTGATGGGAAATGTAGGCCTCCTGGTCTTGCAGCTGTAATGGAGAGCCAAGCTGTAAAACCAGGATGCCTACATTTCCCATCAAAACTTGAGGGAAGCTGACAAGTGTCCAACCTGTGTCAGGCGTCACTTGTAGCTTGGCTCTGAGATAAGGGAAACTGAGGAGGGCAGGACTTCTACCAGGGTGGGATAGGGTCATGAGCTTTTTTGAACAGCCCACCACTTTTCTTCTTAGGGAGTTTAGGATTGAAAATAGTCCTCCTCAGCCACCCATTTTTCTCTCTCCCCTCACACACACCAGTAAGCTTCCTACAGACATTAATATCCACCTTACTACAGCTTATTTATCTCATCCCCTTTGTTATCTGTATGTTGATCTTGTGGTTCTCAAACTTCTGAAGATGATTATGTGTGTCCGAGTTTGGCCACTTTGCTGAGATCACCCTGGTAGACCAAGTTTGTCCTTAATGGACCCTTAGAAGGAAGTCAGGTTCTCTATTTGAGCTTTTGGTTGTAAACACACATTAAAGTCAGGATTGTGACAAGTCCAGTTCTTCCCCACCCTAGACAGATCTGTGTTGTTCCTAGAAGTTTCCTTCATACCCTTTTTCATTCTGGCACCTTTTAAGATTGCCAGTTAGGTAACCAGAAACTGTCGTTCATTGTGAAGGAGTAAGGAAGCAGAATAAGTTTGTTTTCTAGGCATTTCGAACAGTTTGATCAAAGAGTTCTTGAGGAAATAGTCTAGCTTTTATTTTATTTCCTCCCAGAATTTCTAAATTCTCAAAGTAAAGTGATCCTTATCTGTTCTTCAGAAGTAAACAGGTGATTAAAATGAAATTTTGTTAAGCCCAGTCTCCAAAGGGCTTTGGCTAATACAGCTCAGTTAAGCCCTTCAGCAAAAATAGTGAACATTGTACAATGGGTACATTATGATCCGAATTCTGTGAAATAAAAGTGCAAGGAAACCAGTTACATTTGGGGTTCACAAGGCTCTCCTCCTGACCCCCAGCACCGACGTTTCAACACTCAGGGTGCTGTGGGCAGAAGGAGAGGTAAGAAACATCTACCAATGCCTTCTGCTTGGGGTGCATTGGATTCACTGTATCTTTAGATATTATAGTTCACTTTTTTCTACCACTGAAACAATACTTCCCTCATAAGCCTATATTATACCATCATTGCATGGTGGTAGCAGTTGCCATTACATTGCCTAAAGTTGTGCTTTATATATTTTAAAGAAAGAGCCCAAATTGTAACTGTGCAGTACAAACTGAAACCAATTTTGAGTGCCGATGATTGCTGTCTTTTATGATGAACAATTAACTTAAGAGACGCTGGAAGGGATCTGGGATAGATTTTTGTATGACGCTATGATTTTATTTGGGGAACAAATCATGAGGTAGTGATGGCACCATTATAATAATGGTGCCATCACTACCTTCAAGAAAAGTGCCAGAATACTTTCCCTGCCTACCTATATACCAACCCTGCCTGTTTAATAAATCTGCTGTTTCCTTTTGAACTTTACGCAGCCTCTACTGCCATTTCTTTTAAAGAAGATATGGGCTGTTGCTTCTCTCCTACCAAATATTTGGGCTGGGATAAGCCAAAAATATATGTTTTAAAGTGTGGGACAAAAATACCTTTAAATTATACCCAGACACACACTACCAGTGGTTGCCCAGCCACAGCAAGCAATTTTGACCATTTTGGAGGGAAAATCTGCCTCACAGTGGGGGTATGAGTAGGGCTTACATCATAGCCATCAAGTCACAGCTGACTTATAGCAAATCCCTGGTGGGGTTTTCAAAGCAAGAGAATAACAGGGGTGGTTTGCCGTTGCCTGCCTCTCAACCCTGGTCTTCCTTGGAGGTCTCCCATCCCATTACTAATCAACGCCAACCCTGCTTAGCATCCAAGATCTGATGAGATCAGGCTTGCCTGTTGTTTATTATGTCATGCCAAATTGCTTATGTTTTGTTTCAAAACTGTTTCAGCTCTATATCAGATTTCTGCTTGTTTTAAAATTCTGCAATCTATACTTTATTGTGTTGTTTGGCTGCTTCCACACACGTTGGATAATCCACTTTCAATCTGCTTTAGTGAACATTTATAACTGATTTTCCATGTGTGGAACAAAAAATCCACTTCTAAAGGATAACTAAAGTGCATTGAAAGTGCATTATTCAACGTGTGTGGAAACGGCCCTTATCTCTTTCCCTCACAGGCAGATACGGGGGTATACCGTATAGGGATAGGCTGTGTGACTGTACTCTGAGGGAACCCGATTCAATCTCACATATTCTTTTTCGCTGCCCCAAATATTTCGCTGCAGTTTATTGATTCGTCCTCTTTTTCCTGTGCAGAGGGATTTTTTGGATAAGGATCTAAAATTTTTCTTAGCTGACAAGAGTCCAGCAATAACCCTATCCGTTGCTGAATTCCTGGCTTATGTGTGGAAGTCAAGGGTAACATTTTATAAATCCCCCTATGACTGTGCTGTATCCTGAGATAATTTTGCTGTCTGGGGACACGATTGTGCTGCCCTATGAATTTATTTCACAACATTTTTCCTGTTTTGTCGGTATTATTTATGCCAATAAAGGTTGCTGTGTGTGTGTGTTGTTTATTGGATATCCCAGTTATTGGTTGTATTGCTTTACACTGCGTAATCAGCCTTGAGTCTCAATGAGAAAGGTGGACTATAAATAAGCCAAATTAATTAATTAGTTAAAAATAGTAACCAAGAGTCTGCCAACCATCCAATGATTAGAAGAACTTACAGCGTGTAGTTGTGTCTTGGCATTCTATGCACCCCACCATTGCTTTCAATAGTTTAGTAGGAGATGATAAATAAATGCTATGACATCATATCACAGGGCTAGTTTGACTAGATGTTACAGAGGTAGTTGGGGGGACTAGGTGCACGGCTGCTGTTGTAGTGGAGCCCCTTGTGTATTACCCTAGGTTGGCCCTCAATCAGTATATCCTGTTTGCATCCCTATGCACACTTGTTTGAAAATAAAATACTTTGAAATAAACGAGCAGTCCTTTCTGAGCAATTGAGTGTACTGTTGGACAACCACCACTTTCTTACGTATGTGTTCTCTATTTACTAAGCTTGTAATGTATTGCACGTGCAAACGAGATACAAATAACTTCCAGAGTTGGAAAGAGCCTGCAGGAAATAAGCAAAGAGTAGTAGATTTGTTATGTTGACATCAAACCTTGACATCACAGGTGGCCGAGGATGCCGTAGCAACTGCAACTGCGTTGTCAAGGAAACAGCCTTAAGCTCAGCTGCGAGACCAATGAGGATTAAGTATTGCTAGATTCTGGCTAAGCCTCCCTGACCTTATCAGAGAGCAACAGTCTCCGTGATCTCTACTGTGCAGGTATCCCTCTACGGGAAGGAAGATATGGGCAGACTAAGCAAGCACCTTTTCGTTGTGAATCTGACCAAAATGTTGCAGGTGGATTATTCAAACAACTGACTGCTTTTCCCAAAGAGATGGATTACAGGGCACACTTTTGGTAAGTAAAACAGTACTATAAATATCTGGTTCTTTGGGGGAAAAATTAAAATGTGCAGCATGTTTTCATCAAATTGTATTAATGACTGGGGAAAACATCTTTGAGAAAACTGGAGATGGGGATGATGTTTTGAAATGGCAAATTTTAAAAATCACCTTCTTGCCAACTTCTTAGAACAAAAGTTGAATTAGTCATAGTAAGCTTGGGGATCTGCTGTGACATCATGCAAACTTGTAAAGGTGTTTTACTTAGAACAGAGTCAAGTATTGAGAACTCAGAAACGCAGCTGAGTAAGCTAGCTTTGATTTTTGTTCTTAAATATTCATTTCATCTTAAAATCTGAACTAGAGACTTAGACTGTGCGTGTGCCGTGCTGAAATAGACTTGAATAAGTTGACTTCATCATGATGCTGAGGTTTCTTGTAGGGTGAAAGACTGTAAGATTCTAATAACTACAAAAGAAATGTACATCTTTCTGAGCTGAGATACACTGAGAGTTGTTTAAAATGCTTCTGATATTGCTTGGTCTGCCTAGGCATTGATTTTCCCTGCTGTAATTATTTTTGTTTTCTTTTGTGTTTCAAGTGGAAATAAGCAGTTCTGTTTTGCTTAGACAAGCTCTCAGTATTTTTATTTGACTTACTTTGTTCGTAGCTTTGCATTGCGTGCTGGTGAGGGTTATGGAGCGTTGAAATTAATAGTGTGCCGCAGATATTCTGAGATTCCTACTCTGCAATCTAAAACAGCGTTACACTCTTCTTCAAGTCATAGATCTGGAGGAGTTAGCCGTGTTAGTCTGTAGTAGCAAAATAGTAAAGTCTCTTAAAAGTGCTACTGGACTCTTTACTACTCTTCTTCAATGAGTTTTAGAAGGGTGTAACTGTTTAAGATTGCACTGTTCATACAACAGAGAGATCTGTACCTGTTGAAATAATCCCTTTCCCCCAATATATTCAAGTTTTCTGTAAGCAAAACAAAGCAAAGCATACATTTCTGGGCTATTACTATCCCTTTGATAATTCTTTCTCTTTGTGAATGCTTAATATTGACGAGTATTAAGGACCGGCTGCAAGCCAATTAAAATCCCACTATTTATGATGTGGACATACTGATGTGATCTAGTCGGAGTTCAGCACTTTCATCCTATTGACTTCACTGGGAGAGTTAAGCCATGCTGAATTTGATGGGAGAGTAATTGGCAGGGCTTATAGCCATAGCGATCCCTCTGCCCAAATGCTTGTTACTCTCTGGTTAATACCAAAAGGAAACATATCCTCACTTCAATGATCATTGAGAAAAATAGGTTGTTAGAGTAGTTATGGCAAGTTACGTTCATGGACTTCCCCTCTTTAATTTGAAGATCACCTCTTGTATTAGAAAACCATTTGTATGACCCTCTGGTATCTCCGGGTTCTTTCCTTTCCTTTCAATGCTTAATACATATTAACTAGCCTCATGTCAGAAACGTGACCTGGAAATTTCCTTCCCAGCTATCCTGTAATCATCAGTAGTTCAGAACGTCATTTGAAGTTCCTAAGCTGGGTATATAAAAGTTCTCCTCCCTTCCAGAAAATATACCTTCACAACCTTTCCTGGACCACAGGGCCTCCCAGGCCTTCCACGGAACACTCCATCTTCACTTCTTACCAATAGCACTTAAGTTTTTCCTGTTTTCAGACAAAATCACCATGACTTGGGGGGGAAAGAAGGTCTATTTATCTTCTTTCTATTGTACCTTTCTGATAAAATGGTCATGGTTCCCTTCTGTTCTTGTAATTAAAAATATATTTTTCAAAAACTTTAAGAATACCTCTGATGTTACACAATAGGTGCCCATGACACTGGATTGACAGTTTTGCCTTTCATGAACTCCTGTGATGTGCTAAGTTCTGTACATAGAAATGACATAGCCTTGACATTACTCTTGTGACTATCAGCCTGTCTATTTTTTAATTCTGTTCATATTTGCATTTGGAGGAGGAAGGGGAAGAGAAGGAAGAAAGAGGAGAAGATCTTTGCTTTGTGGACTTGGATAGACTTTTTTTTACCAATAAAAAAACAAAGCCCTTAACCAAAAAGGGATTTTTAGATGCTTAGAACCTTCATTTTATGATAGTGGCAATGTTTTACTTGATATTGATTGATCTGGAAGGCTGTCTGTCCTGCCTTGTTTTTTTGCTAGTAAAGGATAAGTCATTTTCTATGCAGCGTAGAATGCATTTCGAATGCTGTGGTACAAGATCGAGTGGCTACGAATTGTCTAAAATTAGAACATGCAAAAAGCCTGTCTTCTTTTTGCAACTATATAGAATATTTGGCTTTCACAGAGGAAAACTGCATTTTAAAGACATCCACAAATACCAAGAACATTACGCTTGAGCTTTTCATTTAGTTTGGCACACATGCTTATTCTTCTACAGTATTCTGCCGCATTTGGGCTTAGATGACATTTAATTGACAGTGCTTACTTCAAAGTAAGTGTATTTAGGATCTGCATGCCAGACTCTACCTTTGAATCCTGTCTTAATATTGGTCCTGTTTTGTTGGGATAAGTAATATATTTTCATGAGATTCCCTTAGCGCAGCATTAGATTTCCATGCACAAACATTTCCAGGGAGAAAGGAGAGTTTTGCTGGGGCGACAGTCTTCACAAATGTTCTTGTTTACTATTTTTGCATCATTTGTCTCTGGCTCACACCTGCTTTGTTTCTTTATATGCAGCTTTCGTGCCCTTTAAAACAAAAACAGGGGCATCTTTCTGAGGCAATCCCAGCTAATTAGGAACTGGCTAGGCAATCTCATGTGGACATGTCATTACACAGCCAATCATACTTGGCTATGTGTCAACATCATGAAGCCCAATTACAGTAAGTAACAGAAAGCATTACTCTTATGCTTACTAGGCTTAGCTAGTGAGATATGACTACACAATGCCTTGCCAACAACAGTGAGGAAAAAGAGGGCTGCACAAGAAAGACCCAGCACAGCTAAGTGCAATAGGAGTAGGGTTGCCAGGTCCCGGTTGGGAAATTCCTGGAGATTTGGGGGGTGGAGCCTGGAGAGGGTGGGGTTTGGGAAGAGGAGAGGCCTCAGAGGTGTATAATGCCATAGAGTTCACTCTTCAAAACAACCATTTTCTCCAGGGGAACTGATCTCTTTTGCCTAGAGACCAGTTGTAATTCCAGGAGATCTCCAGCTACCACCTGGAGGCACAATTAAGGATTACGTGACACCGCTCCCTAGCACTGAGTGGGAATGAATTGCATTGTTATAAATTGAATGGAGTTAGGTTCCTTGCCCTTGAGGAAGTCGTCCGACGAAAACTGAGAGAAGCAAGCCAGCCCCGGTTTGGGCAGGGCACAGACGGGCTTGGACTGTCCCTCTTTGTTCATTCCATGTGGTTTTTCCTGCAGAAAGAAAACAGCATTTGAAATTGACATTTTTTTTCATGTGGAGCTTTCATGTGAAATTGACATTTGTTTCATGTTGAGCTTTTCTCCCTGAGTTGGTTATAAGGAATATTTTGGATCTTTTACTGGAAAAGATAGACATTTATGGTCAGGTTAATCTTTGTATGTTGCGTATCCTGCAGTTGAACTTGTATATGAACGTGTGTATTCATGAATTGATAAACTGTATATTTTTCTATGAAGTTGTATTTATTGTATTTATAAGTCCACAGAGCACTTTGTATTAGTCACTTTAAGAGTAAAGTTTACTGTATGGGCAAAGGCATATTCTCTGTACTCCTGACTGATCTTCTTTAGTAACCACCTGGAGGTTGGCAACCCTAAATAGAAGAGATGTCGATTAATCCATTTAGATCCCAACACGTTTTGCAAATGGCTTCATCAGGGAACCTTAACCAGAAACTTCTCCATCTGGTTAAGATCCCCTGATGAAGCCATTTGTGAAATGCATTGGGAACTAAATAGATTAATCAACATCTCTCCTATTGCACCTTGTTCTTTTTTCCCTCTTACTACACCAGGCCCTGACAAATTTTCTGTAGCTCTAGGAGCCAGTCCAAACATTCAGGAGCCAAATTCGTTTTTCAGGGTTTTGTATTTTAATGACCAATTCTACAACAGACTTAACCCTAATCTCTACTGTCTTTTGCTGATCGTAGCATCTGTTGTATTTTTCGGGTGGGTCTGAAAAACAGTCTCCTACAGGAAAAGTGTTTTTGCCATATATCAAAGGAATTACTGATCAGATGGGAAAGCTTATGAAAAAGCATAACCTTCAAGCAGTATTCAGACCCACCCGAAAAATACAACAGATGCTACAATCAGCAAAAGACAGTAGAGACCCCCTCACCTCTGCAGGAGTATACCGTATACCCTGCAGCTGTGGACAAGTTTACATCGGGACCACAAAGCATAGCATCCAGACAAGAATAAAAGAACATGAAAGACACTGCAGACTTGGACAACCTGAAAAATCAGCAGTGGCTGAACATAGCCTAATGCAAACAGGGCACAGTATCTTATTCCAGGACACGAAAATACTGGACAACACTTCCAACTACTTTGTCAGACTGCACAGGGAAGCCATTGAAATTCACAAGCATAAGCAAAACTTCAACAGGAAAGAAGAAACCTTAAGAATGAACAGAGCATGGTTTCCAGTTCTGAAAAACACCAGGCTAACAAAACATTCTATCCCCGACAATAGCCCTGCAGAGAAGATTAGCACATCAAGTACCAATCCATATGCAAAAGAACCTCCTCAGGACACAATGAAGCCTCCCGCCATTAGCATTCCACACCCTGGGAAACTCTTACAGGATGACTCAGCTCAACCCCACCCCTCCTGAGTAGATACAAATGACCTACATCTTTTCCACACTGTGACACTGAGAGATCTCTGTCTTTTGGTGCTACACCTCTGAAGATGCCAGCCACAGCTGCTGGCGAAACGTCAGGAACTACAATGCCAAGACCACGGCAATACAGCCCGGAAAACCCACAACAACCACCTATGCCACTTTGGATCGTCTTTGTGGGGAAAGGGCAGGATATAAATGAAGTTAATAAAATAAAAAATAAATAAATAAATAAAACAAAACTTACAGCCTATCAAACATTTTACTAATCAGTGCAATACTTCAATCACACAGCTCTGCTAGCTCCGGGTTGGGAAATGCCTGGAGATTCTGGGGGTGGAGCTTGGGGAGGAGAGAGACCTCAACAAGGTATAATGCCATAGAATCCACCCTCCAAAGCAACCATTTTCTCCAGGGGAAATTATCTCTATCATCTGGGGCTCAGGTGTAATTCTGGAATATCTCCTGCCACCACCTAGAGACCAGCAACCCCAGATCTGAGTGATTTATGGGCTTAAAAGAAAAATAAGAGCCACTGTGGGTAGAAAGAATCACCTACTCGTCATTAGACATGGGCACGAACAGGAAAAAAATTACAAACACCCTGTTCGTTGTTCATTGCCATCCATGAACAACGAACAGAAGTGAACATGTCCCCTTAATGAACATGTTCAATGTTTGTGTTAGTGGCCCTTTAAAGATCCCTTTAAACTATCAGCTGGCAGGTAGCAGGGGGGATTCCCCATTACTGCCTGCCAGCTGATAGTTTAAAGGGCCCTTTCCTGCCACCTGCAAGGGGCAGGGCCCTTTAAACACCCCACAACCCCCCCCTGCCCCACCCCAGTGCCGCCAGGCTGCTGCTGCCGGGTAAAAGAGGGAAGGAGAGATTCTCTTTGTCCCTCTGACAGCGGGCAGAGCCGGCACTGCGGGACCATTTCTGTCCGCTGTCAGAGGGACAAGGAGGCTCGCCTCGTCCCTCTGACAGTGGGTAGAGCCAGTGTCGCCATGGGGCCACTTCTGCCTGCTGTCAGAGGGACGAGGAGAATCTTCTCATCCCTCTGACAGCAGGCATAGCCGCCACCACCGCGGGGCCGCTTCTGCCTGCTGTCAGAAGGACGAGGAGAGACTCCCCTCATCCCTCTGACAGCGGGCGGAGCTGGCGCTGTCGTGGAGCTCCTTCTGCCCGCTGTCAGAGAGATGAGGAGAATCTTTGAGGGGTTACAAAACTGACCTTCCCAATGTCCAATACCCACCAAATTTGCAGGGGACATAGTCCTCACTGTCCTCTGAAGACCCCCCCCCCCAAGTTTCAGAGAGATTGCATCCTGGGAAAGGTGTGATCCATGCCCCCCCTTTGCTATCTATTTCTCTTCTGAGTGGCAAAACCTGGACAGTCTGCTGGAAGCTGAAGGGTTAAAGCCAGAAGGAAAGCCAGAAGGAGTTCAGACAGAGTTCAGTCCCTGCCATTGCCAGGGGAATTGACTGAATGGTGCCAGACTGTCTGGCTTGACGAATGGCTGCCGAACGCAACGAACAAGGCTTGCGGCGACCACCTGTTCATTTTGAATGGGGACTCACGAACGGCTTGTTCGCAAACAGACAAACGGGCTGTTCGTGGTTTTTTTTCATCCATATTGCTGTTCGTGCCCATGTCTACTCGTCATCTGGAGGAAATTATTTCTCACTACACACAATGCTGCTGTCAGAAGGACGAGGAGAGACTCCCCTCATCCCCTCAGTTTGCTATTTACATGCCTGGCCTACATTCAAATGCATAATTAACTAAAGTACCTCTAATCCCAGATATAGTTCAACGTGTTCTAGCTTTTTTTTTAAAAAAAAAAATCTGCAACCTCTGCCTTCCTTGTGTTCCAGTATACTCTCCATTTGCTAGTATGTCTTTGGTTTCTATGGCACTTGTAGCTGCCTGATCTCCGCACAAAAGCCTAAGCAGGTGATTCAATTACCACCCTTTTATTGCAAAGTTATTTTAAAGTCTGTAAGAGTATGCCATTTGAAGTGGTCTCCCACTGATTATAGATGAAAACCCACACAATGCAGTCGACCACTATGTAGCATCACCTTGCATGCCACAACATCACAAAGTGATGAAATAGATATTAATTTGCTGCATCCTGTTAATTTGTAAGAAAAAAAAACATTCTTGATGCTGGCAACATCACTGGGCTCTGTACAGAGATGGCAGCTTGACTTATGAAGAGAGAAAACTATGGCAGCACTGCAGGACCGAAATAGCACAAGTCGCTGAGGTGACTAAATGGGAGATAAAATTAGTGGCTGAACTACATGACAGGGTCTGTGGTTTCAGTTGCTGCTGCAAGATGGCACTACACTAACTGGTGCTGCTGTGAAGCGAATTCAGCAAGGCCTGGCTTTTGACATACCACAGCAAATTCTCAAAAACCTGTTTGCGTAATCTCAGGGCATTTTTTCTGGGAAAAGAGGTGGTGGAACTCAGTGGGTTGCCCTCAGAGAAAATGGTCACATGGCTGGTGGAGTGGCACGGAGGGCAATCTAAACTCCCCTCTGTCTGGAGATCAGGGGGCGGGGCCACCAGCCATGTGACCATTTTCAGGAGGTTCCGGAACTCTGTTCCACCGCGTTCCTGCGGAAAAAAAGCCCTGTGTAATCTACTGGGCAGTTCTCCTGCAAAGAGAATGGAAGCTGTGAAAGAGTGTCAGCTTGCTGTTCTTTATCTCCCTCTTTAGTACGATTGCCAGCTGCAGCTTGGGAAATACCTGGGTTTAGCGGGGAGGGCAGGGTTTGGGGAGGAGCTGGAGCTCAGCAGGTTATGATGTCACAGAGTCCAGACTCTAAAACAGCCATTTTCTCTGGGGAATTTATCTCTGTATTCTGGGAATCAGTTGTAATTACAGGATATCGCTAGGCCTTACCTAGGGTTACCAGGTCCCCCTTACCCTCCCAGTGGGAGGGGGGAACTTGGCACTTAGCTTCAGAGTGGTCCCATTGCAGGTGAGCACCCTCGCACCTGTCCAAAACTGAATTATTCAAAAAGGCTTTTGTATTGTAGGGAGGGGGTCTCAGATGCTCCGCTAATGAGTTAGAGACCATAGACTTCACCACTAAGTTGTCTTATATGTTGCTTTAAATATGGGCTCCTACGTCAGCCCTAGAATTGCTTATATTCTGTTTCAGCATTTCTTCAACTCTGTATTGGATCCTTGCTAATGTTGTGTCTTTGTAAACTTGCGTTTATTTACCCTATGACATTGTTTATGAAATTGTCCTTGATACTGACTGTACTACTCTCACACTGTGTAATCCGCCTTGAGTCTCAATGAGAAAGGCAGACCATGAATGACATAAATAAATAAAATCGGCCTGCTGCGAAGCAGGGGTGCTCTCTTGGGGTGATGTGTTGATATCACGCCCAGGAAGTGGCGTTGCGCCGCCCAGGGAGCATGCCTGTGAGGCCTGTTCCCGCACCTTTCCCCCCCAGCCAGTCAGATAAGGGGGGGTGAAGGGTGAAAGCAAGGGATCCCTTGCCCCCACTGGGGGAATGGGATCCCTAGCCCTTCCTGGATGTTGGCAAACTATTTGAGTATTAACTGTCTCAGAACAAATAGTCCAATTGAGTGGCTAGGCCAGAATCTAAGGTTTTAATGTACTATTAATTCTCATGCGTTGTTTGACAATTGCTGAGCTAAAAGCTGCCAGTACTGTTCTCTGAGTAAGTATCTTAGTAGTGCCTAATGCTGCGGAGAGTAGGCCAGTAACTCCCTCTTCCAATTAGCCTGCGTCTCTATTTGTCAGACTCCTTTGTCTGATTTCAGTGGAGCATACTGGGAAGTTTTTTGATGTGTTGAATTGTTCCCTAAGCTCACAGCAATGTCTAAGAGCAGATTTGACATGGCAGCAGCCTCCCCAAAACTTGCTTCTACACCAGGGGATGGAAATGAGCATGAAGCCAGTTGATAAATACAGTTGCTACTCGATGCCAATAAATCCTTTAAGTGTCAAACTGTCCCACTGGCAGTTCCAGTAGGGGGTATCAGACTGATGGCTGAGGTCAGTGCCAGGTTTTAGGGGGCCATGGGCAGAGAGTTCCCAGGGTCCCTCCCTATCTTCTACCCACTACTGGCCCCCCAACTCATGCTCTCCTTCCCTCTTATTCACCCACATGCTTCCCACCTGTCTGTGTGTTCATCCCTTACCTGCTCACAAGCCCTCCCACCACCCATGCTCATAGCTCTTTCTCCATTGTCACTGGGTAGTACATGCAGCAGGGAGCTGGTGGAACGCTAATAAATGGGTAGTGGACGGGGTGCAATGTAAAGTGGGGCAGATTTGGACTTGTCTCCAAAATCTGTGGTGCCTTTAAAGGACCTGATCCTCTTCTTCATGTAGTGAGGGGAGGCTTAATGAAAGCTTCAGGATTTCCTACGTGTTGCCCGCTGCTCCAGAAGCAGGCAAACTAGACTAGTTTGCATAAAGGCTTGCCAGCCGCTATTTTGTTTGGAGACATAAATTATTTGGGGGAAAAAACGTGTTTCATCTTATTCACTGTTCAGCAACAAGCCTAGCTATGGGATGGGGTTGCATACATAACAAAAGGCAAGACCCAGCTAAATTGCATAGAAACAAGAGAGGGGAAAAAAACCCGCCAAGTCTAAAGTGTATCCAAAATTTACTAGAACAATTTAAAGTGGCAAGTGCTCAATTTCTCATGTGCAACAACAATTCATAGTCAATACATATTGTGTAATAAACACAGGTAAAGACTCCAAGGTACAAGGTAAGTCAGTTCAGCAAACATCCTTGAAATATATCCAAGGTACAAGGTAAGTCAGTTCAGCAAAAAGCCTTGAGATATAAACTTTTCTTTCTTTCTTCTTTCATTTGCAATGTGACCAGTGGATTGATGGTGATTGAATCCAGACACCCAAAACCGGGGCCGGCTCTTTCTCACGCAGATTTTCGTCCCCACGGACTTCCTCAGGGGCGTGTCAGTATTGCACTATAACAGTCACACAAATCATAAGACATTGCACATTCCCATATACAATAAAAATATTGTTACATAACAACAACTTACCAGTGTCTTTTACCTGGAGAGTGACACCGGTAGTAGCTCCCTGGCGTGCTCCCTCACAGTTTGTGTGGCTTTTTTATGCTGACTCACTGCATACATTGTTCACAAATTAAAGGCACAGTCCCCCTTTCCTGGGTCATTAGCCCAAAAAACAATTTAGCATCAGTTCATTATTTTTTTATTTTTTTTATTTTTTAATTACTAGAACTACAAAAAGGAAAAAGTGGGAACAGGGAGAAGGGGAAGAAACAACACATAACAACACAAACACTACATCTACAAGTAATGCATTCCCTTAATACTGGAATTATTTAACATTAGAACTTTGTAAAATGCTGTTAGATTGGTAGATATTATAAAATACAAACTACAATCAGGATTAGGTCTTCTTCCCCCCTCTGGGTCTCGGTCGCAATTCTCTCTGAACAGCTACAGTCACTGTGCTTGTTCCCTCCTCCCCTCCCCCTTCAGGCTTGAAATCCTCTTCTTCTTGCTGAAAATCTTGGTGTTTACACACAAAGTCCCTTAGCTGATCTTCTGATGTTATCTTGTGAGCTTGATCTTTATAGATAAACCAAATACCTTCCGGAAATAACCATTTGTACTTTATTTCACGTTTCCTCAGAGGAGCTGCAAACCTTTTATATTTAAATCTTCTGTTCCGAGCTAAAAATGGAACGTCCTTCAATATCTTGACCTTATTGCCCAGAAAGTCCAAGTCCGCATTGTATGAATTATATAGGATGGTGTCCCGGATCTTCTTAGATGAAAAGTCAATAATAATCTCGCAAGGCAGCTGACGCTTTGTTGCATATTTTGAAGAAGCCCGACGGACTTCAAAAATGGCGCTTTTTAACTCTTCTTTAGTTGCCTTCGCGGGTATCGCCAAAAGTTCCGACACCAGATCCTTTAAATTCCCATTTTCCTCCTCCTTCACATTCTGGAGACGCAATATTGTCTGAGCACGATCCACTTGCAACCCGATCAGTTGGTTCTCCAACAGCTTTAGGTCTTTGTTTGTTGCCCTCATGAGTGCTGCGTTTTCCCGAGCAGACTTTTCCGCCCCCCCCCGCTGCTTCCTTAATGGTTTTCACTTCACTCTCAATTAAGCCAACCCTTTGATCAGTTTCATTTAACTTGTCAACAAAGGGCTTTATGGCTTCGACGACCGACCACTTTACTAGCTCCTCCAGAGACTCCTTTCCCCTGCAAAGCAGCCGAGATAGATTTGCCCATAGCAGGGCTCTGCTTTTTCGTCGCCATCTTAGGGGGGGGAATCCGCCAGCCAAGTTTCGATACTCAGTGAGGGGGAAGAAATCCGAGCCTTCTTAGCTTCAAATCCCACCAATCCTTCGCATACGCTTGTAGTAACAGAAGGGATTCGCTACTTACAGGTTTTCACCTTAGATCTGCTTTTTGCCGTTCTCCATGGCCCGGCAGCATGCGAAGTGCTGCGCAGGTCTGCCGGCCTCCATAGGAGCAAATGGACAATTTACCCCCCACATCGATTTTGGGGGGTTCTTCTCGTCGCGCTCCGGACCCTGACACCCTCACTGGAAGTCTTGGGGGCTAACCTTTGCAGGTCAGCTGCCCGGTCAGGCTGCTCGGGCGCTTCCTCCCGGACCTGTGGAGAGGAGCGTCCGACATGGCCGAGAAAACGAAACTGAATGCATCAGTTCATTATTAAGACCACGTGGCTTTAAACATTTTAATTCATGAATCCACCTCGCCTCCTTACGTAATAACACCTTCTGTATCTGTTGGTTGCTCCCTTTCAGTGCTACAAACAAACTGCCACTTTGAAATCAGTTTCCTAGTGCTTCTACTGCAGGAAATGCTGTGTGAGAGGAGCCTCTACTACCTTATTCCTGATACGAGAAATATGTTCTAGTACTCGTGTCCGAAGGGGTCTAATTGTGCTCCCAACATAGAGTTTCGGGCCTGAGCACATCAAAAGATAAACCACCCCTTTAGTCTGGCATGTGGCAAAATGATAACACCTCACATCTCTGTCGATGTTAGGGATGTTCAAACAATCCCCCTCCCAGATTAGGTGACATATAGAACGATGCCCACATTTGTAATTGCCACGGGGCATAGCCGACACAGAGATGCCAGTGCCCAAGTCTGAATGTACCAATAAATCTTTCACACTGCTAGTGCGCCTATATCCTGTAAGGGGAGGACGTTCACAGCCCTTTATGTCTGATATCAATGGCCAATGCTGATGGATAATGCGATTTAAAGGTCTGGCTAAAGGGGTGTAGTCTAACGCCCAATGTATTCTGTCCAGCGTTTGCCTCTCTCTTGATGCAAACAAATTTCTCTTGAGGTGTTTTCAGCTCTTATTAGTGCCTTCTGCACCACTCGTGTTGGGTAGCCCCTATCTAAAAATGCTCCACACATCTCCTGGCTCCCTAGCTGGTAATCACCTGTGTAGGAGGAGTTCTGTTTCAATCGCAGTAATTGCCCATATGGTATATTCTCCCTTAAGTGGACCGGATGGAACGGGTTAAACCTCAGATAAGAATTCCGATCAGTGACCTTTTTGTATGGGCGGATCAAGAGTGTATCATTCACATCTCTGAAAATGGTAACGTCCAAATAATTAATTTATTGTTTACTCCACTGCCACGTGAACTGGATGTTGTCATCCCTAGAATTAAGCCATTCGCAAAAGTTAATCGCCTGTGTGGATCCTTTAAATAAAAGGAATAAATCGTCAATATACCAACGAAATACACAGATATTATGGTAATAGGGGTTTGTCTCATTGGTGATATATTGTGCTTCCCATCGCGCCATAAAGAGATTAGCAATACTTGGTGTGGTTGCACACCCCATCGCCACCCCCTTTACTTGAAAATAAAAGGTATCCAAAAATCTAAAGTAATTTTTCTCAAGGATTAAGTCCACTAGTTGTAATAAGAACTCAGTAGAGGGTTCCTTGTTCTCTCTTCCTCGTAAAGCCTGTTCCACCACCTCCCTTGCTGACTCATGGGGGATAGAGGTGTATAGGGAACTGACATCCATGGTGATAAGGACGTGATCCTGCTCTACTTTGGTACCTTCAATGAGTTTTATGAAGTCCTGGGTGTCTTTCACATAGGATGGGACTGTGCCTTTAATTTGTGAACAATGTACGCAGTGAGTCAGCATACAAACTGTGAGGGGGCACGCCAGGTAGCTGCTACCGGCATCGCTCTCCAGGTACTATGAAAGAATTGTAAAAGACACTGGTAAGTTGTTGTTATGTAACAATATTTTTAATGTATATGGGAATGTGCAATGTCTTATGATTTGTGTGAATGTTATAGTGCAATACTGACATGCCCCTGAGGAAGTCCATGGGGATGAAAATCTGCGTGAGAAAGAGCCGGCCCCGGTTTTGGGCATCTGGATTCAATCACCATCAATCCACTGGTCACACTGCAAATGAAAGAAGAAAGAAAGAAAAGTTTATATCTCAAGGCTTTTTGCTGAACTGACTTACCTTGTACCTTGGAGTCTTTACCTGTGGAGTTTATTACATAATATGTATTGACTATGAATTGTTGTTGCACATGAGAAATTGAGCACTTGCCACTTTAAATTGTTCTAGTAAATTTTGGATACACTTTAGACATCGGATGGGGTTGAGCAACGGTGATCCATTAGCTGTCCGAGTCTGTTGCTCTTTCCTCCTCATCCCACTGCTTGTGCACATCTGTCTTGTTACATCTCCTCCCACCTGCGTCTTGCCAACCTCCTTTGGGCTGTTTCCTGCCTTCTTACATTATAGTCCTGCACAGTGTTATCCGTGACTCCCCTCGCCCCACATCATGAATATTTGGCAAGGCCTGCCTTCGTTTTGAGTAAGTCGCAGTAGGTGCCTGAAAATGTAAATATTCTGGGTTTTTCTCCCTGCTCTCCAGTATTTCACTTTCAACAGAGGTCTCTTGCTGAAGGTAAATTGATGTGCCAGAAGCAAGCAAACATGGTGTTTTGGTTTGATGTCACTTCCATTTAAAGGAAGCTCGCAGACGACGGCAGGCTGTGTTGTCACCTATGTGCTATGTCAGACTGTGTTCCGGCTAATTAATTCACACCAGACACCTTTTTGGGTTAGAAATGGCCACAACTTTATTGATTACAGCTGGATAGAGCATTGGCCTGGCATCTGGGCGCGGATCCCCGTTGGCATCGGAGGCCTGGTTGCCGACCGATGCATCTCCCGCCAGCCTCCTGCTGGCACACCTTGGCACAAATTATTCCATCACCGGCCCTGCCTGGTGACCCTTGCTTCCAGATCCGTCAAAGTGAGCAGTCCTGAAGGCCCACTCACCCTGTTGGAATCTGGCCCAATGCCTCAAAACTGCCAAACCCATAAAGTTGTGACAGTGCCCCCCATCAGTCCATAATCAGCAGAGGGTAGGAAGGGAACTTGCTGCTCCTGCAGATGCTCAGCTGGAATGGCGCTGACCGTGTGGCTGACTCAGAGTAGGATGAACGCTCCTCTTCTTCACGGCTGGCCTCACCTCCACTGCGACCTGCACCTGGTGCCAACCCAACCTGCCAGTGAGTCTTCAAGCTTCCCTTTGGCACCAAATGCCAGGCTGGAGTGCAGGCAGGGATCCAACAGGAAGAGGAGGGGTGGAGAGGCCCTCCTGCTGACCAGTAGCGTGGTCAGCGTCATTGCAGCAGAACCCTCGGCATCACTTCCATTAACATCAGAATGGCCTTGCCATTTGGGATGAAAGGTCCATCATCCCTAATATTTGCATTAAGCTACCTTATGCCAGACATGGTGGCTTTCCAGGGTTTCAGATGAGAGAGGTTTTTCCTAGTGCTTGCAACCCTGTAACTGAAGGTGCCAGCAACTGAATGTGGGACGTTTTGCATACAAATCACGTGCTCAGCCATTGAGCCGCTATTTCCAGCAGCAATCAAACCAATGCCTCTGGAGCAAGACATGCAAAGCTTGCCTTTCTCCTGTAGATGGTCCCCCCCCCCAGCAAGACAAATCAGAATTATACTGCCTCTGGACATAGCTAACAATCACTGATAGAAGTATCAATGCGTCAAATAAGTTTTTAAAAAATCGGAGCTAGTGATGATAAGTTGATTTGTGCATCGTGTGAAGAAAATACTTCCTTTCATCGTACCGGTGACCAACACGATTTAGAGTTCCAGAATTCTGAACAACTAAATGTTTCACTTGAATTCTCCAAATGAATCCTTTCAATGTACCCCCTGCACCCTCACCTTAGACATAATGTGATTGCTACCTAAGCTGGCTGGCTATTCTCACCTGCCATGATTATCAACCCCTTTTGTTTCAAATTATTCCAGTTCTCTTCTTTTCCCATCATGCACCTTTCCTTTTCACATATTTTTTTCCCTCTAACTGGCAGCTCCTACCCCCCAACTCTTCATGTTTTTCTGATATTTCCCAGAACAGTATTTTCCCCCAAGGGTGGGTGTGGGTGAGAGACCTTCCAAATTACTTTGAAAGTGCTTTATTTAAAAAATATATGTTTTATCACCTCTTGGTAGTTGGTGAGTCATACTTGGAGTGAGGATTCACATCTAATTATGTTTGTTCATGGCTATATTACTATCCCAGATAAAAATCTTGCAAGAAGCCTTGTTTGTTTTTCCCACTTACGATGCTCTGGTTGCTGTAAGGTTGCTAGGGCATTTTCTGGAGGGTGGGACCTAACAAGTAACTCGTTGGTTAATGTCACTGTAGCAAGTGTTGTGGGGGACGGGAATCCGTAACTAGAAATTTGAAGAAAGGGAGAAACTGAAAATGTTGTGGTTACCTGGGCTGCTCTATAATGCTCAGAGTAAATCCCTGTATTGTGATTCTCATAGAAACAAAGGGGCGTGGGACAAAGGAGGGGCTCATGTCCAAATGTATATTTGTTGTCACCTGTGTGCTATGTCAGACTACATGGAGGCTAAGAATCACACCAGACACTTGTTTGGGTTAAAAATGGCCACAACTTTATTGATTACAGCTGGATGGAGCATTGGCCTGGCATCTGGGAACGGATCTCGGTTGGCATCGTAGGCCTGGCTGCCGACCGATGCATCACCCGCCAGCCTCCCACTGGCACCACGGTGCACATTGTTCCGTCACCGGCCCTGCCTGGCGACCTTTGCTTCCAGATCCATCAGGGTGAGCAGTCCTGAAGGCCAACTCACCCTTTTGGGATCCAGCTCAATGCCTCAAAAACCGCCAACCCATAAAGTTGTGACAGTGTCCCCCCCCATAGTCCTTAGAGGGTGGGAGGGTGACAAGCTGCTCCTGCAGATGCTCAGGTATAATGGCACTGAGCATGCAGCTGGGCCAGCGCAGGATGGACGCTCCTCCCCCTTCAATTGATCCCTCCTCCACTCCGTCTTGCACCCGGCGCCAACTCAGCTTGCCGGTAAGTCATCAACTTCCTTTTATATCTGATGGCCTGGATCTACAGGCATTCCCAAGCCATGAATCTTCTCCCTTAAAGACATGTGCAACCATATTCAAAACAGGTCATCTATGTAATCTTCCATTGTTTCTGTTACTGACCAATAGTCCAGTCAGGGACGGCGGCAGAGGTTCTGGCGCCCGCGGCGGCATGTGCCAGACTGCGTGTTGATGTCATCGCAGACATCATTACATGCCGCAGGGGGGCTGGCCGGCGCGCAGAGGACCGCTGAGCACAGAAGCTGCGAGGTGCTGCTGGGGCGGCGCACGGAGGCTGCGCCTGGCTGGGGCGTGTGGCGGCGGCGGCAGAAGCACAGGGCTTCACTGTGCACTGTGCACAGCTCCACTGTGCGCTCCTCCACCCCAACACCCCCTCCTGCGCCCCCTAGTGCCCTTGCTCCCGAGGCCAGTGCCTACCTGGCCTCAATGGGCACATCAGCCCTGAGCCCAGTCCTGTCAGGGTTGAGCCTCAGTTTATTACTCCTCATTGGTCATCCTCATTATCATCTCAGATCTTGCCTTACCAAATTAAGAAGGAGAAATGTTGGAAAGAGAACATAACTTTACAATTATCAGGCTGTCCTCGTTTCATAAGTTTACATATCACAAGCGGAGATACAATCTGTCCTTGGAGTTTCTTCAATTGTTCTGAAGTAAATAAATAAGTATACTACTTTGGAGTCCTTGAAAGAACTGGGATAAAAATGTGACCTTCCAACATAGCTAGTTGGAAGTTTATATACCGCAGTCTTCCCTCTCAAAAGGGCTATATAAGTGACCCATTCTCATAACTCACAAGGCAAGAGTTATGAGAGTCTGCCCATCACACAAGATCTGAGTCCACCTTCCGCTTCAGTTGCTGGAGTGGGGTGCCGAATTCTTATTCTTCATTATGAAATCTTTCTTTTAAAACATTCTTCTGAACCACAAATGGAATTTTGTAAATATTGGAAAAGAAAGTTCAGGCTGAAAGGAAAACTTTAAAGGCTAAGTGATAAAATCTCGGCACTGCTTTTCATTAACAACATATGTCCAATTACAGCTTGAGAGCTCTTCTGAAGCGAAAGAACTGTGGAACGTGTAATTGCATGCACTGACTAAATAATGTATAATTGTTACCATAATGAAGACGCCATCATTTCTTTTCTACATCTATGGACGGTCCGTAATTAACCTGGCTAGACACTTACATTTCAAAGAAAATTCTATATGGAGCTCAATAAGGAAATTATGATTTTAAAACTACCTTTTGTGGATTTCTTAATAGACAACGGAAGTCATTTTTTTCTTGTTCAAAGGAACTGAAATCTATAAATGATTTCAGAAATCAAAACAAACTTTGGTCATTTATGTTGTATCCAATTACATGTATCTTATTTAGCATTTTAATTTTGCATTTTTCCAAACCATGTCTTTTTAAAAATAGGTATTTACATCATTTGATGCTACTTCTTCCACTCAGGCCGTAGGCTGTAAGAGTACTTAAAATTTAAAAAAAATCCTCCAAGACAGCCATCATTAAATGAAATATAATAATACTGTAAAATTACTGAATCGTGTGAAATTTTAGCTATTCTTTTGTATTGCACAAATATTTTTCAATTCAAAATATGTCCTTGCACACACATTTCTCACCTGGAATATCAAAGCCATGAACAAACTCCCAACAGAAAACAGAAGATACTGTATGCTGTAAGGTGTTAGGAGAACCTAGTGGAGAAGCAGTGAATGGCTTAGAGCCAAGCTACAAGTGATGCCTGACACAGATTGGACACTTGTCAGCTTCCCTCAAGTTTTGATGGGAAATGTAGGCATCTTGGTCTTTGCAGCTGTAAGGGAGAGCCAAGCTGTAAAACCAGGATGCCTACATTTCCCATCAAAACTTGAGGGAAGCTGACAAGTGTCCACCCTGTATCAGGCGTCACTTGTAGCTTGGCTCTTAGTTGCCTG
This sequence comes from Eublepharis macularius, assembly GCF_028583425.1. Classification (NCBI taxonomy): domain Eukaryota; kingdom Metazoa; phylum Chordata; class Lepidosauria; order Squamata; family Eublepharidae; genus Eublepharis; species Eublepharis macularius. The sequence continues at coordinate 22,649,590 of NC_072797.1, read as the reverse complement.
GCTGTTACAAAGAAGCAGAGTCATTCAAGGGGCCAGAGGGGTCGGTAGGGGAGTTCTGATCCAAAGAGCCAAAATACACAATATTCCTGGCACATGCTGGTCATGACTCACTTCCTGGCTTGCAGTGAGGCATATAAACAGGGGAACTCACCTTAAAAAGCATTTGTTTATTCACCAGTGCAAAGGAACTCTGGGAGGGCAGATGAGTTGCTATTTTCTTTCCCATCCCCACTTTCACCAGCAGAAATGATGGGTGGGGGGGGGGACTTTTCACACCTTTCTCTGGCTCCACATGACCTTCCTAGGATGTTTTTTCACTGCTCAGTTGTTCGCTTTTCTTAATCAGCCATAAAAAACTGTGTTTCTCATTAAAAAATCTAGGAGAGCTAGGAAGGCCAGGCCCTCCTAGCATCTTGCTCCTTTGCCCGTTGTAGCCTGAAGCGCCAGAGGGAGTAAATGGACAGTAGGTACGGAGTGTGTGCGGGCATTGCGCCAGCATGCTAAGAGTGAAAACCAAAAGTGATGCCATGGATACTTTAAAATGTACAAAAACTCTTTGGTTGTACCAGAGTGTTTTTGTGAACCCTGGAGTGTCTAATGATGTCACTTCTGGTTTTTACTGGAAGTGACCCCTGTGCACTGGTGCAATGCCAGCACACCACGCCCCACTCCCAATTTCTCCTGGGTGTTGCTGGCTGTGGCCTGGCGAACTTAAGTGATGTCCATCCTTATAGGCAATGTATATGCTTAGTAGTTGTCCATGTTCTGTAAAGGTCCTGCTTTCCCCTGCAATTTTCCTTTTGTTAATTACTTCAGGTTGTCTCCCAGTCTGGCAATAGCCTTCAGGAATCAATGGGTGAGAAGAATTAAGAATGTTTTTCAATTTGTGGGCAGAACTACTCTCGTATTATAAAAAGTTCATAATAGCACTATAAATAATTAGTAGTTTTTTTAAAAGTAGCTTTGTCAATAGGTGAAAAGCTTGCAGAATCTCACCTTCCTGCCCACCAAAAACTGATAAATTAATTTATTTATGGCTAGCTAGCTGTTGGAACTGGAAGTAGATGCTTTAGTTAGATATCTTTTCCTTTTGCGTCTGTCTGTCTGTCCTGAAAAAATACAAGACAGTGGGAGAAACAGTGGAATCCAACAAGCTACTGCTGATATCTTTTGAGTATCCTTAAAACATGAATGAATGAATGAATGAATGAATGAATGAATGAATGAATGAATGAATGAATGAATGAATGTCATGGCAATTTCAGATCAACATCTTGGGAAGTATCTTCTCATTGCCATTGGCTGAGTTACTTTGGTCCTAGAGTGGGATGGTGCAGTAAAAAAGTGAAAGGAAAGGTTGGAATTCATAAGGAAGAGGAGAAAACCCGAAGGAGGGCTGAGAAGGGGAAGAAAAACTGGAGGCAAGAATGGGCAAAGAGAACTGCACATGCAGCAGTTCCCTGGTGGTTGTATTGCACTACATCTATTGGGTGGCCAAGAGGAGAAGGAAAAGCAGGCCACTTGGCAATCATTAGGAGGTGGTAGTAAAAGCAGGGGGTGGCTCACTCAAATATACGGCTGCCGGCTGCCTAGCAGCCTTGTGTGCAGATAGATGCAGGCTGCCAACATCAACAGGGTCTGCCAATATATTGCCTCTGCTGCTGCCATACCTTGACAAGGGCATGCTTTCCTCTGCCTCTTTGAATACCATACAGCCACCGCAGACGATACCTGTTGGTGATATACATAACTAGCCCCCAGTCCCCCTGTGGTCAAGAAAGGCATCTTCTCATAGTCATTCATACATTGGTCTGAAAATCAGCCATTTCTTTAGGCATATGCTAGTTTCATGGTATCTGTCTATAAAAGCAACATGGCAGGGGACACAACCACCAAAGAGAGGAACTGTCAAAGATATGAGACACAGCCATAGATGCTTCATCCTTGGGGCTCCTGCTTACCTGCTAATAACAATGAAAAAATGACCAGTTTCCATGTTTGTGACCTCGTTTGAAAGGGGAAAGGTGTCGTAGTTGCAAAAACAGATTTTGTTTGCCTGTGTTGTGATTGTATAGGGGGCTGAATCACACAGTATGGCTCCCATTATGCAGCAGGTGCACAGGAACATTGTGGATGGGGCGTGCACACCTGTGCCCTGTATCCACTGGCCATAGCAACCAGCCTTCTGAATAGGAGTTATTCATCATATATTTGTATGTTTGTTCTGTACTCCAGTGTTCTGACTCAGAGTTTACAACCTCAAGGGTTGTAACTCCCATAGTCATTCTGAACTGCAGGCACAACAGTGGGCTGCCATGTACTTGATTGTTCATTGCATTGTTCCTCAGCGTTTGAATGACTAATGGTGGGATATGTAAAACTGCTCCATTAAACGTGACAGGTGAGCTCTGTCTGCTGTGACTTTTTCACCCATGCAAAACACAATTTAACAAGGAATGAACTTGATGTCTGTTGTTAACCAGCCTTAAGGTTATGTTCTTTCCCTGTAAGTTGAGATTAAGAGTTTTGTAGCACATGGCCACACAAGACTCTGGTCTCCAAGTCACTGTGCCAGTATTGTTGTGTAGTGATACATAGGAACAGGGCTTTTTTCCTGGGAAAAGAGGTGGTGGAACTCAGTGGGTTGCCCTAGGAGAAAATGGTCACATGGCTGGTGGCCCCGCCCCCTGATTAGAAATGGGCACAAACCGCATTACAAACTTCAAAACCCCACGAAAATGGCGATCGCGCGATTGCGCGATCGCGATCCAGCGGTTCGTGATTGTCCATGGCCAACGAACCAGCATTCGGGAGATGCCTAGTTCAGTGCGTTCGGCTGCGGTTTGGGAAGCCAGACACTCAGGCGCCAGCAATCAATTCCCCTGGCAACGGAGCCAGGGGAATGCCTGAACTCTGTCTGCGCTCCTTCTGTTGCCCTGGAAACCCAAATGGAAGCCCAGCTTACCTTGATCGCCAGGTCTTCTTTCCAACCACGGAGCTGCAAAGTGGTTACAAGTTGGGAGAAGACACCCAGGGGAGGGAGGGGGAAGGGAGTGTTCTGTAGCCATGGGGACTCCAATCTCATCCCTGCAAACCCTGATAGGCAGCTCTGATGGCCAAACGCAGAAAGCCTGCGTTGCTCAATGGGACCTGTGCTTATAAATAGCTGTGGGCTGGGTTTCGCTTTCAGCGAGCAGTGGAGTGGGACAGAGCTCTTGCTTGCCACTTGCTAGCCTTTGGGGAGAGAGACTGAGAGTATAATTCAGCTTGGATTTTTGTGGCAGTTTCCTGGGGGGCTTGGATTGGAGAAGTTATAACTCCAAGATCCCTTTTGCAATCTTGTCCAAACTTGGGTGATGTATGCTTCAACTAACCAAATTGTCCAAAGAGTTATGTAATCAATATTTCACATACACAATTCTCACGCAAAATTCCACACAAGGATAATAATCAGAACATACAATCCATTACAAAACATTTTTCACAATTTACAAATTCCCACATGAATGGTCATATCCAGTCTGCAAAATCCATATATCACTCTTGTATAAGCAGTGCACTCTCTCCCCGCTGATATGCACTTCTGTATTTAATCATATGTGCTTCAAAGTCAAAAGGAGAACCTCCACTGGTAAGTCTCCCTGTTCAGTATCCGAGTTAATATCCACAATGGTAGACTAAATGAAGATATGTCCTCAATGAAAACAGATGTTTTAAATTCCTTTCAGGTGGTGCAGAAGACCCTGTCAGACGCCACGAGGGCGTCCCTCACCCAACAATCAGGGCCGGCGTCTCTAGCCTGTTGTTTCATCCTGCAACCTCTTCCGGGGCGATAATCACTTCAAAATAATACTGTCAATAAACACCACAATATTCAATGGTCATATATATTGCCCATACAATAAATAAATTTCTGAAACTCAGTCATCCAAACATACCTGTGTATTCTCTGCTAGTGTCTCAGTGAGCCATTCTCTAACCTGCCGTAATCAACAATGACAGCTGGGGATCATTACAACCCCCAATACACATGCTCTTAAGAGGCTGCCAGTTTGTCAAAGAGTCCCTCTTAAAGGGACCCTGCACTATTTTATGCACTCACGACAGAAAGCAAGATGAATTTATCGTGCTTTCTGTAGTGAGTGCATAAAATAGTGCAGGGTCCCTTTAAGAGGGACTCTGACAAACTGGAATATGGGCTCTCTAAGCGCCACAGGATCGTCGTCAGCACCGAACCGCAAACCACTGGTTCGTTAAATTTTTTTGGTTCGTGCCCATGTCTACCCCTGATCTCCAGACAGAGGGGAGGTTAGATTGCCCTCCGAGCCGCCATCTTAACTCCCCTCTGTCTGGAGATCAGGGGGTGGGGCCACCAGCCATGTGACCATTTTCAAGAGGTTCCGGAACTCCGTTCCACCACATTCCCGCTGAAAAAAAGCCCTGTGTAGGAAACAGGATGGATTGTGTGTGCTGAGCAGGCATGTGAAGGATTCCGACTTTAAGCTGAGAGTTGGATGTGGAGGTCTTCCATTAACTTCTGGTCACATCACTTCATGGGTCTTTGATTCGAAACAGCTAATGATGAGCTTCACCCCTACTCAGCAGCACATTTAGTTGTTCTTTGTGAATCACTCTAAAAATGGCTTCCGGGGCCTGATTGCTGTTCCTTCTTGGGAGCATTTGCAATACAGGCTTGTATCTGTTGACATTCCCACCCCCCACTTCTCTCCAACTTCTCCAAAGGCTTTCCTTCACTGCTGCTCTCACTTCCTCTGCTGCTAGCACTTCTGTATGCATAAGAGATCCTTGAAAAACATGGATCCTGCCCATGCCTAACTGCTAGTGACAGAGGAAGGAAATGCTGCCGCAGAGGAGCACATTTGCAGCATTGAAGAACTACAAGGGAGACAATATCATAGCTGTAGTATTTTGGAATGTGAACATCAACCATCTCCCCTAACTACTATTTTTTTTTACAACTTCTGTTTCCATTGGTATCTTTCTGTTTCCACCCTGCAGCCATTCAGTGGCTAGATACTGGAACATTGTGGTTATAAGCATGAGTTGAGAAGCACCCAAGCCCTTTTCTTAAGTATTAACCCTGTCCACTTGCTTGCTTACGCTGGTGATTGGCGAATCCAATTTTTTAAAGGGTTTTCTTCCCCTCCCAGGTGTCATTCCAGGTTTTTAAATTCTTCTTTTGTCGTCATTTCCAAAATGTTCTCCAAAACTGTAGCACTTTTTTTTTTAGGTCTGACCTGTTGCAAAGCTATCTACTCCTAAAGAAGGCTATCTCATGGGGGCACCATGCATAGTGATCAGAGCAAATGCCATTCTTCTTGGCAAAATAATCCAGCTCTCTCCATTCTGCCCTGTACTACATTACCAAGATAACAGATCCAGTGCTGGGCTTCTGATAGAAGCTGGCACAGTTCTCAGTTACACCCACTGGATTTAGTGGCATAAAGTATTGCTATATCTGAGCCACTGGTTTCAATATGGGTGGAGTAATGTCAAGGAATGGCAAATGTAATTAGGACATGGTATAGAAAACAGACTAGAATTCTCTATCCCAGCCACCTGTCATCGACGGGCTTCTAGCTAGTGAATGAGTTCAGAAGGTCCTAATTGGGAACTTGCTGGCTTAGTAAGTATTCTTGAAGGTCTAGAGTGAGTTTTGAAATTCCCAATTCCATTTGGAGTTTTACCTCAGGAGAGCCGTGGTCATAACCAACTCTCCTTTTATTCTCCACACACAGTTTCTCCACTCCCAATTCCATTGTAAGCAGTGTATGTTAACCAGTGGCTGTCTTCTCTGTTCCAAGAAACCACTTGACCAAAAAAGTCTCAAGTGTATCTAGTTCAAAGGCTGGTGAAGTTAGAAGCCACTTTCTTACTAGTATACCAGCCTGTACCAGCTTCATTTTGGCTGTTGTTTTCATGTCCTGCTTGTGGATTTCTTGAAAGCATCTGTCTCATTCTGGTTTGGGGGGGAAATAGAATGCTATGCTAGATGAACCTTTGGTCTGGTCCAAAGAATTCCTGTTTTGTGATTCTTACAGCATGTGATATACACCATGGCTTGGACCCCACAACCGCCAGTGGAAAGGGCTGGAAGCCTCATATCTTTCCCACCTTCTCTCTCCTGGAGCTATATCTGACCTCCCAAAAGTTTACCACTGGGGTTGAGGGATCCACACGTAGTACCTTGTAATGTTTTGCCATGCAAATAAGTGTGTGTATTTTATTCCTGTGTATTAATATGAGATTCAAAATATCTGTTACTGTTTAAATGCAAGTCTCTGATATGAAAAGGAGGGGGTGGATGGAGTGTGTGGTAATTGAACTGGGGACAGTTTTGTGAGAGTGCAGAGGGAAAGATTTTCTAGACAGTATGTATTTCAGAGAGAGGTGATTCTGTCTAGTTTAGTGATTCTGTCTAGTTCAGTCAATATGTGTGGAAGTCTAAGTGTTCTTCCTTGTGGATGAACACAGCCTAAGTGGCAACAAAGGGAAAGTCTAGTTCTGTCAGGTGGAAACCTGAGAGGGTCTGTTTTTGTACAGGTGAGAGGAGAGAATTATTCTGTGATGGAGAAACTGTGTGGAAAATTAGTCTTTGCAACTGGTTCTGTGAATATAGTGTTAAGAGCACATACCTATTTTGAAACCACCAAACTTATGAACCTATTCTGAAACCAATCCGCTTATGAATAGACTGCAACCATCATGCATATGTATTTATAAATAAATTTTATTTCCGGTTAAGCAAAACGCCTGTTTCTTCTGGAATATAGGATCTTTTTTTACCTCACAGTCCATCCTACATACTGACCATTCTGTCTTGCTCCTAGCTATAACTAAACCTTCCTTTAAACTGAAGAGATCTAAGGCAAAAGCCTTTGGTGGCAGCGAAAACCTTTTGGGAACACTGAGGAAGTCAGGGAAGCAGCTATATATAGGTCACACAGAGGCAGCCAAACAACACAGGTAGTGTTAATTCTGGGATCCAAACCCCAAAGGGAAACTGTTCTCGAAATTTAAAAAGCCTGGGTAAAGTAGAGAACACCTGAAGCTCTCTCTGTGTGGGGAATAAAAAGATTGTTGGTTATGACTATGGCTCTCCTGAGGTAAAGGTTTAAGGTAACATAAGGGGGAACTGTAATAGAGGTCCAAGGAAGCTTAAACAAAAATGCTACCTACCTTAAGGACTGCCTTCTCCCATATGAACTTATCTGTCCACTCCGATCATCTTTGGAAGGCTTTCTTTGGGCGCCCCTACCATCTGAAACTAGGTAGGTGACTACCCAAGAAAGCGCCTTCTTGCTCATGGCGCCAGAACTATGGAACTCCCTCCCCAGGGGCATTTGCCAGTCTCCTTCTGTCATTGTCTTCTGCCAGTTGGTTACGACTTTTCTGTTTCGTTTGGTATATCCCCAATAAACTTTTATTGGCCCTTCTCCCTTGTTGTGTTTGTTTGCATGTTTCTAAATATTGATAAATATTTATCTATACATTTCAAAGTTTGTTTTAATGTTTTAAGGCCTTGATGTTCACCACCTTGGAGACCCTGTTTGGATGGAGAGGCAGCATATGAGTCTTTTAAATAAATAAATGCTAAATAGCCATACTGGTGGGATGGCTGTGGCAGGGAGGGGGAAAGCAACAAGCTTGCTCTTTCTGCCTCTTCCATGAGCAGAGCTCCTCTCATGGAAGGGAAAGGATGGGGCGATTTTGCCCTATTTCTCCTCCCCATTGCAACCAACTGACTTGCTTGGCTTTTAGTGCATACAAGTCCCTCAACCCTGGCAATAAATTTTTCTGGGGTCAGAAAGGGCTGGGGGGGGGGCAGATGAGGAGGATCCACAATCCTTTCTCCCATGCAATGTAGAATCCAACCCCACAATATTATTTACCTTTCTGGCTACTGTAAAAACACAGTGGATCTGTTCAGAGGGCATGGTAAGCAGCTGGTATATTGAAATCAGGCATGAATTCATCTTGTTGTTGTACTCATGGATTTCTCCTGCTTCCCTTTGTGGTTACAGCTAGATTCAAAGCTGGGGTTAACCCAAAGTTTAAAAGTCCAGTTTGTTGGAAATAAATGAACTTCAGTTTGTTAGAAATTGCAATGCCTGGTGTACTGCAGCAGCCAGAAGGGAAGATGAGCCTTCTATGCAAGGGGCAGCAAGGATCACTGAGAGCCAAGCTACAAGTGACGCCTGACACAGGTTGGACACATGTCAGCTTCCCTCAAGTTTTGATGGGAAATGTAGGCATCCTGGTCTTGCAGCTGTAATGGAGAGCCAAGCTGTAAAACCAGGACATCTATATTTCCCATCAAAACTTGAGGTAAGCTGACAAGTGTCCAACCTGTGTAAGGCATCACTTGTAGCTTGGCTCTCAGTTAGGACAGTGAGAGCAGCATCTCTCTTGTTTCCTGGGGGTCATTTCTTTGTCTTGTCTCCTAGTGGGCTAAACAGGGAAATATCCTGCTTCTTCTCTCTCCTGCCTTATTCTCTTCTACAAGATGTAGTCAGATAGCAAGGACACTATCTCTATCTCTCCTCCTTCACTCTCAAGTATGTATTTCTTAAATAAACTTTTTGCCTCTTTAATCAGCACAGCGTAACTTCTCTGCTCTGTTTACACTCCACTAACACAACAGTTAGCTGAGGGACCTGCATTTGGGCATCATGGCAAATTGGAATTTGATTGAATCAAGCAAGTTTTGATTCAAATTGCATAGGCATACAAGAGGAGGAGTGAGGAGAGAGTAGAGCGCAAGCATAGGAAACAGCTCCGTTTGTTCCCAATCTCCGTTTGATTGCAGTGTCTGAATGCAGACATTCTCCCCACAAAAAAAAAATCTTCCATTTGCAAATACAGTATTACTGTCCCAAGCTAGGACTAGCGGGTGTGGATTATGGGCAGATTTCTGACCAGAGCTGTTACAAAGGCAATTTGTCACCTATGGTGAAGAGGAAAAAGTATGCCCCATGACACCAGGAGCATGATGTCATTTTTCTATGTGTTCCCAGCCTCTCAGGCTGGGGAAAAAAAAACCCAACACTGTGCCAGAAACTTTTGCAACCAGAAAAGTTGTCTGCTAAATACATTAGTGTCTCTTTTTTTAAGCAACCACAAGAGCTTAAAGTAAATCAATAAAATAAAGCAGAAAATACTGAATTGAAATCAATATGTAATTGCAAAAAACACTGTGGAAATTATGAGTAATTGTGAAACGGTTCATAGTGTGTCTTGCTCCTTGGAGAGCCTGGAGAAAAAGAGAGAGAACAATGGACACAGAAGGAGAAGGAGGGAAGCGTTCCCACTTTAGACGGAGAATCATCCTGCTCTCAGAAAGATTACACATACGCACAAAGAGAACATGTAGAGCTGCCCAAACCAATATCCATACATGCAGAGTTGCTTCTATTCCAACGTGCGGCAGGGCAGATGGGAGGAAAATATCCAAATACAAGGAGACTATGTACTATGTACTTACTGTGTCTACGGGACACAGTAAATTTGCCTTGGAAATGAGTTGCCCGTGAGCTTTGCTCAAAGGGAAATTCTCAGGTCCATTTGGATGTTTCACTTTAACAAAACATCTATGGAAGTTTGAGGAAAGTTTTTGAATTTCTGTAAAATTAGCGAAACTCCTCAGCATTCTTTGACATCTAACGAAATGCTACAGAAAGCGCACTTTGAGTTAAATATATAGCATCCTTCAGCAAATTGCCTGGGCCATTTTGAGGAAGACTAAAGAATTTTGTTTGCAGTATGTGTTGTGTGTGTCTAATACTGCATATCCTTACTGTGGAAAATGAACTGCAACTAGTTTAACCATCCTGGACACATTTGCCTTTGCTCAGGCTATTGGAAACCTAGAGCCCGAGGGAACACAGCAGCCAAGGTTGTTCCTCCCAAGCCTGATATAACAGATGAGGATGAAAAGTGAGTTTTGGTACAAAGCAGTTTGCTTCTGGAAAGTGGTGGGGTGGAAGAGAGTTTCAGGAGAACTTCACCCACAAATGATAGAGAGCAGGTTTTATGATTCAGCTTGAGAAAGTGGAAACAGAAGTAAGGGAGTAAGTGAGTAAGCAATGTCTTGGGTACAAAAAAGAAGAGAAAAAGATCCTGTAGGGGTTAGTAAGCTCTTGCTAGACAGGTATGTAGGGGAAGTATCTTCTTTCTAAAGGGGCTTTAGAATGCTATTTTTGGTTTTTTTCTTCTAGAACTCTGCAAACTCTCTCACATAGTAAGGCAGTTAATTTATCTCCCCTCTTTCCTATCCAGTTTGTTGGTTCTGTAAGTAAAGCTTTTGTTACTCTACTTAGGCACTCTGTCAACACTGAAAACCACCTTTTAAAAATAAGGTATATTGACACAAAATATCCTTAAAGCATAAACATGACTATAGTTAGAAAATTATTCCATGGAAAACTAACCACCCCAAACAATGGTAGCAGTAGAGAGAGATCATAGCTTGTAAGAACATATGTTTTGCCTCCACAAGTTCCCAGGTTCATACCCGTGTGCCTAAAAGACAAAGAAAGACATGGGACATCGTGCAAAACTCATGTGAGAAGATGTTATCTTCCGCGGTTTTTTCGCGACATTCCACAGTGTTCTGAATGAAGGTGAGTAGTGTGGAAACGGCCATGATCTTTTCTGTTACTGTTCATTCAACCCACTGGTCTCAAACAGCCAAGAAAGACATGATGACAGTCTCGGACCTCTGTAAAAGTCAGATTGTGTCCTTCTATTTGTTTGGTCACATCTCTTTGTGATTTGAGAGCAGAACTAGAAAATAAGAAACCCTGAGACCTTGCAGAGTGGCTGTCAGTTTGAGAAGGCAGGATGAGATGAAAATATGCTCCAATTCAGTGAACAGGCAGCTTCATGTGCTTAGATGTTCCACTTGTCATTTAACTGGATTCAGGAAGGATGGGAACAACAAAAACAATGTTCCTGGTTTACAGGATTGACTTTTGGAAACTGAATTCATTGCCTATAAAAAAATCCTACAGCTTAGTCAAAGACGGTTAATGGACCATTAACATCTGACAGATATGGAAATTGATGGTTGTTCTCTCTTTTTAAGTGCAACAGGGAGCAGAGTTTTGGAGACTATGTCAACAATAGAGTTCATCTGTTACTGGAAAAATAGATGATACAGACCGAAAGCCTCAGGAGCAAAATTCACAGGAAATTGATGTGCAAGTTTCCTTTCTTCCCCCTTTCCAGAAGGCAAAATTAGACATGAATGTATATATCCTGCAGCCAGTGAGGCATGCATAAATAAACTTGAAGAAAAGCAAATCAACTGAAATAATATAAAGCTGTTATCCGTTTTAGAAGGTGTTTTATATCGTATACCAGTTACTAACATCCACCACAGTGGTAGAGATCCTTGTGTGTGCATGTGTTGGTGGAAGAGGTATGGGCATAATATAAGCTTTTATTACTTACTGCATTTAAGACCACCTTTGTCCACATTTGGGATTAGGGGTGTGCAATTCAGTTCAGGATATATATTGGGAAAAAATAACTATTCAGAATTACTCAGGTATATCCAGATGTAAACAGCATATTCAGATACATTCAGATAAACCAGTATTTACATTACCAAATTATCTGGATATATTTGGGAATATCAGAGAATCACATTCTAAAGGTTGAAGCACCTTGATTCATCCCCTTTGCAGGCTTTCCTGGCAACAGGAGGAGGAGGGAGGCAGGCAGAATTGCTGTGTGTGTGTGTGTCTGTGTCAATGTTGCTTGCTTACCATATGCTACTGCCAAGTATGGTGCTGCCTTGGTATCACTGGCTTGCTAGGTTGGATTCTGGGATTCTCTGGTTTGACGTTGGTTCTGATGAGATTCTCTGGTTGACGTTTGTTCTGTTGGTCTTTGTTGGTTCTGGGTTTGGTTTTTTGCTGTTGTATATTTCCTGTGTCCTGGATAAAGCCTATGTCCCCCACCCACCCCCGCCCTGTGGGAAAAAATGGAGAGTGCCTGGGTCAGCTTGTTCAGCAGCCTATAGAATTCTCTTAAATTTCCCTTAAAACTTGGGGAGTCATTAGTGGACAGGTAGAACTAGGTTCTTTGCAATTTTGGTGTAGTTTGCATGATAAATGGCCCCTCCACTCCCCTAGAAAGATTTCTCCATAGGGAATAATGGCGCCAAATATATTCGGAATTCTGAATACAATAGTGGTATTTTTGGACCTGAATATCAGGAATACTGAATATTTTGCTGCATGCTCGTAATGGGAACCCAAAGTGGCTTACATTGTTCTCCTTTCTTCCATGTTATCATCACAACAGCTCTGTGGAGTAGGATAGGTCTAAGATAGTGTGACTGGCCCAAGGTCACCCAGCAAGCCTCTGTGGCAGAGTGGGGATTTGAACCTGGGTCTCCTAGATTCTACTCTGACACTCTAACCACTACACCATGCTGGCTATCAAATCTGGACTTCAAAGGAATACTTTGAAATAACTACTTCACAGGGTTGTTGTAAAGGCTGGGGTAGTGTATGTGACATGTTTTGAAGCCTGCAAAGTGCTATAAAACCACAAAGAGGCAACTTAGTTTATGCATGGTGGTGGCCCAGAGTAGTCATATTGGCAGCCACTGTGATTGACCAGCCAGCTTTCCATGGTATATAATTTGTATTGTCCCTTTGCACCAATTTCCTGTAATATGTGATTCTAGTTTGTGGGTGGGGTGGCCCTAAAACCATCTTGACATAATTGTATGGCTCTTCCCCTTATCCTGCTATAATACATTTTAGGACAGGTTCCATTTCCACCCTGCCTTGTTAATTAGCAATATAGCGTGAGAATGTTGGCAAATTGCAACTTCTATGTCACTCTTACATATCCAAAAATACAGATGGCTCTTTGTTCCTTACCATATGCAATATGCGAAGCATCTTTGGTTGTCCTAATTTCTATATACATATTTATGGAAACTTTTATAGACTTGAGAACATAGAAGAGAAAAATCAAACATTTGCAATATTATAAAGAACATTTTAGAGTCCTTCTTCCTACTTTATTCAAATTGGAATGTCATCCCGTTTAGTTGTTGTGGGTTTTCCGGGCTGTATTGCCGTGGTCTTGGCATTGTAGTTCCTGACGTTTCGCCAGCAGCTGTGGCTGGCATCTTCAGAGGTGTAGCACCAAAAGACAGAGATCTCTCAGTGTCACAGTGTGGAAAAGATGTTGGCAGGTCATTTGCCAACAGGTCATTTGCCATCTTTTCCACACTGTGACACTGAGAGATCTCTGTCTTTTGGTGCTACACCTCTGAAGATGCCAGCCACAGCTGCTGGCGAAACGTCAGGAACTACAATGCCAAGACCACGGCAATACAGCCCGGAAAACCCACAACAACCATCGTTCTCCGGCCGTGAAAGCCTTCGACAATACATCATCCTGTTTAGTTTTGTAAAATGGATAAATAAATATTAATGTGAATTCTCACTTGTTGAAACCTTTTGGTAAATATTTGCTGATTTTAATATTTGCTCATTTTAGTCATTGCCGTACTGGGCAATTGGAAATGTGTTTGTGTTCTTGTTTCTTTCTAGAATCTTGACACAGACAGTAGTATGGTTCAAATATAAATCAAAGGAGTCTGCTCACAAACACTAGATAAAAAGTGCTGGCAATATATATATGTGTGTGTGTGTGCATGTGTGCGTGCATATATGTGTGTGTGTGTGTGCATGTGCGTATATATGTGTGTGTATATATATTTGTGTGCGCGCGCGCGCGCGCGCGCATGCATGTGTGTTTGTAACTGCATCCAATGCACTTTACATGGTAGGAATGTTTAGCATACTTACTCCCAAGCAAGCATGCATAGGATTGAATGCAAACCTAGAAGCTACATGGAGAGTATGTGCAAGTTGTTTCCATAACCACCAGTGCTCCTTGTTGTCTAATGTTAGTTTTAGAATTGATTATGATCTGCTTCAGTATTTTTTCTCCTCTGTATTGGATTCGTGCTAATACTATGTCTTTTAAACTTGTATCTATTTACCCTATGGCATTGTTTATGGAAATGTCCTTGATATTGTATTGAAATGTACTTGTCATTGATTGTATTAATCTCATACTGTGTAATCCGCCTGGAGTCTCAGTGAGAAAGGCAGACTATAAATGACATAAATAAACAAACACACAAACAAATAAATAAATAAATAAATTACTAGTGCTTTCATGTTTTATAGTGAAAAAACAGGAAGCTTCGTGTGCATATGTATGGGTGGGGACTCCAAATGCATGCATTCAATATGAAAATGAGTGCTGTGCTCAATTTGTACTTATTGTACACCTGACCCTGGGTGAATCACAGCTTCTAAGAGCTCTCTCAGCCCACCCACCTCACAGGGTGATTATTGTTGTGAGGATAATAATAACATACGTTGTAAACCGCTCTGAGTGGGTGTTAAGTTGTCCTGAAGGGCGGTATATAAATCGAATGTTGTATTTATTTACTTGATTTATAGTCAGTCTTTCTTACTGAGGCTCAAGGAGGGTTACAAAATTTAGCAATGCTATAGGAACATTATAAAACATATAATAAACACTGAAGTAAGACTGAATCTTTGCTAACTTTCTCTATTCCTTGGTTAGCCTTATTCCATAGACCTCCAAGGTGGTTCTACATAGACACTTAGAATCGGGTTGCTCAGGTGCCTTTTGTCCAACATTTCAAAAATGAGCATTGTCATGTCACACAAGGTACTGGGGCACTTATTTTTTAAAATTTGTAACCCACTTTTCTCCTCAAGTGTGGACCCAAAGTGGGTCTTTCGCCTCTTTACTTCCATTTTATTCTTGAAACAAACACCTTGTAAGGTAGTTTAGGTTGAGAGAGTGTGACTGGCCCAAAGTCACCACTCACCAGCATGCTTCCATGGCAGAATACTTAAACTTGAGTTTCCCGAATTCTAGTGAGTCCCTCTAATCAATATACCACACTGGCTGTCTTACGAAGCATTTTTTTAATGCCTTCATTTTCCTATACACTTTTTAAATGTTTCCTTGAAAGTGTTGGTAGGACTCTTGTAATGTAATTAGATATCATTATAGAAGTACAGTTGTTAAATTGGCACAATCCACCAGGAAAATCTCTTGCACAAATCTCATTCCTCTGAAGATGCCCCAATCTGGAAATGACACTATTCTTCAACTACTATGGGCAAGCCCTGGATCTCATGAGGAGTCGATAGGGGCATGAACCAAAATACAAACCAAAATTCATGACGAACCAGGCCAGTTCGTGGTTCGTGAACCAGCGGTTCATCAGATCCCATTTCTGATGAACCGCCATGAACTTAAGGCTAGTTCGTTTGGTTCGTTTTTCAGTTCATCACTGGAGACAGCCTGGTGCTGATCAATCAGTTTCCTAGGCAAGAGGAGATGGACTTCCTGCAGACCTTCTGCTGACCCGGAAGTGACCTTCTGCTGACCCAGAAGTGGTGATTTGCTGGCCTGGAAGTGATATTTTCACGAACCAAAATGAACCAATTCGTGAACGAGGGCAGGTTCGTGAAAGTTCGTGGTTCGTGAAACATGACGAACCATGAACCACATGGTTCTTTTTTTTCTGATTTGTGCCCATCTCTAATGAGGACCTGTCATGACCAGGTATCTCCTACCTATGGTATTTCTTCTTTCTTTCCTCCCTGTCCATGCTGAGCCTTAGTTGAAGGAATGCTTTTGAATTTCTCCTCGGTTGCAATTCAATTTGTACCAAAGCTGAACAATCATAATGAAAACTATTTCCTTCCCCACACTTTGTATTCACTTGTGAATATTTTACATCAGCAAACACGTGTCTTATCAATAGCATTAACCATTTCTCACTGTCAATATCTATATTTATGCAAATGGGTATAACATAAAAGCAAACAGAGGATAAAAGGAAATACTAACAAATCAATGAATGAGTGAAAAACCATTTTATAATTTCATTTCAGTGAAATCCTAATTTCATTTCAGACACAACCCCATTTTACATTATAATTTCCCCATTTTACATTATAATTTCATTTCAATGAAATCCTAATTTCATTTCAATGAAATCCTAATTTCATTTCAGGCACAACCCCATCCTTTCTGTTTCCTCCTTGCTTTTGTCCATTAGAAGTTTGTACAGTCTAGAGCAGTTTTGGAGTAAACTGGCAATGCCAAAAACTTCAAATGATTGTTCAATCAGCTCATAAGCTCACAATCAGCTTTCGAACTCTCCACGGTATTCTCACTATGTTTTAGCAAATGTTCACTTTAGTATTTGCTGTGCATTGCAAGACATCAGGTATGTATACCTTGTGATTGAATACTGCCTACCCATCCTTGGTCACATCCTGATAGATGTTTGGCAAAGTCTCCTGGTATAGCAAGAGACCTCGCACCTCCTGCTAGGCAGCAGGAGGAAAATCCCTGATAAAATCCCTGACAGCCACTTTGGTGTAGTGGTTAAGAGTGCGGGACTCTAATCTGGAGAGCCAGGTTTGATTCCCCTCTCTTCCACTTGAAGCCAGCTGGGTTATCTTGGGTCAGTCACAGGCTCTTGGAGCTCTCTCAGCCCCACCCACCTCACAGGGTGTTTGCTGTTGGGGGGATAATGATAACATACTTTGTAAACCACTCTGAGTGGGTGTTAAGTCATCCTGGAGGGCAGTATATAAATCGAATGTTGTTGTTATAATAAAATGGAGGGGGACAATTGGAGTCCCCAGCATGATGATATCACTTCCAGCACAACCCGGAAGTGATGTCATAATGTCAGGTGATGCTCTAGCATCCACCAAAAACTCTCTGGTTAAACCAGAGAGGCGATAAAGTCTCACTTCTCTGTCAGGATGATGACGTCCAGGTCATGCTGGAAGTGAGGCCATTACATGGAATGCTGATCATCCCCCAAGTGTAAGTCCCTGTCTGCCTCATCTCCCACCAGTTGCCAGGACATACCTGGCTACCCTATTGACAATCCCCATTTTTGCAGTCATTGTCAGTACAGATGGGCACGATCTGCATTACGATCGAAAAACCCCCACGATAATGGCGATCGCATGATTGTGACCCGGCGGATCGTGATCGTCCACGGCCAATGATCCAGCGATCGGGAGGGGCCTGGATCAGGGCATCCGGGCTCAGATCGGGAAGCCAGACACTCAGGCGCCAGCAATCTATTCCCCTGGCAACGGAGCCAGGGGAATGCCTGAGCTCTGTTTGCCCTCCTTCTGTCGCCCTGGAAACCCGAATGGAAGCCCAGCTTTCCTTGATCAGCAGGGCTTCCTTCCAACCAAGGAGCAGCAAAGCAGTCACAAGTTGGGAGAAGACAGCTAGAGGAGGGAGGGGGAAGGGGGTGTTCTGTAGCCATGGGCACTCCAATCTCATCCCTGCAAACCCTGATAGGCAGCTCTGATGGCCAAACACAGACAGCCAAACACAAACACAGATGCCGCCGGCATCACCCACCATTCCTGTATCGCTGGAAACAGCGGGGCGCCCCTCCGCTTTTGCCTCCACGATCCACGATCCACGGATCGGGAACGGGAGATGCTCGGTGTGGGTCGTTAATTCGGGATTGTTGCTGGCGCTGATCCACGATCAGCTGGATCTTTAATTTTTTTGGATCATGCCCATCTCTAATTGTCAGGCAGCAAAAATAAGGAGGCATATTGATGCCTTTTGCAGGCTTCTGCCTCTGACACAAATGTTTATCTTGCCCTTTCCCAACAGAGTTCAGGGCCATATTCATGGCTGTCTCCTCTCCATTTTATTCTCCCAACAATCCTGTGAAGTAGGTTAGGGCACATGATCACCTACTGAGCTTCATGGCAGAGTTCATGAATAAGCTTGGACCAAGTTCAGGGTCCATCAGCACCAGAAATATCACTTATGATCTGTTTGTGAGTGGAGAACCATCTGAGATGTGGTCTGTTTGGCTTTAAGGACAGTAGTTAAGCCACTCCCTAATGAGCCTTGGGAAAGGTGACTCAAAGACTCATTTAGAAGTTCAGTTCCAAGTATTTTAATGGATAACAGGGAAGCCAAAGAGGGCAACATGACCTAGCATTCAAAGCAGTAAGATGCTGAATTAGGGGAGTTTACACTGAATTTGCATATTTCCCTTTAATACTTAAATGTGCAAGCCAAGAGCTATGGCCAAATCTTAAGAGTTTACGAGGTGGACATCTTATTATTTCTAATGGTAAGATCCTAGGCTGAATGACTTTAAGTACTTGAAAAAACTCAACAATGAGCTGATAAAAATCTAGAACTAGTTGTATAACAAATTTGGCCAGAAAGGTTGTTTTTGACATTTCTTTGTCAAGTGAGCCCATAGTAGTAGTAGGAGGAGACCTTGAAAAGAACATAAAAGCCAGGGTTGCAACTCGCTCTGAGCCTGCTTGCGGGGAGGGTGGGCTAGAAGCCTAATTAATAAAATAAATAAATAATAAAGGGTGGCATAGGTGGTAGAGTTTCAGACTAGAGACCCAGGTTTAAATCTGCCATTGCAGCTTGTTGGGTGACTTTGGACCCTCTTAGCCTAACCTACCTCACAGGGTTGTTGTAAGGACAAAATTGAGGAGAGAAGAACGATGTAAGCCACTTTGGGTTCCCACGGGAGAGAAAGGTAGGGTATAAATTAAGCAAATACATTTTTTAAAAAGGATTAGACCTCAGACCTCCCCCCAGTCCTAATTCCCCCCCCAAATATTTTCTCATTATTTGCATAAAAGCACCTTTCCCCCAGTATTTAGTCTCACAATTATTGGTAGCACAGAGAATTTTAATAGCTAAGGACGTACACTGCCAAGTCATGAGATACAGTTTGTGGTAATTATGGACAAAAATTCCATGTTAAAACACAATGATACAAGGAAGGAAAACACACAAAAGACTTTTGTTCAGTGATGGAGTCTATTTATTGAAAATTGGAACAAGCAGTTCCCCACAGAAACAGCAAAAAAGAGAATTATTGAATTTGGTGTGATTTCTATATTTTACTCCATAAGTATGAGAAGAATGGTAGCATAGTAACAATAAAATTATACTATCCAGTGAGATGTATTGTTGTATTTTATGAGCAATGTCTGTGTGTACTTTTGTAAATTTATAATTTTATATATTGTGAAAAGAGATGTTTGGAAATGGTGTTTACAGGACAAATTAGGAGAAGGGGCTCAGAACACAAACACAAAGTGCTGGCCTCCAAATACAAACAGGGACTGCATTTCACAACACTCTCTTCCCTCCTGGCATCCACATATTTGGACATTACCAGGGGTCATTTCGTAGAAAAAGAGCTGGAGGAACTCATTAGCATAACTCATTAGCATAACTCTTTAGCACATGCCATGCCCCCTGACATCGCCAGAAATGCGTCATTGGCATAACTGATTTGCATATGCACACCCCCTGACATCACCTATCCTGGCTGTTTTGGACCCAAGCCTGGCCATTCAGGACCGAAATTGGGCCCAAAATGGCAAAAAGGGGCCCAAAATGGTCAGGATCAGGCCACTGCTGAACAGGAGAGTGATCCATCACCCGTCAGGGGAGCAATCCAGGCTGTTTCAGCCCCAATCCAGGACAAAACAGGCCCAAAATGGCCAAGAGTCAGGTGGGCGGGGCCACCTGACATGTGACCTCTTTGGGGAACTGCCGGAACTGCATTCCTGTGCGTTCTCCCTCGAAATGAGCCCTGGACATTACAATGTCGTTGCACTATAGGAGCCATTTGTAACTGGATTGTCTTGTCCACACAGGAAAACCCAGCTTTGAATGATTGCTGTAGTACAGCGACAGCGTATTATCCAACGACGTATGGATGCAGCTGGATACCTTAAGATGGCACATCAGTCAGCTTGGTTTGCAAATCCCATGGCCCGCACAAACATCATGCTCTAGAGTAGCCAACCTCCAGGTGGAGCCTGGAGTTCTTAAGGAATTACAAACAATCTCCAGACTGGAGATCAGTTTCCCTAGAGCAAATGACAGCTTCCAAGGGTGGACTACACAGCTTTGGCTTCCTCTCCCTAAACTCTGCTTCTGCGTGAGAAGCATACAGATGTATGAACTTTATCCACATGTATAGTCTTTCTCACCTGCTTTTTCATGTCTTCAGTGGAGATTCATTCCTCGACTTGGTCTTGACAGATTTAAAGAGACAGCGTTTGTGAAGATTTATATGCTGCCAGTCGGGTGGACAAGTACTTGTTACGTGTTTTCATGGTTATTTATTATTGTATATGTATTTGTGAGTGGATGTTTTACAGTTTTGTATATAGGTCTATTTTTCTATGAATTTTCTATGAATTGATATTGTATTTATATTTTCTTGGCACTTTGCATGAGCACATAGTCACTTTACAAGTAAATATTTATTAACATTTTCATAGAGGTTAATTTACTCCTGATTGTTCTTTTTTTGGATTTTTGCATAGTCAGAGGGCTGGCTCAACAGAGTTTTTAAATTGTGCAACACCCACCTTTTTCCTTGTTAGAGAGAAGCCACTTCTTGTGAAAAATAATCTGGAAGTTCAAGGTAAAACCTCTGACATAATGTGATCAGCAAGGCTCATAGGAGTAACAACAGCAATAGAACTGGTGAACTTGTGAATGAATGATGGTTAAGCCTCTCTGCAAATAGGACAAAGAGTCATTCCTCTGTTTTTTCCCCATGTTGGCCAAAACGTCTTGTATATTCTAGCTTGGATGAGGCTGTTTGTTCTACTGCAATTCTAGCACAGTTATGCCCTTCTAAGTGAATTGGAGTCAACCTGCTTAGAAGGGTGTAACTATTTAGGACTAGAGATGAGCACGAATCGGAATATGAACCAAAATTGAGCACAAACCAGACCAGTACGTGGTTCGCGAACCAGTGATTCGTCAGATCCCATTTCTGGTGAACCACCATGAACTTTTGTTCATGGTTCGTTTGGTTCGTTTTTTGGTTCATCACTGCAGACAGCCTGGTGCCAATCAATCAATTTCCTAGGCAATAGGGGATAGACTTCCTGCAGACCTTCTGATGACCCGGAAATGAACTTCTGCTGACCCGGAGGTGATGATTTTCTGATCTGGATGTGACGTTTTCACGAACCAAATGAACCGGTTCACAAACCAGGGGCAGGTTCATGAAAGTTTGTGGTTTGTGAAATTTGATGAACCACGAACCACATGGTTCCATTTTTTCCTGGTTCGTGCCCATCTCTATTTAGGACTACTCTGTTACTTCCCTGGCACATTTTAAAATATTGTCATTGATTACTATGACACCAACCCCCAGATATGTTATTTGATTCCCCCCACCAAAAAAAGACTATTGTGGATTGTATTTTTTCCCTGAGTTCAATTGTAGGGCAGCCAGCCACAGCAGGAGGCCTCTTATTGGCAGCCCTATTTGTCTACAGCTGCTCCAAGTGGCAACAAAATAAAAAAGGTGACACCAGCTGTGTCACTCCATCACTTCCAAAGAAAACCCAGAAGTGATGTAGGGAAGCTCTAGGAATCACCAGGAGTTTCCTACAATTCCTAGAGCTACCTTATGTCAGTTCTGGGTTTCCCCAGAAGTCATATAGCAACATCGTGTCCCTCGTGTCCGTGCCCCCAGCCCTCCTGCTGGATTTGTGACATGGAAGTGGTCAGTGACAATACATACAATACATGCAATACAATACATTCTTTGTGGGGTGTTACTTGTTTTAAACAGATGGGAAACTGCAATGCTCTATCTTTTTTGCTTCTCAGAAAAGGTTTCATAAGGCTACATTTCCAAACAATATCTTCTGCTGCTGGAACCTGGAGTAAAAAAAACGTGCCAAGTAATTAGTGGTTGTGTCTCTGGACAAGCTGTGATAGAGGATATTGTCCATTACCTTCTCCGTTGTGGATG
The DNA here is from genome assembly GCF_028583425.1 of Eublepharis macularius. Taxonomy (NCBI): domain Eukaryota; kingdom Metazoa; phylum Chordata; class Lepidosauria; order Squamata; family Eublepharidae; genus Eublepharis; species Eublepharis macularius. The sequence continues at coordinate 22,627,659 of NC_072797.1, read as the reverse complement.
GTATAATCAACCAAGTATTAGATTCCTGTCTCTCACTTTGAATAATGATGTAGCTATGAATGGTAGGGAGGAAATGGTGCTATTAGCGACTGAGATAAATTCACAATTTACAGTGCAGTCCTCTTCATAAATACTCCAGTGTGAAATACACGGGCTTAGACTGGAGTAACTCTGCATAAGGTTGCACTGTTGTAGACTTAGCATTTGTAGTTGCAACTGAAAACAATTGCCCAAAAATTGTTCTAAAGATTGCACTATCTGAGCACCAGATGTGTAACCAGTGTGAGGAAGCACTGCATGCCGGCAAATGAGGGAAACGGGGAAGATTGGTGTCTGTATCTGCTATGAACTACATGCTCTCTAAACAGGGGGATGCACATTATGAAATTTCTTTTGCCCTTTTCTGACATTACATTTCTGGCACTCCAACCTTGTGTAGTCTTCTTGTTCCGTGCAATCCTCATTTTGTGTGACTAGGACAACACACACCTTTTTGAGCTTCAGCCCATGTAGTTGGGGACCTGGTTTTGTTGCGGGCATGCGTTTGCACATATGTGCAACACATTCTCCTGGTACACAAGGTCGGAGCACCAAAAACATTAATGTCAGAAAAGGAGGGCTTATGAACAATATTATTTCCATATGGCTACCATCCCTTCTGTACATGGGTAGGACTGGACTGAGCCAGATATGTACAAGTGTAAACCCCATGAGCTAGTTGGTTTAGCCCAGTAGGGTGGAGCCAGTGTCTGGAGCTGAACAGCCAAGGAGAATACTGGTTGCTGGGGAGCTGAATAAGGAAACCTTGAAAGGGTAACTGGAAAGATGTTGTATGTGAAAACTAATGAGTAAATGTGTGTGTGTGCATGTGGGTAAATTTTAATTAATTAAATAATCAATCAATCCATTAACCGATGTCATTTATAATCCTCCCTTTTCACTGAAACTCAAGGTGGATTACATAGTGTGAGATAAGTACAATATCAAGGACATTTCAATAAACAATGCTGTAGGGTATTTGTGATTTTGCAAAGACGTGACGTCAGCCAAAATCCAATACAGAGTTTAGGAAAGGCTGAAACAGAGCATAAGCAAGTCTAAGACTGACATTAAACAACATAGAACTACTCAGTAGGATCATACTTAAAGCAACAGATAGGACATAAGGCAATAGACAGGACATAGTAGTGAAGTCTAAGGATCCTATCTCTTTAGTGAAGCATCTTTTTGAGACCACCTCCCTACAGTACAGCCTTGCACAGCTGTAATTTCTAAACTGAATACTGAAGCCTGAGTTCCAATTTGTTGCCTTAATCAAGGGGACTGTATCAAAATACTCTGGCACTTGGTGAACCAGAAGAGTTGGACTTTACTTAGCCCAAAGTGGTATCAAGCAACAACCAGTCATTTAACTGAATTCAAAGACATTATTCGCTGTAAGTTTCTGTTCTCTGTTACACCTATGTGTTTAGTTATAAAAACTTATTGTTCTGTCTGTTGAAAGGCCTTGACTTAAAGAAATTTCTTAATTTATGCTTGTCTTGCAAATTTGGTTCCTAATTTAGCCCCAGAGAACCCATACAGAAAGAGGTTATACAAATGCCATTTTTTTCCTCCTGACATTTAACTGAGAGCGGGACCACAAGTGACAAAAGGCACAGGTTGGACACTAGTCAGCTTCCCTCAAGTTTTGATGGGAAATGTAGGCATCCTGGTCTTGCAGCTTGGCTCTCCGACTGCTGTCCAATGGGCTTTTCAACTGTCACTTGTCCAACATTCCGCCAAGCTGCCTACATTTCCCATCAAAACTTGAGGGAAGCTGGCAAGTGTCCAACCTGTGTCAGGCGTCACTTGTGGTCCCGCTCTAAGAGGATGCCTGCAGTTGCAGTCTTCCTTCCCATTTTTCAGAAATTTTCTGTGTTGCCAATACCATCTCACACAGCACATTCACCATGTTACATCTCATGCATGCTATGGCTGGCCACATGTCAAGGGACTAAATACATGCTCAGATCCAGTGCAATGCCAGTGACTTAACAGCGAGACTTTCCCCCATTGTATTGGTGTTTTGCTTAGTTTCAGTGGCAGCTGCCTTCTGCCAGCCAGCCAGTGGGAGGAATTTTAATGTCACTTTGCTCCATTTTGCATCCCAGCTGTTCCGATGCGCGTCCGCATACCTCCACACTGACCTTCCTTTCGTACAGTATAAGTGTGTTCCCAGCCTGTGATATTAGCCTTCACATCATCTTCTCTGCGACAAACCTTAGGGCTGAAAAATACACAGGAGTTCTATAGGAATGTGCTGCCATAGAGTCTGCCCTCTGAAATTACCATTTCCTTCAAGGGAACTGATTTCTGTGGTCTGGAGATCAATTTTAATGCCATGACATCTCCAGGCCCAGCCTAGAAGTGGGCAACTCTACATGCATGAAAGTTATCCCTGTGCGGCATATAGTACCCTCAGCACTATTTGAGGTCAGGTAAATGGTGGTAGGGAGTATTAAGCCCCCTCTCCTGATGAGCCATGGTCCTGTCTGAATTGGGCCTCCATGCTCTTGGGAGACATAGAACACATCGGCAGTGTGCCCTGCAAAAGCATCAGGGAAAACTGTATCATGTAGTGAGCCTCGTAGGCAGAAAAAGGGCCTGCTCACTGAGATCATCTTAACTGGAAATGTTGGAGATGGAAGCTCTCAGTGCATGGGAAATATGTGCTGTCTTGGGCATGATGCAAAGGTGTGGTGTTTCTAGCACGTGTTTCTAGAACCCAGCATGGTTGAAAGAAAATATAACCAGAGGGGAGGCTAAGATTAAGGTTCCCAGACAGCAACTTGGCATTTATCCCCTCTACCTTTCACAGTTCCAAGGCAGCTGAAGAGGTGGCAGCCAAAGGATTTCATGTGGTGATCCTTCAGCAATCTTGTAACCCTTGTAACACAATCTTGAAATTTGACGAACCACGAACCGCATGGTTAGGTTTTTTCCAGTTCGTGCTCATCTCTAATTGTATATGGAGGAGGAAATGGGAATGATGGAGACCATGCGCAGGAAATCCAGTGTTCGTCCTTTCTGGTATAATTAACATCCCCGTGTAGTGATCTCCCTGCATTCATGCGCTTACACTTATGCCCCATATCCAGCTTACCCATGTTCCTATTGTGCATGAATCCCCATTTAAATTAATGGAAACTGAGCATCAGCAATGACAATCTGTGTGTGTGTGTGTGTGTCTCTCTCTCTCTCATGTGTATATTCTTCTAAAAGTATATAATATATATAGAACTCCAGCAGCTCATTATAATTATAAATAAACATTACCATTCAGCATTTTTAAATGAGCTATTTAAAAAGATTAAAGCAACTGTCTTAGCTTTCGGGCATGAAAACAAAGAGTATCACCTTTTCCAGTGACTCCAGAACTTGTGTGTGTAATTACTAAAGGCACATTTTTTGATGGTTGCTTTATGCTTTCAGAACATGAGTAATTGGTGTTCTTCAGCACCCATATGGCACACTAGTGGAAAGCGCAAAAGGGCTTTTGCCATTCGATATACCACTGTGTCTAATCTGCCAAATTGTGCAGTCCCCAAAAAATCATATCCTGAACGTGCTTATTACTTTCCACAACAATTTTCCACAAGGGCACTTTTTAATTCTGTTCAATAAATGCCAGAAACTCTTTCTAGAGCTGAAGAACCACAAAGGATAGAAAACCTGCACTGTGTTGTACAATATAACAAAACTCTTACTTTTTTTTTCATCTGAAGTTCTTTATGCATAATTTAAATTATTAAGACGGGCATATTTGTCATTATATATTCAGTTATTAATATGAACAATGAAAATGGTTTAAAGATGATTTAAATGGTTTCACTCTTCAAAAGCTTGAGATGTTTTTCAGGGTAAGTCTATCTGATATGTTAAGTTTTTAGAATAGGAGAGCACATCACATCCAAATTTAAGACTAGTGAAGGAAGGTGAATAGAAAACACACTCTTTCATATAGAAATTTGATCTGTGGTAGGTTAAGGACAAACAGTTGGCAGGAGTTGTCCATCCCAATCTGATACAACATCTGTATGGCTATTCTCTGTTGGTTATCACTCATGGTTGGTAGTCAGAGGTATACTGTCTCCATTGAGGGCAGTTCCATTTTGCTGTCATAACTAACAGCTGTTGATTAGAGATGGGCATGAACAGCAATACGAACAAAAAAAAGCCATGAACAGCCCAATCTATTGTTCGCAAACAAGCTGTTCGTGAGGCCCCATTCTGAACAAACAAGTGGTCATTGCAAGCCTTGTCTGTTGCTGTTCATTGCTGTTCGTCAAGCCAGACAGTCTGGCACCTGCAATCAATTCCCTTGGCAACTTAGGCAGGGATTGTCTGAACTCTGTCTGAACTCCTGATGTTGCCCTGGAACCCCCAATCTAAGCCCAATCTAGCTTGATAGGCAGGTCTTCCTTTCAAGTGTGGAGCTCCAAATTTGTTACAAGGGAACAAAGAGCAGGGGGGAGGGGGCTCCCAGCTCTGACTTTGGAGAGGGAGAGACAGCTGCTGTTGGCATTTGGATAGAGAGAGTGTATTGGAGCTTGAATTTTCTTTGTGTGTAGTGGAATAAGGATCTACCCCTTCAAGTTCCAGGGCTGTTGCCAGGCTCTGGGGCCAAGCTATTATTTATTATTGGTACCTTTCCAGCTGCCTGCTCAGGTTGTTTCTGGGAGTGGTGTGGTAGGGATCTACCCCTTCAAGTTCCAGGGCTGCTGCCAGGCTCTGGAGCCAAGCTATTATTTATTATTGGTACCTTTCCTGGTGCCTGCTTAGGTCAGGTTTCTGAGAGTGGTGTAGTAGGGATCTTGACTTGGATGATGGCTGGAGGAGAGCCTGCTGGCCCCCACGAACAGCCAACCATGAACATATTCGTGAACAGGGCCATGTTCGTGGATGGCAATGAACAATGAACATCATATTCGGGTTTTTTTTTCTGTTCGTGCCCATCTCTACTGTTGATAGACTTATTCTTTATGCTGTAATCCTCTTAAAGCTGGTGGCCATCAGCACTGCTTAATTATAACTTTTATCCCTTGTCTTTGTTTGCAGTTCCTAAATTAAGGTACCTCCCCGACCTATAGGGCATGGATTTTTTTCTTTTAGGAGCTAGCTATATGGCAACTTTCTTGGCAAATCCATAATGGGAAATAGCTTTTAATTATAGCTGCCTTCGTAATAAACGTGTGCAACTACAAAGACTTGTACAGCCTTTTTAACAACCTGTGCCTGCTGTTGCGGATAAATGTTTTTAATACATTGGAGAAGGGAAGATAAATAGTTCCCCCACCCTGCCCTGGCGCAGACTCCACATCCTCAGAGCCAAGCTACAAATGATGAATGACACTTGAACGGCAAGTAACCAGACTCATGTGTATTCCTCCCTGTTCACTTGTGCTCCACTTGTGCGCCAGTGATCAAGTGGAGCACAAGTGGAGCACAAGTGAACAGGGAGGAATACAGGTGAGTCTGTTCACTTGCCGTTCAAGTGTCATTCGTCACTTGTAGCTTGGCCCTCAGTCGTACTGAGATACTTTATATCCTAATGTCATTTTTGGGGAAGTATTCTATGATAGTGAGGAAATTTTTAAAATATCTGTATTACAATTTGTTCGCATCTCCTGCTTAGCTTGCTGATAAAGGAACTAACAGTGCCATCCCATGCAGAGTTACATCTTTCCAAGTCCATTGAAGTCAATGGGCTCAGAAGTGTGTAACTTTGCAATGGATGGCACGCCATTGAGCAAGTGGCCATTGTGCATGGAAACTTTCGTGTGACTTGCCTTGATTGGTTTTTTTGTAACTGTCAGGAAGAAGGGGATACCAGAAACGAGATTCCTCGCTAGCAAACCCGTTGTGGTTACTACTCATTGGAATATGGGATAATTAAATCCTTGCAAGCTTGTAGCTGCTGTGAATATATTTTGGTCTGTCACTCATTAAGTCTAATGTTTATTGCAAGCTTGTAGCTGCCTTTGATACATTTTTTGGTTTACTACTTACTGAGATTGTACTCTCCATATTGTACTCTGTGGTATATGAGGGTACAGTTGTTTGTTGCGAGCATTTGCACTTCAAATTGTATACTGTGTAGCACTGTAGCACTTTGTAAATTTGTATATTGTATGACGTTGCTAGCTCGTCGTGACTGCACTGTACTTCCTATGAACTCTTTGTAGCCAGCATAACCACTTAGTCTTTGTTGAATTGCAATTAACTTTCTGATAAAAAAGTATTTTTGAATATATTAGATAGACTGTATCTTTAAATTGCTTTAGTTAGTAGGTCATGGTTTGATATCTGTATATTGGTTAGGACGGCAGTCTTGCAGGGGCAGCTGCAGAGTACTTTCAGTCTGGAGTTTGTTCTAATTCAGGCTCCTGCAAACTCAGCTTTGGCCTGCCAGTTTTTGCAGGGTTATTAATCTTCAGAGGCATTGTCTTGCCCGAGGTTTTCATGCTGGACAAATGTTCAGATTATGGAGACTTTAATTTAGGAACACTCAGCGAAACAAGACTAATTGCAGCACTTTGTACAAACCTGACTGCAACAAAAAAGAATAGCTGGTTATCACTTCATCAAAAGGGAGAGGGGAAGGGATTTTTTTCAGCAGGAACGCAGGGGAATGGAGTTCCGGAATCTCTTGAAAATGGTCACATGGCTGGTGGCCCCGCCCCCTGATCTCCAGACAGAGGGGAGTTTAGATTGCCCTCCACGCCACTGAGAGGCATGGAGGGCAATCTAAACTCCCCTCTGTCTGGAGATCAGGGGGCGGGGCCACCAGCCATGTGACCATTTTCTCTGAGGGCAACCCACTGAGTTCCACCACCTCTTTTCCCTGAAAAAAAGCCCTGAGGAGGGGGGAATTAAATTCAGTTTTAGAATCTTCCTTTGCAGTGGAGGGTTTTTCTCCAAAGGAGAAGAGGTACCGCATATTAAAGAAATGTTTGAGTTATTATCCCTTACATCACACACTGTGACCTAAAAGCCTAAAATCTTGTGCAATAGAGACCCCAGTACGTTGAAACAGTTGTACTTGTACAATGCAACATTGTTACATTTTCTGAGGACAGAAGGGAGATGGCAGAAATAGTGAGGTTAGCTGTGTTGTACTCAAATTGTGTGTGTCTGGTTATCTTAGCCTTAAGAGAAATGAATACACAAACAGAATGAAGTCTAATGAAGGCTGTTGTAAAGAAAAACCAGATATATTTGCAAATATAGGACACACACACAGCTACTAGGTGAGCTCTGAGTGTGCCACTGGAACAAAGGCACATTACATCACATTGGAAGTCACACTCAAGGCAAAGCATCTGACCTCTTTCACATCTTTGGATTGGCCGTTGTCCATTTCTCAAACTATGGCTAATTCCGCAAACGTTGGATAATGCACTTTCAATGCACTTTATCAATCGTTTGAGGTGGATTTTTTGTTCCGCACACAAAAAAATCTGTTCCAAATGATCTATAAAGAGGATTGGAAGTGCATTATCCAACGTGTGCGGAATCACTATTAGTCTGGTGACAACATCTGCAATTCTATCCCTGTTCATACCTTCTTCTTATCAGTTTCCTCTTATATGGTCATTTCACATTTCCTTCAGACTCCATAATCCTTTAATTGTGCTGCACGTATCCTATTCCAGGGGGAGGGAGACCCTCAGTCTTGTCTTATCTCTGTTTGTCCAGATGTGTCTAAGGAATGTCTATGTCTCCTATGTTTCCTAGGCAGTAGGAAGAGAATGGAGGCCAAGAGTTCTCCTTTCTGGCCTGCAACCTCAAGTTTTTAGCCTTCTCATACAAGGAGAGAAAGGCCAAGGCTGAACAGTTACTTTAAAATATGCACAAAGAACACATTTCATGTATTGTCTCTTTTTCTATACTAGCGAGATTACATTGTGATCTAAAAGTTACTACTAAAATTTGCTAATCCCACAGCTGCTTTTTTAGCATCTGCTAAAACTGGTGTTTAACACATTGAATATCTGTGGCCTTACGACAAGGTTCCTCAATATGGTGCTCATGGGCACCATGGCACCTGCTAACACCTTTCCTGGTGTCAAAGAGTTTTTTATAAAGTGGTTAGGGTCAGGTAGGGCTTCTGCTCAACAGGGTTTCCAACTAGAGCCCTGGTTGGGTGTGCAGAGTTTTAAAAAGTTGTGTTGGCAGCAGTTGCCACCACAGCACATGCATAATTGTAATAGTAACTCTTCCAGTTTCCGGAAGAAGCTTTGTTTAACAGGATGCCTTTAAAAATGAATATATTGTTTAAAAATAGTTTCTTGCATACACACAGCTTACCTTCTGTCATGCAGTAAAGATCCTTGTGCTGTTTTGGTAGCTGCTGCAGAAGCAAAGTTCTAAAAATCTGCAGGGCCAATCTGATCTCTAGTAGCCAATCAGAAGCCCTGCTGGGCAAAAGCCCCACATGGCCCCACCCACTTTCCAAAAACACTTGGAAGGCGCTAGGAAAGGTGTTGGTGGGCACTATGTTGGGGCCCCCTACCTTAGGCACATCCTCTTAACTATCCTGGGGGCCAGGATAATATGCAACAATGGACTTTTCATATAATCATGGACATAACCCATAGTGAAGTTGAAACAAAGGAGGCGATAATGTGAGGTTCCCTTGGCTCCCAGTGCTGACATGTTAGGGGCATTAAGGGGCTGGTGGGAAAGAGGAAGGTGTGGAAAGATCCACCTTCATGCCCCAACCACTCACAGTTTGTAGACTTCAACTCCATGCATTTTGGATGGCGATTGTATGCAAACTGCACATCTAAATGTACATTTGTTCTATCCGAGCCAGGGGCTGCAATCATGGAAACCTACTTCTTCCTAGACAGGGGTGCAGAAATCTAATACTAATGTAGATCTTTGGATAAAAGTACATAATTTGTGTCTGAAGCTGAGTTGCTATGTAACAACAAATGTGTTTGCTAAAATGTGACAGTACTGAACCTGTATGAATTGATAGAGAATAATAAACTGCATGTTCAAAAATAATGGTATAGTCAAAAATGCCTTTGCCAAAGTACTATACATTAAAAAACTGTAATGTATCCCAGTGTATGCCTGAGGCAGATGGTTGCGGCCGCACCATTTTTTAAAACAATTATTAAGGAACTATTTCTTCCTCTGGAATGTTTTTTTATCTTTATTGTTTCTTTTCTTATCTCTTTCTTTTTTAAAACTGTTCCATGGAAAATCTAAGAGCCTACATTAATCAAAGACAATTGTCATCTGGAAAGATGACCTCATTAAGAAATGGAGGCGTAGGTGCCCCAGCTAGGAGAGAATCAAGAAAATAATGTCTGTGTTGACTCATCTTACAGCAGCGCTACTTATAGTTTGAGAAAATGAACAAGGTCTGGCAGGTTGATCCCAAGCTTTGGTACTGCAATATAAAAGGCTAAGCTGGTTGCTGGCAAGAAGAATGGGAGTCCAAGTGTCATTCTTTCCCTTTTCTTTTTAAATAAAAGACTCAACTTAACTATTGACAGTAGATCACCCAGATATGTCACATAGATAGATAGCAAGTTATTAGCAGCAGCAAACTGTCTGGCAGAGTGCATCTGCAATTCTCAGGCTCCAAAACCAAGCACTAGAGAATAGGGGGAATGATAACCATCAAAATGATATCCAGCAAAAGACAAGGATGACTATAAAAGGTGCAGGTCTGAAAGGTAAATAACACTCCACCAACAAATGTTAACAAACTATCTCAACATTATGGATGTCCCACTTCAGATCTGGCCCCATTTGCCCCATTCTAGGTCTCTGTGTGCACTGACTATGGCATGTGGAGGCCCTGAGTGGCAAGCATCCCCTCCCACACAGCCGTGTGGGCTAGAGAATACAGTGCAGGGTGGATGATTGAAGCTCCTCCTCCTCCGGCCTGCACCGTGCTTGCAAGCAGAAACTGGCCCCACAGTGCTTGGAAACAATACTTCCAGGATGTTGCATGTACAGTTGGGTCAGGTCACCCATAACATTTAGCAGAGGCCTGATACAGTATTCTGTATTACATCTGCAAATAATAATGTAGAATAGACTGCTATCAATGGTAAAAAGCAACAGAATGTGCAAAGTATTATGTGAATATATATACATATATATGTATGCGCACACATATTAGCTAACATGCTACACTAGTACATTATAATGTACATTAAATTATAATATAGAAGGTATATTATAATATTGAAAGAGGCTGAAATACATCCACTTGGTGTTTCAGAAAGTGTCATAATTAGACATGGGCACGAACAGCATTACGAACGAAAAACCCCCGTGAACAGCCCATTCTTCTGTTCGTGAACAAGCCGTTCGTGAAGCCATTCTAAATGAACAAGCAGTCATTGCAAGCCTCCTTCGTTGCCTTCGTCAGCCGTTCATCAAGCCAGACAGCCTGGCACCTGCAATCAATTCCTTTGGCAACCAGAGGCAGGGACTGAACTCTGTCTGAAATCCTTCTGGCTTTCCTTCTGACTTTAACCCTTCAAAGTACTTCCAGCAGAAAGTCCCGTTTTTGCCACTGTGGAGAGAAAATGACAGCAAATGGGGGAACCCATGGATCATGCCTTTCCCAGGGTGCAATCTCTCTGAAACTTTGGGGTTCTTCGGAGGACAGTGAGGACTATGTCCCCTGCAAATTTGGTGGGTATTGGACATTGGGAAGGTCAGTTTGTGGGGTGTTTAAAGGGCCCTGCCCCTTGCACATGGCAGGAAAGGGCCCTTTAAAGTATCAGCTGGCCAGCTGCAGGGGGGAATTCCTCCTGCCACCTGCCAGCTGATAGTTTAAAGGAATCTTTAAAGGGCCACAAACAAAGAACATGTTTGTGAACAGGGTCATGTTCGTTACTGTTCATTGTTTGTGGATGGCAACGAACAACAAACAGCTTGTTCGGGGGGGGGTCTGTTCGTGCCCATGTCTAGTGATAATAAAAAGGGAGGAGGGACTTCTGGGAAGAAGCAGGAAGTAGCCTAAGAATACCAATCTGGAGACAGTCAAGAAGGACAGAAGAGAGAAAGAAAGAAGGATCCCACTCTGCCATCTATCTAACTGTCAGACCTGCTGCCCCTTGCAGGTATTCTCTGTCTTCTGCCTTCTCTGTACACAAGACATTGTATTTCCAACAATAATTCCATTATTCATCAGCTCCCAAAACATCATATGCTTATAAAAACATTTACTCAGTTGTGTACTTGCCAACTTTTCCACTCCAGTGGCAACCAACAGTGCCTGGTAAGTGGCAGGTTGAGTTATATGCAGTGCAGAGGGCTTGCATAAAGGACACAGAAGGTTGTGCAGGCATGAACCCATGACATAAGAACAGAAGAGCCCTTCTAGACCAAACAATTTGTCCATCTTGTCTAGAATCCTATATCACACATTTGCAAACCAGTTAGCCTGGAGGGTTTTTATTTATTTAATAGCAACAAAGCCCATTGTATGAAAAAATACAACAGGCTCTAGAAAACTCTTGTTGGTCATTTTTTTTATTATTCGTGAAACATAACAAGCAGTCATCAACTTTGCAAGATTTCTTTGTATACAATGTGTTTTGTAAAGATTTTGTTGAATTGGGAAGTAACTTGCCATGCTCTGGTCCATGGACAATTTGGACATGGCATTTGTTATGATTCCAAGTAAATGTGTGCATGTGTCTTTAAATGCTTGGTTTGAGCTAGGTGAAGAAGTAAACTAATGTGTCTCTCACTTATGTACATGTATGTTGAGAGCAAGAGAGAAGAAAAGAAAGCAGTGAAGTGAGAGGATCCCTAAGAAGGTCTCCTTGGACGTAAAGCCCATGCTATTCAATAGAGCTTACTCCAAGGAAACCACCTTCAGGATTGCAACCAGGCTTATTTATTGATTGATTGATTTGATTTATACCCCACCCTCCCCACAGATGGGCTCAGGGTGGCTAACAACATTCAAAAAATACATTAAAAGTCACAAAACCATAAAATCAATAATAATTTTTTTAAAGTCATGAAAATAGTCCAGGAGCAGGCTATTTAAACAAATATTGGGAGTCCGTGGTTGCAATTTCACCATGATGGCGCTATTTTGTTCGGATACTGGGGCTACTGAGTCCCATAGCCTACTAAAAAGACTATTACACTCTAAAATCCTTAGGATTTCTGAGGCTTGCTCTTCCTCCTCCCAAGCTTTAACATTCCCGCATAATGCTGTCCTCTGAAACCATTCTATAACTCCCCCTTGAATGACCTGATTGTTTATACACTTGAGTATTGGGTCTTTTGGTGGGATGGTTGTGGTAACGAGGACATGTACTCTTGCTTTACATGGGCTTTCCAGATTAAAGGTGGTTGTATTATACATGCCAATGTTGTCATAACAAACGTCTTGTTTGCATATACTCGGTCCTGATTTCTTTAGAGTTGGGATTGGAGTTCCAAAGTGTCCTGCATCTAAATCAATTATTTGGGCACATTTGTCTGGGTTTAGGTTCCCTACCTTCATTCCCCTAAAATTATTATTTCGAATACATAAGGGGTATACACAATTCTCAGGGGTAATACATGGTTCTGGTACTATATCTCGTTGCCATACCATAGCCCATCTTGGCCCTGGATTGTGCCAAGATACTTCAGGGGGTTTCTGAATCCTACCTACTTCTTCTTTGTCGTATGTATTGATTACCTTTACTAGATTCTGGGTTTCCCAAATTGCAAAATTTGCTGGTACTGCAAAGAGGGTGCTCTCTTGCTGAATTTTGAGAGCCCTTTCACAAATCCAACAATCCTTTAAACTTGTTACATCAGCTATTTTCTGTAAAACCTTATGGTATGGATGGTTTAGACAGTAAACAGTGGTTACAATACATGCAAAGCTTAGCAATATGCCCCCGCAGCAACCTCGGTTCGGATCCGAGTCACGGCACCAAGTTGTTGTGGAAATGGTCTCTCTGCAACCAGGGGTCAGTCCATTAGTTGCTGTCGGTTTGCTGCTTGGGTTTTGCCTCTTACCATAGGCATGTAAAGAGTGCAACCTCCCTTGATCTTTCCCTAGTACTAAGCTGATATTTCTGCTAAGAATAACGTGCCAGCAGCAAGAAGATCTTTAAGCAAAGCTGGAAGTTTTTATTTATAAAGGTAAAACAAAACAAGAAAAACAGTTGAGCAAGGCACCAGATATGGGCCCAGCTCACTGGCCGCGAGAGCACTATAGAGATAGATACAGAACACGTTAGCATGCAAGATACAATAATACTATAAGATGACTACAGAAAAACAACCTTCCCTCCTTCTCCCATTCCAGAGCTCTGGGACCACTCCGTTGCACAACCACAAGCTCAATCTGGCCTTTGCGTGTTGGCAAGTGAGGGGTACCGAGTTCTTGTTCCATCCCTCTTTTATAGGGAAATATCAAAGACTTGCCTCATTAATATCTTAATCAATCGCATTGTCTTTGTTCTTGAAAGACAGTTCCGTCGAAAGTCCTTCATGTAAACACAAGTCTACACATCCTTTACCTCTGTGATAGACTGCATCTTTGATATGTATTTGACTACATTGTAAATTACACATGAATGTTCACACTTCACTGGCTGAGGATTTTAGACACCTTGTTTTCCCAAAGATAAGCTGTTTGTTGTTTACCCTTTTGGTGATTTATATGTAGAAGGCCAGGGGACCCTTAAAGAGGTCTCAAACAATTAACTTTTATGGTCTTATCTGTTCCCTGTGCGGGGTCGAGACCTTCCCAGGAACTGCGACTTAATTCTGCAGTGAGGGAGGGAGAGTCTTCGGAAGATTTCTTTCTTTCTTCCCTTTTTTTTTTCTTTCAGACTGTAGCTGGCTCCCTATTTCTAACATGAGCCAAAAAAGGCCTGGTTCCGACCCACCAACAAATTCTGACAACAGGGCCCAGGGCAGAAAAAGCCCTTTAGGGAGGAGAGAATAAGCTCCACAGGATTCAGTGGAGACCCCTCCCAGGCAAGTGCAGGCAGCTGTCCAGCGCCATCGGATCTTCCGCCTTTTCCTCAGTGACCCTCAGATGAGGCATGAGGAGGAGTACTTAGGCTGTTGATTTGGCAGGCCCCCTCCTGGCAATGCGCCTGCACGGAGATTAATTTGTATCCTGCTCTTCTTCCCCTCAGTGCCCTCCCACTCTGGCCTGGGGGCTGCTGTGAAGTGCCTGCTTGCCACCGCAAGGGGGTGCTTCACAGTGATCTGGAGGCCAGAGCAGGACAGTGCTGAGAGCAAGTGTGGGGAGGAGTGTTTAGGCTGTCGATTTGATGAGCCCCCTCCTGGTGGCAAGTGGACCCTTCACAGAGTGTGCCTGTACGAGGATAAAAAGTGAGTCATCACCAATACGGCTTGCCTTTTTATATAGTAGGATTTATTGATTTATTGATTTATTTAACTTTATTAATACCCTGCCTTGCTTTCCAGTGGGGACTCAAAATGGCTTACATTGTTCTCTCCTCCATTTTATCCTCACAACAACTCTGGGAGGTAGGTAAGGCAATGGCTTCCCCTGATGTTGCATTCTACCACTGGCCTACATGGTTGAAGCACGGTTCACTTTATGGGATCCATTCGGAAGAAGTGGGTAGTTAATGCACAGATCTTCCCTCTCCTTTCCAGCCACTGTTTGATTGTGGCCTCTGGGAACAATGGGCAACTATTAGACAGGGCTTCTTGATTTGCGGTGTCCAGAATTTTAATTTCAAAATCCCACCCTGTCCTTAATGTCATCGTTACATCAAAACGTGATTCGTTCACAGTAACTGAAAATTTGGTTTAGAATTGTGCCCATGTGGAAGATGTGGTATGTATATGTGGTAGCGTATACAGGTTCTGCTTCTGATGAAGGAAGCAGATAATAAATTGGACACGATTTAGAAGCTGCCACAGTTGGCATAGAAAATAAACCACCACCTCTACCACAAGCAGTACATGTCTAGACCATGCGTCTTTAATCTTTATTGGGTGGTTGGCATGTCCTGGGAGATCACAGATTAAAAGAAAGCCAGGTCTGCCCCATCTGACCTACTTTGGTTGCCAGCAAGCTTAGCTTTAATAATCTTCCCATGCCTTTCCCGCAGAATTGTCTGAAATGGTGCCTCTTCTTGTTTCACTTACGTTGGTGTATTGAAAATGATCTGGAGAGGTCAGATACATTTCAGTTCTATCTATCTGCATCCATCCCAGAGATCCAGGTCATGTAACTTTGTGTTTTTATTGCTATTATTGCATCATGGATGAAAAATATTACACTCTATTTATCTATTTCTGAACCTGGCCACAAAGTGGGGATTTTAAAAACTGACTCAATTGGGGCCGGTCTAGAGGAGGAGCCATTATTACAGTTCTTGGGAAATCCCTAGGCTTGCAGGAAAATGTTACCTTTAAACAGGGCTTTTTTTCTGGGAAAAGAGATGGTGGAACTCAGTGGGTTGCCAGCACAAGGGGCGACTCCTGGCAGGAGGTGGTGCCCCTGGTACCGCATGCGCATGCGCAAAGTGCATGCACGTTCCCCAGACTGCACAATGACGTCACTTTGCGTCAGCTGGAACAAAGGGGGAGTTTTTAAAAGTTTAAATCACCCTCGGTGAAAATGGTCACATGGCCGGTGGCCCTGCCCCCTGATCTCAGACAGAGGAGAGTTTAGACCGCCCTCCGTGCCGCAAGCGGTGTGATCTAAACTACCCTCTGTCAGGAGTTCGGGGCAGGGCCACCAGCCATGTGACCATTTTCATGAGGTGCCAGAACTCTGTTCCACCGCGTTCCACCTGAAAAAAAAGCCCTGCCTTTAAATAAGGAGGGGAAGCATGAGAGGGGAAGCAAACAGCAAATGAATTAATGAACACAAAAGATTCGTGAAAAGGCAGGGCAAGGTGTATGTGTGAGTAGTGAGATAAATAGTAACCCGGGGGCATTTTGTTCCTTAAAAAGAAACCTATATTTATTATTTATGTATTTTACATTTTTATATCTTGCCCTCTCAACCCTTCCAGATTCCCAAGGTATCTCACAATCATAAAAACATAAAAATGCAATACTGTAACAAGACTGAAAATATATTTTTTAAAATTGTTAAAATAAAAGAACAGCTCCAACAACAGAAATCCCCCCCCCCCAAATCCCAGTTTATGGCCATAATTAAACTTACAAAAGAAAACAAACATCTTAGTGAAAAGGCTGGACGAAAAGGCAGGGTGCCTAACCACCGGTAAGGTTACTTGCCAATCCAGTCTCCACTGGGAGGAGTCCTTTAAGTGGGCCGCTTCTTTTCCATTCTGGTACCCCCTTTGATCAAGCAGGTGGGGTCACATGGAGAAGGGTCTGTCTAAAAGATTTTATTTGTAGGGTAGAAAATATGGGAAAAGGCCATCCTTTAATGCTCTTCTTTTAGGATTTGCTCAGTGATTGATTGATTGATTGGATTTTTAGCCCGCCTTCCCCACAAGCAGGCTCAGGGCAGGTTACAATCATAAATAAATTACAATAGATAAAACCAATAAAATACATCTCAGTGCAAACATAGATTTTGGCATTCCAGATGGGGCACCTGTCCCCTTCCCCTGCCCACTATACACAAGGGAAGAAAAGGGTGGAAGTGTGGGTTGATGAAACTCTGAGCCAAGCTACAAGTGATGCCTGACATGAGTTGGACACTTGTCAGCTTCCCTCAAGTTTTGACGGGAAATGAAGGCATCCTGGTCTTACAGCTTTGCTCTCCATTTAATTGAAGTTTACAGAACACCCCCCCACACACACACACCCAGTGGAGGGGAAGGGGGGGCACCCAGCGAGAGCCCGACGCCTACACTTCCCTCCCGACCGCATGTTCTCCCTCCCATAGACTTCTGCTGTGTAAACTTCAATTAAATGGAGAGCCAAGCTGCAAGACCAGGACGCCTACATTTCCCATCAAAACTTGAGGGAAGCTGACAACTGTCCAACTCATGTCAGGCATCACTTGTAGCTTGGCTCTCTAATTCCTCAAGCATGGGGGCAGATGGACCATAGTGAGAGACAGTTCAAACTCTGGGGTGGGGGGATAGCTAGTAAGTTTAGTAAACGTTCACAAAAGCAACAGTTGCATCACAGGAAATATCCCATACCCTTGACCTTTTCGTAGCCTCATTCCAGGTAGCAAAATCAACAGTAATGAATGTATTCTAGTAGGTGGTTAAGTAGAAGCTTAGTTTCAAACATGGGCAAAAGCTCGTTACATAGGGAGACGCAATGTTAGCTTGCATAGTTTTAAAAGACAGAGTCGAGATCACTCCTCAGGGGGTTTGTTAATTTCATCTTCACCTCCAAGCTCTGTCAATTTCACCTCTCCAGTCTAAACCTGCTTAGGATCACAACCAGAAGGCCAGGAGGAATGGAAAAGGGCTGGAGCTGCCTTCCAGAGCCGGGCTTGGACTTGGAAAGGTTATAATGGGCTGAAGTTTCCCTTCTGGCATTTCACAGCCCCTTCACACAACTCCAGTGTGTAGCAAAGACTTTGCCCTGTCACTGGCTCTGTCTTTTTAAACTACCCTTCCTGGCTAACATTGCCATCTCCAGACATGTGTTCTTCACATGTCAGATGTCTTGTGTAGAGAGACTCTTAGTGTGGCCTGCATTTGGCCAGATCTCTGTGGTGCTGCAGAGCTGAACCCCAACGCAAGATCCCTCTCCAGTTGAAGTCCTGCTACAACAGCCTCCAGAGTCACTAGAGCAAGTTAAGCAAGACAAGAGTTGGAAAGGCTGGGAAAAGGGGAGATGTGGAAGGAGTCTTTTTCTGAGAACATTTTAGGGAAATTTGGGGGAGCATTGAGAAAAGCTCCTATGAAACATTATACACAGGATTTTCAAGGATATATTTGTTGTTTAAATAGAATTGATTTTGTTCACAGTTCGCACGCTATAATATGTAAGATGGTAGTGTTTTTGAAGAGTTTAGTGTTACAAAGTTCAACTCGATATCCACATATGCCCTGCTGTGACTGTATGAGATTTTTTCCATCTAAATAATAAGCTTTCTTGTAACTTGAAAATTTGTTTTTCTATTTTCTATTTTCGATGTTTATTTGTTCCTACTGCTCTGATGCCAAAAACTATACATGTGCTAAGGTAATGTAGGGTACAGCAGTTTGTAACTCTGTTTACAGTTGCATGTTATTTACAGTTTTACTTGGACAAAATTAAGGAACTTATACTTTGAAATGCCGTAACTATGGGCCAAGCTACACATGACGAATGACACTTGAACGGCAAGTGTATTCCTCCCTGTTCACTTGCCCTCCACTTGCTCACCACTCAATCCACTTGCCATTCAAGTGTCATTTGTCACTTGTAGCTTGGCCCTACGTCAAACACTATAATTTCATGTTAACCATGGTATAAATTATGCATTTTATGTTAAAGCAGTAAAAGAAGTTTAGGCTAGACTTAATTTTATGTTAAAGCATTAAAAGAAGTTTAGGCTAGGCAATACATAACTATTGTCTTTTTTCAGTTTTTCTCAAAAATTCTGTTTTTCTGGGAAACATTTTTTCCCAGTGGCTTCAAATTTCCAGAAATGTTACCTCTCTAAGCAAGACTTCAGTGTGGGTAAGTGAAGTTTCTACACCTTAACCTGGTGTAAAGAAACTGGTCTGCTTGGCCAAGAAAAAGTTAGGCCTGCTGGCAAGAGTCTGGATGCATTATGGGTAAGCGTTGCTAGGGAGAGGGTGACTCCACAGTTTTTCAACATAGGTGCTGTTACCAAAGTCTTCAAACATAGAGGGAAGCAAGGCCGAAGCACCCCAGCCAGTTAAGCTTATCTAACCCAGTTGTGGTTCTCGAGGGATGGTGGTATGTGCTCCTAGCTGCATAGTGAGGAGGGCTTGATGTAATAACAACATCAACAACAACATCTGATTTATATACCACTCTTCAGGACAACTTAATGCCCACTCAAAGTATGTTACTATTATCCCCACAACAAAACACTCTGTGAGGTAGGTGGGGCTGAGAGAGCTCCAGAGAGCTGTGACTAGCCCAAGATAACCCAGCTGGCTTCAAGTGGAGGAGTGGGGAATCAAATCTGGCTCTCCAGATTAGAGTCCCGCGCTCTTAACCACTACATCAAACTGGCTCTCTGCAGAACGTCAAGTCTCACATGTCATTGCTTCTGGCTTAGCTTTTGACTGTGGCCCTTGGCTTTTGCCATTAGCCTTTGTATTCTCTGTTTTGTGGTTCTCTTTGTGAGCCCTTATGGATTACAGCTAGATTTGATGCCTTGGACGCTGAACTTGATTGCTGACGAAGAATGCTGTGTTATACCTGCAAGTTACCGTCATGACTTAGAATGGCTAAAGACACTGCTGGTATGTGCAGTTTAGGTTTTAATTAGCTTTATAGTTTTACATATCCTTTTTCATACTTTCTAAAATACAATCTTTTATGCACAACTTTAATGAAAAAAATGTGTCTTCATAACTGTGTAGTGTTCCTTTGATTCCTGGCTTCAAATTAAACCAGTGCCCAGCCTCTTTTTGTCAGCACAACTGACTACCACGTAATGTCCGGTCAGGCCAGAGGCTTGTTTTCCTTGGTCTTTGTGCTAGGATTATTTGGGGGAAATGGTGGCATCTCTGCCCCTGCTGCGTTCGAGGATGCTTTGCTAAGACTGGGGCTTTACCCTCCAGTTCTGCTGACCTCCCCTGACCAGCGCATCCCCTTTAGTGCTTGCCTGATTATTTCCTGATTATTTCTTTTTTTTTAAAATAGTTTATTTAATGCAAAGCTTGATAGAGAAAGCATAAAGTTTAAGTAACAAAACTATTGTTGTAAACTATATACAAAGGTTTGGCATCAATTATACAATACATTATTGCATCAAACTAGAGCATACCTCAAACAGCCATAGAAAGTAACAATTCTTTCTTTAGTCTTACAGTATACCATCAAAACCTGGTAAGAAGTGTGAAGTAATCTTTGGGAGGAATGTTCTTGATAATTGGGTCTTCTTCTAAAACAGGAAACCATTGTTCCACAAAGTTTAATTTAAAATTTGGTATTTCTGATTGTTTTATTTGGTCTGTGAGTTTTGCCATGATGAAGTGATCCCGTACACGAATTAGCCCGTTTGAGACTGTAGGAGGTCTCTTGTCTCCTGAAAGCTCCACTTAAAGGATTTAGCAAGAATAGGGAAAGACCTTTTTCTGCTTGAGAATGGGTGTTGGTGCAACAGTGAGCTGGCTTGGTATAAGGCATATGAGGCTCTCCCCTTTTTACTTCCATTGGTTGGCCTTTAGCTGCCTTGCTGGGTGCTAGAGTTGCCAACTTCCAGGGGGTGGCTGCAGATCTCCCAGAATTCCAACTGATCTCCAAGTGACAGAGCTCGGTTCCCCTGGAGAAAAAGGCGGCTTTGGAAGGTGGACTGTATGGAATTATATCAAGCTGAGGCCTCTCCCCTCTCTAAACCCCACCCTCCTTAAGCTCCACCCCCCCAAATCTCCAGGAATTTCCCAACTCAGAGCTGACAGCTCTACTAGACACTGCAGGCAGGTTTCCCCAGGCCTGTTTGGGGCCCAAATCAGCCTGGCACAAAACGCAGAAGCGCTCCCACAGCCTTTGTGATGACATCACTCTTGGAAGTGGCATTGTGGTGCTGCGCTGGGAGCGTGCTCTGGAAGGCCCATTCCCATGCCTCCCCCCCCCCCGCCAGCCAGATGAATTGGGGGGGCAGAACAGGGGATCTCTGCTTCCACTGGGGGGCCAAAAACCCTAATCAGTTCCTCTGGAGAAAATGAATGCTTTGGAGGGTGGGCTTTGTAGCATTATACTTCGCTGATGTCCTCCCCTCCCCAAGCCCCGCCCTCCCCCAAGCTCCACCCCCAAATCTCCAGGAATTTTCCAACCCAGAGCTAGTAACTCTACTGGACACTCCACATATCTAGGGGCCTGCTTTGTGAGCTGCCCATCATGGCAGTGTCTGCTCGTCTCATCGCCACATATTAGATAATGCCCCTGGGATCACTCCTGGGAGATTGTTCTTTTCTCCATTACTTTGAACATTTTGCCATTGAGAAAACCTCTACCCTTGTGGAGTCTGAGGGGAGGGTGAAGCTATGCACTCATCTACTCCAGTGAGGAGGCTGCAATTAAAAAAAACCCTGCTTCCTTCCAGCTCTCTATTCCTCTGTAGGATGGAGAAACTGAAGAATGGCTCATAAACCTGTTCTCTGCCTTGCATTTGTGAAAGGTATTGTTTTCCAAAACTGTTCCCTAAACTATTTCAGAAAATGCTTCTTGCACATTGGAAAAAGGGCCAATAAAACAAGTATGTCTTTTTTCTATTGCATTTGTAATAAATGAAAACAGAAAACGATATGCCCTTTATTATTATGTAAAGAATTGTCAAGCCCCATGAGAATACTGCTAGGATTATACAACTTGTTTTCTTCATGACAGGTTTTTGAAAAAAGATTTTTAGTGTGGAAACTGGGTAAAGAGCAGAAAGCAAAATATCACTGTAACTATTTCAACACTGAAGTTATATGTGGTATAGAGCCAGTGTGGTGCAGTGTGAACTAGGATCTAAGAGACCTAGGTTGGAATCCCTGCTCTGTCATGGAAGCTGACTGGGTGATCTTGGACAAGTCACACACTCTCAGCCTAACCTACCTCAGAGGGTTGTTGTGATGATAAAATGGAGGATGAGAATGATATAAGCCACTTTGGGTCCCCATTGGGAAGAAAGGCAGGATATGAGTGAGGTAAATAAACAAATAAAAATTTGATCACTAAGAAAAAAGAGCTTGCTTTCTTATGCTGCTCAGACAAAAGTAGGGACAGCCAGATCTGCCATGTTTTGCTCCAGGGAGATAGGAAGTTTTGCCAGATCCCACTCAGCCTTCCAAGTCACATTCTGGAATTCAGTGGATTCTTGACCAACTTCCTGTCCATAATTACAAGCGTGTAAATGTTACTGATATAGCATGCCATGACAGAGTGTGGTGATCTCATTCTGCCATGTGATATGCTGGCATCCTCTTCCACATGCATGCAAAGGCCTTTAGCATAGCCCAAGAACTTACCAGCATCTGTCAAAAGTCATACCCTGGAAATCTAGTTGGTCTTTAAGGTGCTACTGGACATGAATCTTGCTCAGGTACCCTTTTGGAAAATTCTATTGATGCCAGAATATGCATTCCAGAATGAATTGGCTGGAACAATGTTTGCCAAAATGTTTATCCCATACCTAAGCCACAAAATACAATATTGTAAACATTAGATTAAACATTCACACCGCATTACACACCTGTCTTTTTATTTATATGGCATATGCATGATTTATGCAAATGATGATTAATACAAAATAGATTTGCAATTTCCCAAGAAGACTAAACATTGAATTACTTTTCCTTCCTCCCTCCCTCCCTTCCTTCCGTCCACTTATTGCTTCTATTAGTTTGGTCCCCTGCTACGCTTTCTTAATGTAAAGATTCAGTACTGAATTCTTTACTATTTTGCAGCTATAGACTAACACGGCTAACTTCTCTGGATCTATTTCCTAAATATGAGTTACTTGGTTTCAGGTTAGCAACAAAATAGGATTTCATCCCTTCATTAGATACAATAAAGTTCTTACACAGAAACTTGAGATATTACCTTTCTCTTTGATTAAAAGGGGAAGTTTGTTTCAGAGCACCCCGTTTCCTCATCTTCTAGAAGTCCATGCTAGGCTACGAATTATCTTCACAGCAGTTTACGATAGCAGTTGCAATGCTGGTGTGTTGTTGTTCCATTAGAGTGCCTGTCACATACTGCAGGGTTCCTTCTAGCAATGAGAGGGGAACTGAGAGGTTTGGATCAAAACGGGAAATGAAGATTGCATTTTGAAAGCCAAAAACCACTGGAAGCAGGTGGGTATGCTGACGAGGAAAATAGGCAGTTGGGATTGAGACAAGCAGGGAAGCTCGAGAAGCTTGCAAGGCCAAGAAGAGGAGCAAGAACAGGAAAGACGGGCAGCTTGTATAAGCAGCATGCCCACAAATCGGTTTAGTGAACAGACAAGGAATTCACAGGAAGGGGGAACTGATGTAGCAATCAAATGAATGGGGCAACTGATTGGCAGAGGTCAAGAAATGAGAAGAACCAGGAAATCTTCTGGAGTCCAGAAAGTCCACCAAGGCTGCTTCCACACACGTTGGATATCCACTTTCAAAACGCTTTAGTGAACATTTATAACTGATTTTCCATGTGTGGAACAAAAAATCCACTTCTAAAGGATAACTAAAGTGCATTGAAAGTGCATTATTCAACGTGTGTGGAAACGGCCCAAGAGTGCTTTGCTGTGCTCTGTAGTCACTGCTGCCTTTTTTTCTTGAGGACTTCTCTCAAACTTAGGTTTAATGCTGAAGAATTGGGAGTAGTAACGGTACAGATGCATACCAAGTCTGCCCACTTTGTACTCTGATAAGTGGTACTATTAAACAACCTTAGGGATTGCTACAGGAGCTAGAATGGAGAAGGCAGATCTCACTCGAGCAGCATATAGTTCATTGTCAGTAGATATGGCAAAAATCAACAAAGGTGGTAATCCCCCCCCCCACCTCTTTTGACCATTTAGCTCCTTCATGGTGTTTTAATATGTGACTAACAGTGCCATAATACATAAATTGTTCTAAGCCCTTTGACTTTAACTGACTTAGTATGGGGAAATATTTGTTAGCTGTTATAGCAAAGTTGCACAGTTAGGAAAGTGTGGAATCATATGTGGTGAAACACTCTCCAAGGCAGTATGTTGCAATGAGATGAAACTTACTTTTATTGAATCTGATTCACATTAACTGGCACACTTGTAGTAGCAGAAGAAAACATAGAAACCTAAACAACACTATTCCCTATTACAAGTGGCCAGCTAATCTGGCTGCACATGAGTGGGGGTGTGCATCTTGGCATGTTTGCAAGACCAAGAGGAGAGAGAGAACAAAAGGCACAGAAAGAGAATGAGGAGTCAGATAGAAGTTTCCAGATCAGACAGAGGCATCAGAGAAATAATCTGCTTCTAATGTAAAGGAGAAATTAGCAATACCCCTCCCCAATGTCCAGACATGCTGAGTCGCTTCTATTCCAAAACTTAGAAAGCTGTAATTCTTCTTAGGACTGCACTTTCAGAGACCATGTAATTGGAATTATGTGTTTGGTAAACAAAAGAGCATGTTCTTTAGAAACTGCAGCTAAAGAAGAGAAATATTACTGTGGTGTGGGAAGTGTAGCTGTTGGCTGTATGTTTTGTCAGGAATAAGTGTTGTGAGACATGGTGAGCTGATTTTCCTGTCCCCTGTGATGTTCCTTCTATTGCAACTACTGCTAATCCCTTCTTCTGCACAGACAACATTGCAAGCGCTATTATTTGAAGTCACTGTTCAGAAGCAGATGCAGAGCTAATTGAAGTTGCTAGAAAAATGAGATTTGTTCTCCTTTCAAGAACAATAATCCATCATACGTATATATTCACTGCTGTGAATTATGGCTTGCCTGAAAAAATAAGTCCTCAGTGCCCCAGTGTATATGGATAGGGCTGCTTATAGCTTTGTGAGCTGCAGGTCATGGTGGTGTATGCTTGTCTCGTTGCCACATATTGGATGGTACTTCTGGGAAATCACACAACCTTTCTGCATCATTTTGAACATTCTGCCATTGGGAAAACCTCTCCCCTCTTAGGGTTTGAGGGGTGGGTGAGGCTGTGCACTCATCTATTCCAGTGATGGGGCGGCAATTAAAAATGAACCCAGCTTCCATCCAGCTGTCCTTCCATGGTAGAGCCCTACATAATTCTCTTGTTTTGGAATGGGATGTTAATACAAGTGGTTGGTGCTAGTACAGTCCCTATGTATTTAAGAGATGGCATGAAAATGAAATTTACATTGCTCTCATCTAAAGCGAAATTGTTCTCCCTTGTCCTGGTCTGGTGAAATAGGCAAGGACAATGAAGAAAGAGAATGGCTATGTGGAAACATGGTGAGTTTTAAGGTTTGTCTGGATGATGGCCATGCTGCCTAGGGTAACCAAGTTTAGGTTTCAAAAATACTGCCTCTCCCCCTTGCACATGACCAGGAAGACAGAGTAATAGTCCGTGAAGAGCAAAACACAATCTAGTACGCCACAGCCAGAATCTGAAGGAATCTGATGAGTATCTGACAGAATACCACTTTAGTGGCCAGACCAGTAGAAGACTGATAGTTGACAACTTGAATGATTCTTCCTCACCTAAACAAGTTCATGTGCTCTCTTTACCCTCCCAAGCGGGAGGAACCTGGCACTCATCTTGTGTTCACTCCTCATGCACGTTCTTTGCAGTTGGTGGATTTGGGCCCCAAACAGACCCAATTTGGCCCATGGTGAGTGGTGGCAGAGGGTGGAGGGTGAAAGGGGGGATCCGCCACCTCCACCAGGGGACCTGGGATTGCTATATCCTCCACAGTTGTCTTCTGGGAATTTCCCAGCTGGGACCTTAATTCCTAAGTGTGTGGGGAGCCATGGCATGCAAGAAGAACGGGCTTCAGCCTTCCACCTTCACCATTTTATGAGCATACATAGCTCAGGAAATCTGCTGTTTGCTTATTGGTTTTTTTAACAAAATTTTTTTTATTGGATGGGTTCACAAACATACACAAAAATCATTAACATTTTCTACCCCATAACAATTTCCCCATCCTTTCCCCCTCCTTTTCTAGTGACTCCCAGCAGTTTTCCATACCCAACTTAATCTAAAAAGTATATCATATAAATTCTTAAAGTCTATAATGTATATCTATATTATACATACTAATCAAATCTCTTTACTTATATTAACTATCTACACTTATTGTCGAATGCTTTCACGGCCGGAGAACGATGGTTGTTGTGGGTTTTCCGGGCTGTATTGCCATGGTCTTGGTATTGTAGTTCCTGACGTTTCGCCAGCAGCTGTGGCTGGCATCTTCAGAGGTGTAGCACCAAAAGAACTACAATACCAAGACCACGGCAATACAGCCCGGAAAACCCACAACAACTATCTACACTTATTATATTACTTATCTTAATTAAAAATATAAAAGTTATATAAGAATATAATAAGTACTACTAAGTATACTAACTTAAAAAAAGAAGAAAAAGATACATATATATGTGTAACATACTATTCCTTAAATACCTACTACTATAATACTATAACTCCATACTAATCCAATAAGATACAATAAAATATACCCCTTTTTGACCTTAAGTAAGTTTCTATCTCCCCTTTAATTCTCCAAAGACCACAATTTCCCCTTCATGTCCCACTTTTTCTCCACATATTTCTTGCATTTTTCCCAGCTTAATGTATAGTCCAATTCTTCTTGTTCTTTCAATTTCCTTGTTAATTTGTCCGTTTCTACCATATTTGCTGTTTGCTTATTGGGAGTCAAATTTGGCATGCAGGTTTTTAATGAGTTGGGTCTGGGGGCCAAGCTACAAGTGACAAATGACACTTGAACAGCAAGTGGATTGAGTGGAGGGCAAGTGAACAGGGAGAAATTCACTTGCTGTTCAAGTGTCATTTGTCACTTGTAGCTTGGCCCTGGGTTTCCTATACCCGACACGGGTTCCCCGCAGCCATACAGCAACTGTGGGGAATGGCTGTTAAAAAATAAAAAAGATCCCAAACAGCCTCAGAATGCTACCATGAGGGGAGGAAGGGCTCCTGCCTCCCTCCTCAAGCCATTTTGCAAAATAATGAGCGGCGGGGGGGGGGGGGGGTCCTTGGTTTCTGCTGCTCCAGATGGCGTATTCCGTGCACATGAAACAGCAAAAACAGCGAGATACATTCTTCCTGTGCTATTTTGACATGGGGAAACAGTTTGGAGGGGAAGGCAGGAACTTTTCCTTCCCCCGCGGTGGCATTCTGAGGCCATTATTTTATAACCGCCATTCTTCACAGCTGCTGTGTGGCTGTGGGGAACTTGAGTTGGGTATGGGACACCCATACCCAGCTCTTTAAAAACTTGCACTCGTAGTTTGACCCTAAGTATATAGCAGATTTCCTGAGCCATGCCTAGTCGTAAAATGGTGCAGGTGGGTCTGTGGAACCCTTGTGGGCTGAGGTCCTGATCACATTCACTTGCGAATTGAATTTCCAATATAGGACACCAGGAAGATGTTTGACTCAAAGTCTTTGTGGCAGGTACGTGGACTTTGGAACAGTTTCTTAAAATAGGGGGTGTAAGGGGCAGTCTGACACTCCATCTTCATGAACCACCAAAATGAACCGCATGTCTAGATGGTGATGGAGCAATGAAAGACCTCGTGCCTAACCTGATAACTTTCTGTGCCTCTCTAGAGAGGTGCATTACTTTGCCAATCTTCTACATTCCTTAGCTAGAGCAAACGATAGCCGAAACTCAAGTTTCCATCTCCTGCAAGGTGATGACTTTTGTAGCTAACAGCCCAATCCTGTGCATGTTTTCTTAGGAATATGTTACACTGAATTCAGTAATTAAGCTGCACAGCATTGTTGCCTGAAAAGTGAACACTTACAATAGCTTACCATAGTTCACAGAGACTTGGAGCTAAAATATACAGCCAGCATTTTCATGTCATATATCTCTCGCTGGATTGTACCAATGGAGGGGTGGAATTAAACATCAGATTTCTGTGTTCCTTTACATAGAAAAGTGGCATTCTATCTTAGCCTTTCCCCAGACAGGCTACCTTGCAGATCCAAGGAGGGCTTTTAAAAACTTCAAAATGTATGGCACATTCAAACGTTTGATAACCTGTTTGCAAACTGAAACAGTACAATCAACAACAGACGAGTCTGCTGTTTGTATCCCTCATCTCTTAGCTTGAGGGAATTTTATTTAAGCAGAAGCTGGCACCACAGCAAATTAGGCTTCTTCCATACTTTCAATGTTTTCCATTTCCCCCCCTGGCATTTTGCTCTTGGATCATTTTCCTTCTTGTGGGTGGTTTAAAAAAAACACTTACAACAAGCTACTGTGTTGGCAACTATGGTTTCTCTCCAGTTTGATGGGAGAGGCTCTTGGGGAGATAAATTGGGAGTGACAATGGACGTCTTGAATGAGGCTGAGAAAATCTCCAGCTGCTCTTCCGTCCAGCGTCTCAGCCATTTATGAAAGCGCCTGTCATTTTTCTTGCTGCTGCCTGCACTTGGAGGAAGCTAAATAAGGTGGTTCTCAAGTGCATCCTCCTACACATCTTGGTGGGTTCTGCTCTGTCAGTTTGGCAGTGGATCTGCAGAGTGGCTTTGCTTGGTGTAAATAGCAGATGGACAAGTAAAGCATTCTGCTTTCTGTTGCATATTGTAATGTGTAATTTTTTTAAAAAAAGAACGTCACTTTGCTCCTGTCGGGGCAATGCATGTGATGCAAAAGCATATGACAATGCAAGTATGAAGCTGCTTCATAGAGTCAGACCATTGGACCCTGTAACTTAATAGCATCTACGCTGACTAGCAACAACTCACCATAGTCTCAGAGAAGGGTGTTTCACAACAACTGCTAGCCAAGATCCTTCAGCTGCAGACACCAGGGATTCGAGCATTACTTCTGCATGCAAAGCAGATGCTCTCCTGTTAGTCAACGGCCCAACTTCCTAGGACAGAGGCCCTCCAAATGGGCATTGTTCCCACTGACACATTTTCTGACTCCCGCCAAGTATTGTTAGAAAGTGGGTAGGCGGCTATATGGAACTTTTTGTCCAGCAGAGCTTCTGACTGGCCATTGGAAATCTGACTGGATGGGCAGATCTTTTAAAATGTTGCTTTGGCAGCTGCTGCCCCCTCAGCACAAGGATCTTGATTGCATGATTGATGGTAAGCTGTGTGTATGCAAGAAAATGATTTTTAAAGGCATTCTGTTTAACAGAGCTTCTGCATGAAATGTTGAAGTTACTACGCTCCCTCTTGTGGCAGCCATTTTGTATTTGGCACCACCTCTTGTGGCAGCTGTTTTGTTGTTAGCTCCGCCTTTTGTGGCATACATTTTGTGGTGGGGCCCACCATCCTGTATCAGAATTCCAAAGGTGTTTGTAACCTTTAAAAGGTTGGAGATTTTGTCTCTGACGCTATTCACTCTTATTTATTTATACCCACCTTCTTCAAAAGAATTCATAATAAATATCTGGTAGCCTCTCATACAGGCAGTTTACAGGGCCAGATTTCCTGAGCTTTTGCAGCAGACCTGCTTCACTTACTTGCAGGCCATAAGTAGGGGTGCCAGACCCCCAGTGGGGATGGGGGATCCCCCGCCCTCACCCCCCACACTCCGCCCCCACTTACCTGGCCAGTGGGGGGGCGCACCCTCTGTGTGCACTCCCCAGCAGAGCTGCACAAGCACGCAGATTGGGCCCATTTTGAGGTGCTGCTGAGTGCAGGAGTGCTGCGGAGCGCAGGAGCGCTCCTGTGCTCCACAGCACCTCAAAATGGGCCCAATCCAGTCTAAAATGGGCCCATTTTGAGCCACTGTGGAGCGAGCGCTCCTACGTGCTGCAGCACCTCAAAATGGGCCTGATCTGTGCCAAAATGGCCGTGGATCGGGCCCGTTTTGGCATGGATCGGGCCTGTTTTGGGATGCTGCAGCATGCAGGAGCGCTCCCGCGCTCCACAGCAGCTCAAAATGGGCCCAATCCAGTCTAAAATGGGCCCATTTTGAGCCACTGTGGAGCGAGCGCTCCTACGTGCTGCAGCACCTCAAAATGGGCCTGATCTGTGCCAAAATGGCCGTGGATCGGGCCCGTTTTGGCATGGATCGGGCCTGTTTTGGGATGCTGCAGCATGCAGGAGCGCTCCCGCGCTCCACAGCAGCTCAAAATGGGCCCAATCCAGGCCAAAATGGGCCCGTTTTGAGGCACTGCAGAGTGCAGGAGCGCTCCTGCACTCTGCAGCACCTCAAAACGGGCCCGATCCGCGGGCACATTTTTGGCTGCTGTGGAGTGCAGGAGCATTCCTGTGCTCCATAGCAGCCCCCAATGCAAGCCCCCACGGAGCGTAGGCGCGCTGGGGGGTGGCGGTATGATGTCACTTCCCAGAAGTGGTATCATTGCGCTTTGCGGGACCGTGCATCTCCCATCAAAAAAGAGGTAAGAGCCAGGCCCCAATCCCCCGCTGGGAGATTGAGGGGGCCTGGCAACCCTAGCCATAAGGTTTCCCCAGTGCATTAATGTAACAAAAATGAAATGGAAGCTAGGGTCATTGTTGTCAAAGTCAGTGGCTGTTGTTAGCCAAGTGTTCATTTGGGCCCCTTGAGATGAAAATGGGCATTTGACTTCCCTTAATATGGACTGAAGAGTGAGGAATATCACACATGGTCAGTTTAAGCAAAGACTTTTAGGGTATACAGCTTTGAAATATGTCATAACTGGAGGGCACAATGCAATGGCCCATAAGCCACTTTGTTTGTTTGTTTGTTTACATGTTTTAACCTTGCTTTTCTCCCCAGTGCAGGGACTAAGAGCCAAGCTACAAGTGATGCCTGACACAGGTTGGACACTTGTCAGCTTCCCTCAAGTTTTGATGGGAAATATAGGCATCCTGGTCTTGCAGCTGTAATTGAGAGCCAAGCTGTAAAACCAGGATGCCTACATTTCCCATCAACACTTGAGGTAAACTGACAAGTGTCCAACCTGTATAAGGCATCACTTGTAGCTTGGCTCTAAGATTGCCAGCAAGCATGGAGAAAAATGTCTTGTGCCTTGAACAGAGGTTTAATGGGATGTTCTTTACCAAGTGATGCTATTTACCTCCATGACATAGAAGCTGCCCCTTTCCACACATTAATAGTGAAATCCTAAGCAGAGTTACTCCAGTCTAAGCCCAATGAAATCAATGGGCTTCGACTGGTGTAACTCTGCTTAGGATTTCACTGTAAGTCTCTGTTAAAGGGACAAGTATGCAAAAATCTAACATAAATAAACAAACGGGAAAAAGAATACATTCAGCTGCATCCTGGGCTGATCTTTAATCCACTTGACGTCTTCACTCAAGACTGTGAGCTGTTTCCAAAAGGCTTGTGATTCTGGCCACACCTGGGCATAAATACCTGCAAACCGGCAGGGAAACAGGAGATCAGCTAGTCAGCTTAGAGGTTATGCAGCTAGCAGAGATGTTCCCCAACTCCCTCCCCTGCTTCCTACCCATGCTACTTTTTTCTCTGGATTGTTGTTTATCTTGAGGAAATTATTCTTGAGTTAGCTGCCTACATCTGGCAGAACCATGTGAATGTAACTCTCCGGTGATTTCTCTGCAATTGAATACTGCTGCCTGCTGTAACTTTTCCCTTTGCTGTTTGGCAGAGATCTCTGCTGAGATAGAGACATATTTTCACAATAGATCTTCTGAGAGCACGTTCGCCAGCTGAGGCCAGGCTTCTAAATGCAACGTTGCTCATAGGAGGAAAACAAAAACAGAATTCCCACATATTCCCACATATTCCATCGGAGCTTTTGGGTGCACTTTTGAGGATATGTGGAGTTTTAAGTGCCTTTCTATTGCTTTGGAAGATCTCGTTTGTGTCTGTTCGCTACTGGTTCTTATTGTATGTGCATGCCATCCGCTTGCACAGATGTCCAAGTCTTTTTAACAAGTTTTTAAATGGAATGCCTGGATTAGATGGCTTCACTTCACTGCTGCACTGACCTCTCTTTTACCTAAATGTTTTCTTCTCTCCATAATAAATTTTGTGAGGCAGAGAAACATTTCTATATATTTTCCTTGATTAAAAGTGTAGTCAGCATGGTAACAAAACTTTTGTTCCACAAACATGTCTCAAGAGATTAAGATAGAATAGAGTGGTGAATATAAATGGACTCAGGGGAGGGGTGGTTCTAAGGACCACATGGCGTGAATCAGTACATTCAACATACACCAGCCGTGCAGTAAAACAGCCTTGTACACATTGCTACTCATCAAGTAACAAAGGGAATGGAAAATATGGAAAATATTCAAAATACATGCAAAACAAGGATTAGAGGTATATGTGAGACGGTATGCTCATAAGAACATACCCATTGTCCTATTGGGTCAGTTGAAGGTCAGCCTAGTCCAGCAGTCTGTTTCCAGCTGTGACCAGCTAAACGGATAGTTTCTAGTCCTCATAGAGCCAAAACATGGAGACATTGGCTGTAGAAACCTTAACTGTTATGGAAGACCCTGGAAGCATTTGTCCTAGCACAGTGAGCTTGAGATCTACTCATGACAAAATCCTGTTAAGAGACTGATTGGCTTCTAAATCTGTTTTTGGTCTTAAGGAAGAGGCTGTGGGTCTTACTTTCTCATGGGAAGAAGTACCTGAAGAAAATGAGTACAAGGGCCAAAACCAGGCTTGCCAATCTCCAGGTGGGGCTTGGATATCTTCTGGTATTACAACTGATCTCCACACTACAGAGATCAGTTCCTCTGGAGAATATGGCAGCTTTGGAGGATGGACTCTATGGCATTATACCCCACTGAGGTCCCTTCCCAAATTTTGCCCTCCCCAGACTTCACCCGCAAATCTCCATAGATTACCAGAGAATTGGCAATCCTACCCAAATCAGATGTGACCAAGATCATGGATTTCCACTTATCAATAAAAGTCAAGAACAGAAGGGATTTTATGGTTGGTAAAATGACTGCCCAGAGCCAAGCTACAAGTGAGGAATTACACTTGCCTGGCAAGTGAACAGATTCACGTATATTCCTCCCTGTTCACTTGCCATTCACTTGTTCTCCACTTGATCAAGTGGAGCACAAGTGAATGGCAAGTGAACAGGGAGGAATACACGTGAGTCTGTTTACTTGCCAGGAAAGTATAATTCCTCACTTGTAGCTTGGCTCCCAATTTCCTGGGGGTAAAGGGTAGATGACTGGGGAAGGCAATGGCAAACGACCCATAACAAAAGTCTGCCAAGAAAATGTTGTGATGTGACGTCTCCCCGTGGGTTAGTAATAACTCGGTGCTTGCATAGGAGACTACCTTTACCTACCTATCTCTGTGCTTAAATTTGCCAGTAGGCAGCACAGTTATTTTCCAATGTCAGTGCATACAAATGAATACCCTCAAAAATATGGGTTTCTGATAATGTATACCGTAGCTGGAAAATATCTGCACTACCCTATTCACACAAAATGGCGAGCATGTGGTAGAGAGAATCACACATAGTACGCTTCCCCAGTGCATAGAGCAGGCAACCGAAATCATAACAACTGGAAAAGGCTACAGACTAATTGAGATCTGTGATCTTCATCAAATCTTTTTTGGCCTAAAGTCTTATGAAAAGAAGCAATTCTGCTGCTAGGGGAAAAAAAAGAGTCCTCTGTATAGGAAGGAGGGGGAATTACATAAAACCGTAATTTATGTAATTATGGGAACTATCTGATCTGCCTTGATTGGCTACAAGCCCTTATACGATAAGCCAGACTTAGTCCTAGTGGTTCTGTCTGTGGTCTGCAGCCACCAAAGATCATACTTTCTTATTTGTTATAAATATTCTTCCCTTTCTTTAACAACAACAACAGCTGCATTTCTATATTCTTCTAGATAGACGAATGCCACACGCAGAGCGGTGAACAAAGTCGGTGTTAGTATACAGCTGGGGAGCTGGGGCTGAGAGGAGTGGCTTACCCAAGGCCACCTGCAGAGTTCATGACAGTAGTGGGATTCGAACTAGCAGAATGCTGATTCACAGTTCAACCAGTGAACCATTATGGTACAGCTTGGGTGTTGAGGAGCAGCATTGGGGTTGAGGAGCCATGTGTTTTCCCAAGCCACCCTGTGAATTTCATGTCTCAGCAGGGATTCGAACCTGGATTTCCTACAGTACCAGCTATTGCCATCTCCCCACACGCTAGTTCGCCTGACCTCCACATGAGTGCACTGCCTCATCCCCCTTTACCCTTCTCCAGAATGTTATTGTTTTACTATTGTCATCCCTGTCAAAAGGCCTATCAGACTTCATCAAGAAGCAATTCTAGACCTTGTCCAGCCCCTATCGTGGAGTTGCCAACCTCAAGTCGTGGCCTGGAGTTCTGGAATTAGAGATCAGTTCCCCTGGAAGAAGTGGCAGCTTCAGAGGCAAACTCTATGATGCACCATAGGGTCCAACAGAAAAGGAAGTCCCAGAGTGACATTACATCCCCGCAGAACTCCATCCCTTCAGATTCTGCCCTTCCCAGACATTAC
Source organism: Eublepharis macularius (assembly GCF_028583425.1). Classification (NCBI taxonomy): domain Eukaryota; kingdom Metazoa; phylum Chordata; class Lepidosauria; order Squamata; family Eublepharidae; genus Eublepharis; species Eublepharis macularius. The sequence goes on along the minus strand of NC_072797.1, from coordinate 22,593,442 downwards.
CCCCAAATATCCAGAAATGTCTCAAGCTGGAGTTAGCAACCCTGCGTAGGGTTCCTATATGCCCGTCGGTGGTGGGCAAACTCCTGGGGATTTGACCCCTTGCCTGGCAATCATCCAGCGATCAGCAGAAGGCGGCAAGCCCCCCAGAGGTTGCCTGCCACCGGCAGGCACCCAGGGAACGAGGGCCAAGTACACGCTCCCTGGGGGCATGATGATGTCATTTCTGGAAGTGACGTCGTCATGCTGGCTGCATTCTCGCACTTCATTTGGGGACAATTGGGGCTCCAAATGGGCTGAATTGGCCTTGTGCAGAGCGCAGGTGCACTTGTGTGGCCGGCACAGTGACGCCACTTCTGGAAGTGATGTCACCATGAAGAAGGTGCCTGACATAAGTTCCAGGTTCCTAACTCTCCTAGAAGGAGGGGAGAGGGACATGGCAACCCTACATGAATGCCCTACCTGAGCATGGGCTAGTCACCTGTTGCCATTCTTCAGTGTTCTTCACCTGTACCAATGCAATCTAGGGCTTATATGTGCATTATGCTTTTTGACTTACTTTGGTACATTTCGATCTGGAACCATCTCTGAATTTGGACAGCGCCGGCCTCGCTGTTGACTGCCGGGTCATGCTTCTGGAATGCTGCCTTTCTGCTTTAGCCACACTTACTTATCTACGAGAGTCATTGTGTTCATCAGTGAAGTGTTTGTGGAGGTGTCAGTTGTGGAAGGGGCAATGTGAAACTCCCCCTTCCCATGTGCTGTGGTCCCAATCTCGTCCTACAGGAGAGCTAATCACAGTTCTCTCTAGCCCTAATTTTTTTAGGAGAGGAGGAAGAGGAAAAAGTGACTAGGATAAATGTGAGACAAGGCACTCACGCTGACTTAGGTTTTACTGGTTTTGTCTTCCACAGAGGAGCTTTCCTGCACACTGACCTTGGCTTTTGCCTACATGGTCACAGAACTTATTTGACACCAACGACTGAGGGCCAAGCTACAAGTGACGAATGACACTTGAACGGCAAGTGTATTTCTCCCTGTTCACTTGCCCTCCACTCAATCCACTTGCCGTTCAAGTGTCATTCGTCACTTGTAGCTTGGCCCTGATTTAACTGTTTAATACTCTGCCGTCATGTTCTGCCCCCACCCCACCCCTGCCCAATCTCTGCCTCTGTCCTGTAAAACCGACATGTGCTGGGAGTTCTGAGCTTAGAACTTTATTCTTAGGCACACATAAATTCAATTCAGATCATGACCAGGAGGCACAAGGAGAAGTAGGCTTGCCAATCTCCAGGTGATGGCTGGAGATCTCCCTGGATTGCAACTAATCTCTAGGCCGCAGAGATCAGTTCTCCTGGAGAAAATGACTGCTTCAGTGAGTGACTCTGGCATGATACCCCACCCCTCCTAAAACCCACCCTCTCTAGGCTCCACCCTCAAAATCTACAGGAATTTAATAACCGAGAGCTGGCAACCTAGAGAGAAGAGCTTAGGCTTCCCTCTACCTCTGCCATTTTCCCAACCTGAAACTGTCCCCCGGAGCTGCTGAACTACTTAAGTGTACTGATGGGCTACATGTCAGCTTCCCCAGCGAGGCCAGTAGCAGCTTCTTGGGTCTCTTTCAGGTCAGGAAAAGAGCATGGGCAGAGCAAGGCGTAAGCCTTTTCCCCCTGTGCACCGTGATCCTGATCCAGATCAAGCTTGTATATGCCTGAGGCACACACAATGCCTTTGGCACATGGATAGTTGAGAAACTGGACTGGTTGCATCAAATGATTATTCTAGGAAATATTCAGTCCCTGTATCGACAACTGCGGCCATTCTCTCGCTGGCAGAGAGAAGTTTATCTTCTTTTGCATGAGTTTAACAGAAGACAAGGTTGCTGTCCCCTTTTTGACTTTAAAAATCCATGCCTTTTCTGCCTGCTTTGAAACAGAACGTATTTGACATTCGGCTGCGCCAAGGGAGGTCTTTAAGTCAATCCTTTTTTAATAGAAGTACAATGCGTTGACTTTAAAAGCGTGCACACAGCTCGCTTATCCACTTGAATGTAAACATGTGCATCTCAAGAATGTAAATCTGAGGCTTAAAAATACATCTTCATTGCTCCGTCCATATAATCTGTACCTTTTGCAACCTTGTAAAGCTGTCAGTCCCCGGACATTTTGCATGGTGAAGAAAAATCACTGTTTTGCCTGGAGCAAGGAACATGAATGTTGCAATCCTGGCTCCTCCTCCAATGAGAAGAGAGTAGGCATAGATAGAGCTCGATTCCCACACAGCTGAGAGGCTGAACGTCTGAGACTCCGAGCTCCATAAAGTACGGGTTTCCCTTTCTGCTTCTGGCTGTGTTCATTTCCCCCGGGGACTCATTTCCCCTCTGGATTTACTGAATTAATTGGAAACTGCCTTACCGACTCTGGGTTTTCATTTCCTTGACCAGGAAGCTCGCCTGAGCCGACATGGATCCAGCCAGACTTCTTCACTTCAGAAAAGTAAGTGCTTTGGTTCCACCTTATTCTTACAGCAGTTTGTCCTTCGGTTGCCTTCACACACGCACACACCTGTAACATAGCATTATATGGGCTTTTGTTTTACGCACAAAAGGGGACAAAGTCTTTGTGTTTATAAAATTAATATCAGAGCACAATTACTAATGGATTTGCTCTCCCAGAGAGGGCTAAAAATATCCCAAGTCGAGACCTGTCATTCGGATCGTTCACATAAAAATTTAAAAGCTGTGTGAACTCACAGAGGGAGTTGAAGATGTTTTTTTTTAAAGCACATGTCAAAGTGTACCTTGGTCGAATTTACTAAAGTTGCGTTCTTGTTATCAGACTGGTTGTGTGATGTAAAGAAGGTGGGTGTGAAAAAACCTATCTCTTCCAAAGGTAAACATCGGCATTAGCAATGCACTCCTGTGGAACCAAGTCAGAAGCCTTCTGTGGTGTGTCTTATTTTCAGACATTTGAATAGGTGCACAAAAGCACATAGATATGTGATGTATTTGTTTCCCCGCAATGTAAATGATTGATTGGGACTGCAAGCCAGGGTTGCTGTCTTCAGAACCTAACACGCTTCTGAAGAGGAGGTATGAATAAAGATAAATAAATAAGAGAAAGCAAAGAGGAGTGAAAATCAGGGACATTTAAAAGCTTTCTGTGATTGACACAATTCACTGTTCCCAGATCCAGCCCAGGACCTGTCAAGCAGGCATATGTTGGGACTCCGGAGTTCCTGGTTGAAACTTGATTCCCACCTGTGGGAATCAGTTCAGATGACGACTTGCAGCTCCTCCCCCCCCCCCCCATGCCATTTTCCTGACCAGAGCCAGAGCCAAGCGACTCTCTTTTGCCGATTGGCACTACAGGTGTACTTGATGGGCTCCCAATGTGCCACGGTCCCCATCAGAATTAGGCCTTGGGATCAAATTTCATGCAGTAGCTCCCAGCACAACCTGCTCAACAGAACCGAGGAACAATTTACTGTGTAGTTTCGCCCTTATTCTTCAGACCTCCTTCCACGTTCCAAGATGTTTCACCTGAGGAAGAACTCCCAAACTTGCTTGGAATTTTGCTTTCAGTGAAAACTAACACGAGTGGCAATTCTAAGCAGAACTATTGTGCCTTACAGATCTTTCAGTGCTAAGGTTGCTTTCACCTGTACAGGTATGCATGACTATACATGACTAAACCTTGCCATGAGGTGTATAGATGGCTTGCATGCCTGTTTCCACTCATGTACTTGTTCTGGAAGGGCACTAGCTGGCATGGAAGCCTTTTGCTATGTTTCACTGACCACAGGTCCACATTTAAGTTGTAGTCAGTGCTTCTTCTAAAGCATTTTATGAGCACATTATTAAAATGAGGTAAAGGTAGTCCCCCTGTGCAAGCACCAAGTCGTTACTGACCTATGGGGGGACGTTGCATCATGATGTTTTCTTTTGTTACGGGGTGGTTTGCCATTCCTTCCCCAGTCATCTGCACTTTACGTGGGGCGCAGAGTGGTAAGCTGCAGTACTGCAGCCCAAGCTCTGCTCACGATTCTGAGTTCGATCCTGGCGGAAGCCACATTCAGGTCGCCGGCTCAAGGTTGACTTGGCCTTCCATCCATCCGAGGTTGGTAAAACGAGTACCCAGTTTCCTGGGTTTGACTGGGGAAGGCAATGGCAAACCACCCTGTAAAAAGTCTGCCAAGAAAACGTCGTGATGTGACGTCCCTCCCCATGGGTCAGTAATGACTCGGGGCTTGCATCTTTACCTTTTACCTATTAAAATGGAAGCTAAACCATGCATAGCTCATCCCAAATAAGGCAAATGTTCCACATATTTTTATATGTGCTAGAAATCTTCAGACCTCAGTGACTTGTAGTTAAAATTTCAGACGGGAGATAATGACTCTGAAGGGAGATAATGAGTCAGCAGATCCCTTCCTTTGCTAACATTATTCCAGGTGGATGACTTTTTTTTATTTGGTGTTTTTGTGAGTTCATTTGGCAGGACAGTTTTTAAGCAGTAACTGTGTGTCTAAATGGATGGCAGTCCTAGCTATCTGGACGCTTAGAGCCAAACTACAAGTGACGTCTTACACAGGTTGGACACTAGTCGGCTTCCCTCAAGTTTTGATGGGAAATGTAGGCATCCTGGTCTTGCAGCTGTAATGGAGAGCCAAGCTGTAAAACCAGGACGCCTACATTTCCCATCAAAACTTGAGGGAAGCCGACTAGTGTCCAACCTGTGTAAGACGTCACTTGTAGTTTGGCTCTGAGTGGACACAAACTGAACACCTGGCATTCAAGCAGTGACTGGAAAAAACTGACATTGAGATTGGAAACCACTGAAAGAGTGAACATTGGAACTGTGAGATGTGAATGGAATTACATAGAAAAGGTAGAACCCAGAGGCATATTCCATAATGATTTTTGGGTTCTTACAAAACACCAGTCTTTCTGCACAACTTCTGAACAAAATCTTTCTTTTTCTTTGTGTGCTGTGATGCCTGGTTCTCAGTGTGCTGAAGTGGTATATGCCATCCGTGCATGAATAACACATGCATAAATAGCACATGCACCCCCCCTTCCACTTATAGATAGCCCCACTGATTCCAAAATTCACCAGCTGCCGTTGCTGGAGTTTTGAAAGAGTGACAGCGGCAGGAAAAAAACTCATATTAGCACAAGAGTCATTACATTGCTTTCCACCCTTTTTCGTGAGGATGGGATATCCCTTGTTTCCCTACTAGAGGAGTCTCCCTCTACATATAGAAGATTTTTTTTTAACTTATAGCCATGCATACCAGATGAAAGATGAGACGTTTCAGCTTGGAAATGGACACCCAGTTAGAAATTCTTTCAAAAATGCTGTAATGTGGGATGATTCTCCTGTGGTTAAAACCTTCCATGTTGAATGAACTTCTGCATCCAAGGATGGTTCCTTGCTTGTTAATTTATTATTCTATCAGAAACATTAAACAAGTTTGATTCTGTGAGCGTGTTTGTAATGCCATGTGGTTGCATTGATAGCAAATCTGTGATTCTGACAGTGGAATATATTACTAACGACGTGGTGTGATGAATCCATTTTCATCTGAGATTTAGAAGGCCATTCAGTTTTCTCTCGTATGACTTCCTGCCGTGTCTGAGAGCTGTTGTTGCTGGGCGGAATGTTTTAGACCAGTAAAATAAAATAAGATGCATGCTCTAGGCAATGTAGGCTTTATAATTAAATTAGAGACCAGTATGCACTGAAAGCAGTTTAAGGCTCACCTGCCAAAAATGCTCCAAAAGCACATCAGCAAAGTGTAACAAATCACTCCTTTCCCTCATCAGAGTTCCCAGGTGCAGGTTTCCCTCCTTGTGAGCAAGAGTGGCTGTTGGGGGGGCACGGCTAAGGCTGGGTTGAATCCCCCCCCCTCTCCTACCCACTGCTCTCCCTCTGCAAACAACTTTCTCAGCCGCACTTTGCAGCTGTCCTCAGACCAGCGCCTGCCAATGAATGGTCTAGTTTTGCCCTTGCGAAACTGGTGTTTGAACATACATGTCTCAAATACATGTATTTGACAGAGAGCTGGGATTGCCTGCAGCTCCCGTGGAAAAGGTGCTCTCAGTGGCAGATGTGGATCTGTGGCTGTGTAATGTGGCAACACCGTAACCCATGTGCTCTAATGGTTCTGTGCTTGTGCCAGTGCCTTGTTGTTCTCTGGGGATGACCTGGAAGCCCACAGAAGTTGGGTGGTCTGTGCAACCAGATTTTTATTTACTGTCTCTGCTGCAGTATTCCACAGGGAGAAAAAAATGCATTAGTTCTCCACATATGGGTGTGTGATGTGCCTTTGAGTCACCTCCAACCTATGGTGACCGTATGAATGAAAGACCTCCAAAACATCCAATCATTAACAGATTTGCTCAGATCTTGCAAACTGGAGGATGTGGCTTCTTTTATTGAATAAAGCCGTCATGTTTTAGGTCTTCCTCTTTACCTACTGCGTTCCATTTTTCTTAGCATTATTGACTTTTCAAGAGAGTCTTGATTCTCATGGTGTGACCAAAGTACAATAGCTTCAGTTTTGTCATTTTAGCTTCTAGGGAGAATTCAGACTTGATTTGATCTAGAACCCACTTATTTGTCTTTTTGGCTGTCCATGATATCCACAAAACTCTCCTCCAGCACCACATTTCAAAGGAATCGGTTTTCTTCCTGTCAGCTTTCTTCATTGTCAAACTTTCACATCCAGGCTAGACATGGGCACGAACGGGAAAAAAATTCCGAATACCCTGTTTATTGTTCGTTGCCATCCACGAACAATGAACAACGAACAGAACAGAACATGTCCCCTTAACGAACATGTTCGGTGTTCGTGTTCATGGCCCTTTAAAGATCCCTTTAAACTATCAGCTGGCAGGTGGCAGGCGGGATTCCCCCTTGCTGCCTGTCAGCTGATAAAGGGCCCTTTCCTGCCACGTGCAATGGGCAAGGCCTGTTAAACACCCCAAAAAACCCCGCCCCCGCCCCACTGCCCCACCCCAGCGCCGCCGGGCTGCTGCTGCCAGGTGCGACGGACAGAGAGAATCTCCTTGTCCCTCTGACAGCGGGCAGAACTGGTGCCACTGCGGGGCTGCTTCTGCCCGCTGTCAGAGAGACGAGGAGAATCTCCTCGTCCCTCTGACAGCGGGCAGAGCCAGTGCCATGCGGCTGCTCCTCCCCAGTGCGGGTGCCGTGCGGCTGCTCCTCCCCGTGCGGCTGCTCCTCCCCAGTGCCTCCCCTATCGCACTGGGAGAGCCAGCACCGCCCCCTTTGCTGTCATTTTCTCTTCACAGTGGCAAAAACTGTACTGCCTGTTGGAAGCTACTTTGAGGGGTTACAAAACTGACCTTCCCAATGTTCAATACCCACCAAATTTGCAGGGGACATAGTCCTCACTGTCCTCGGAAGACCCCCCACGTTTCAGAGAGATTGCAGCCTGGGAAAGGTATGATCCATGAGTCCCCCCTCCTTTGCTGTCAATTTCTCTTCTGAGTGGCAAAAACTGGACTGTCTGCTGGAAGCTGAAGGGTTAAAGCCAGAAGGAGTTCAGACAGAGTTCAGTCCTTGCCGTTGCCAGGGGAATTGATTGAAGGTACCTGAGTGTCTGGCTTCCCGAACAGTGACCAAACACAATGAACGAGGCTTTCGACGACCATCTGTTCGTTTGGAATGGGGACTCACGAATGGCCCGTTCGCAAACAGATGAACGGGCTGTTCGTGGGATTTTTTCGTTCGTATTGCTGTTCGTGCCCATGTCTAATCCATACCTAGTAATGGGGAATAATATTGTTTGGATTACCTTGAATTTGGTCCCCAGGGAGACATCTTTATATTTAAGGATATTTTCTATCCCCGTCATAACTGCTCTTCCATGTCTCAGTCTTCTTCTGATTCCTTCATTGTAGTCTCCCATTTGGTTGATGATTGAGCCAAAGAATAGAAAATCTTGAACAATTTCAATATCCTTGTTGTCAGCATTACAATTGTGTAATTCCTCAATAGTCATTACTTTTGTCTTCTTGACATTCAGCTGTAATCCTGCTTTGGTGCTTAACCTTCATCAGTTGTTGTTTCAAGTCTTCACTATTTTCTGTCAGTAACATGGTGTCATCTGCATATCTCAAATTGTTAATGCTTCTTCCACCAATTTTCACTCCACTTTCTTCTAGATCTAATCCAGCTTTCCTTATGATATACTCTGCATAGAGGTTGAACAGGTAGGGAGATAATATGCATCCTTGTCTGTCACCCTTGCCAACTGGAAACCATTCTTTCCTCCCATATTCTGTCCTTACAGTAGCTTCTTGTCCAGAGTATAGGTTGTGCATCAAAACAATCAGATGTTGTGGCACCCCCATTTCTTTTAACCCTATCCATAGCTTTCATAATTCGCATATGGGCAGACCTTTAATGTGAGATTCTGTACAGAAGGTTATTTTAAAAAACAACAACAATAAAAATGCTAGCTTCCCTTGTACTGCTGCTGTCACACTAATTTTGATCCTGTAGCCACAGAGTATCTACAAACATCAGGACTCCATTCTATTTCTACTTGTGCTTTTGAAAGTTATTTGATGTGACTAGTTAACACCAGAAGGTAGTTGGAGAAAGAGGTTTCCAGTGAAACTACCTAGCTACCTTTCAGTTGCTCTATGAGTACTGGATGACATGACTGAGGGAAAAGACTATGAATTTCCTACACTTAAAGATTGGGAAATTGTTGGGAAAGACCTTTTTCGGCTTGAGGCCCTGAAGAACAACCTGCTGCCAGTCAGAGTAGATCATACTGATCATACTGAATTGGATGGACCAAGAATCTGAGGGTCAGACTTAGAGAGAAATGTCTTGCCCCTTTAATGGATACTTAATGTGTAGAAAAGGGCATTCGCTTGATAAATAACATACGATTAAGTCTCTAGTAAAGGGACAGGACTAGAGATGGGCACATACCAAAATACGAACCAAAGTTCATATGAACCGGGCCAGTTTTTGGTTCACTAACAAGCAGTTTGTTGAAGCTCATTTCTGACAAACCGCTAAGATTTTTAGAGCAGTTCGTATGTTTCGTTTTTCAGTTTGTCACTGCAGACAGCCTCGTGCCGATCAATCTGTTATTTAGGCAACAGGGGAATGGGCTTTCTGCAGACCTTCTACAGCCCTGGAAGTGACGAACTAACGAACCAAATGAGCCAATTCGTGAACTGGGCAAGTTCATGGCAGTTGATGGTTCGTGGTTTGTGAAATGACAAACTATGAACGGCAACAAACCACCATTTTCCCAGTTCATGCCTGCCTCTAGACAGGATATTTTTCTCCAGGCCTGTTGTTAATTATAATGAGGACTCAACTACACATCTTTTTAAAATTTATTTTGTTTCCCCTCCATATTTATTTTGAATGTCAACTTTTTCCATTTGCAAATGAAATGAAAGCCACAGTTGTATAGTGGTTAGAATATTGGCCTGGGAAATGGGGCCCCAGGTTCAAATTCTCACTCTACTATGGAAGTTTACTGGAAGCTGAGCTCTACATCACTGGGTTGTTGTGGGGATAAAATAAAGGGGAGAGAACGATGTAAGCTGCTTTGATTCCCCTGTGGAGAGAAAGGTGAGGTATAAATATATAAGTTAAAATTAATGTGTTCTTCAGGAGAGTTTGAACAAGGAGGAAATCAGTGTGGAGGAGAGAGGGGCACTTCTCCACCTGCTGTTTTCTTGCTGGAAAGAGCCATTCCCAAGCATCTTTCATCCTTGCTATGGAAAACTTACAGGCATGTGAGTAAAAACAGTTCATAGAAGGCTTACCAACCTCCAGGTGGTGGCTGGAGATCTCCTGAAATTACAACTGATCTCCAGATAACAGAGATCATTTCCCTGGATAAAACGGCTGCTTTGGATGGCTGCCCTCTATGGCATTATACCCAGCTAAGGTCTCTCCCCTTCCCAAACCATGAAGGTGTCATGATGGTTTGACATGTGAAATTTTTCAAGTTTTTCTTGGTAAGTATTATGTTTTATGGGTATAGTGTGATTGATTAATGTTTATGGGCTTTCTATGTGGCTTCACATGCTATGCATTTTTATGGTGATACAGAGATTATTAACTACATTGCTACAACACTTGAAAAAGACTTTGGTGGAAATGGGTGCTTTTTAGCCGCCGTGCCCCTCCCCCCTCTGTCATGGGGGGAGCAGAGTACAACCACCTACAAATTGTTCTGTATATACATTGCATGCAGCCTATGGGATTTGTATAGCTTTTATGAACTGAATATTTAAGCTATGGTCTATTTATGAATATGTTAGTTGATGTTTCATGTAAATAATGCACACACAATGATATTTTTTGTAACACTTTGATTACTATTTGATTACATTTTGTTGCTTTTTGTATTTAGTTAGCTTATTGCAATGGATGATTTCCTGATTATATAGTTTCTTTCCATTATTCTTTCTTATTTATCCTCAACCCTAGCTCAGGCAACTTTTTTCACATGAGAAAATGGCTGGGGAGGAAATTGCTAAAATTCCATCCCCACACCATTTTCCTGCTTGATTAAACAAGCTTGGAGGCTGTATTTTCAGAAGAAAAACTTGCTGTTTTAAAATGAACACAAAGTAGGGGAGAATGAATACGTGGCTGAGTCCAGACTTAGCACTCAAGCAGAGGAGGCTAAGTTATAAAATCTTGGTCTGAGTATAAAATATACACTGCAGGCTAATGCTGCCTCAATTTGCCTTGTAGCAATGCAGAGAAAGGAAAAGGGTATATCTCTTCAGCTTCCACTCAGTTTTTGCTATTCCAAAACCAGCTTCCTTGCTCTACTATCTGGATTTTAAATGAAAATATGCAGCCCTGACCTGGATAGCCTGTACTAGCCTGATCTCATCAGATCTCAGATACTAAGCAGGGTTGGTTCGTTGGTCCTGGTTAGTAATCGGATGGGAGACCTCCAAAAAGGCAAGGTTTGCTATGTAGAGGCAGGCAATGGCAAACCACCTCTGAATATTTCTTGCCTTGAAAACCCTCTAGGGTTTCCATAAGTCTGTTGTGACTTGACACCACTTTCCACTACCATGCAGTATAGTAAAACTGAGTGCTGGCTTGAAGGATTAAACTCCCTCTCCATTCTCTGCACAGCTCTGAGGCAAATTGAGGCAGAATGAGCTTGCAAGTTTCATTTTATAGTCATGCCAGGATTCAGGATTTTTGTCTTGCCTGTTTAAGCCCATAGTATGGCAGCATCATATGCTCATTCGGAAGAATTATCAGTATACAGCCCTAAGCACTCTTGCTCTACAATGGCTGCAACACCAAGACTGCATTCAGACATCGTGGAGAATATAAGTTTAAAAGATGGTTTGTGGAAACCAGCAATAGACTGAAACTAGCCAGAATCTGCTTGAAAATCTTGGTTTGTCTACTCCTAGCAAGAATCAATAGGAGCAGTGGCATTTATTGTTGTTCTGAAGTTGTACTTCTGTGTCCTGGGGCAATCCTACCATAAGCCGATAGCAAGTCAGGATTCCTGCATTTAGATATAATCACTATCCAGAGCTTTGACAAACCAGAAGTCACAGGTTGGGATATGACTGTGGTTATGAATAGAAATGAGCACGAACAGCAATACAAACCAAAAAAAGGCACGAACAGCCCAATCTGCTGTTCGCGAACAAGCTGTTTGTGAGGCCCCATTCTAAACGAACAGGTGGTCGATGCAAGCCTCCTTCGTTGTTGTTCGCTGCTGTTCGTCAAGCCAGACAGTCTGGCACCTGCAATCAATTCCTTTGGCAGGGATTGTCTGAACTCTGTCTGAACTCCTGCTGTTGCCCTGGAAACTCCAATCTAAGCCCAATTTAGCTTGATAGGCAGGTCTCCCTTTCAAGTGTGAAGCTCCAAATTTGTTACAAAGGAGCAAAGGCCAGTGGGGACGGGGCTCCCAGCTCTGGCTTAGTTTGCAGACAGTGGAGAGGGAGAGAGTTGCTGTTGGCATTTTGATAGAGAGAGTGCATTGGAGCTTGAATTTTCTTTGTGTGTGGTGGGATAGGGATCTACCCCTTCAAATTCCAGGGCTGCTGCCAGGTTCTGGGCCAAGCTATTATTTATTATTGGTACCTTTCCTGTTGCTTGTTCAGGTAAGGTTTCTTGGAGTGGTGCAGTAGGGATCTACCTCTTCAACTTCCAGGGCTGCTGCCAGGCTCTGGAGCCAAGCTATTATTTATTATTGGTACCTTTCCTGGTGCCTGCTCAGGTCAGGTTTCTGGGATTGGTGCAGTAGGGATCTTCTTGACCAAAGTTGGATGATGGCTGGAGGAAAGCCTGCTGGCCCCCACGAACAGCCAACCATGAACATGTTTGTGAACAGGGCCATGTTCGTGGTTGTTCGTGAGTCCCTGTTTGTGCACAGCAATGAACAACGAACATCATGTTCAGGGTTTTTTTCTGTGCACCCTCCCTCTCCCCCGCAACTGCATCTTCTCTCTCCTCCCCTCCTCCCCCCTCCTCTTCTATATTTGACCAGTTTCTGTACCATGCATCTGACAAAGAGAACTTGATTCTTGAAAGCTTATGCTACAATAAAATTGGTTAGTCTTAAAGGTGCTACTGGACTCTTTTTGATTTTGCTACTACAGACTAACTCCTCTAGATCTACTTACGTTCTTATGTTCTCGTAATCAAAATGTGATAGCTAAATGTCACCTAAGTGATTATTTGTATATGTAAATAGGTCACCTTGCATCTTCTTTCTCAAAAAACGTCAAAGTGGGATAAAAATTAGTATTAGATGCATAAAACAACCCAAGGAGAGCTCTTGTATCTCGCTGTCCCCCAGACAAAAAATTCATCCATGGAGGCAGTTCGCATATTCTGCTGCAAGTCAACAAGTGAGAGAGTAACGGTGATAATTAGCATTTATACAGGCTCTAGAAAGTGCTTGGCAGAGAGCCAGTTTGGTGTAGAGGTTAAGAGAGCAGGACTGTAATCTGGAGAACCGGGTTTGATTCCCCACTCCTCCACTTGAAGCCAGCTGGGTGACCTTGGGCTAATCACGGCTCTCTGGAGCTCTCTCAGCCCCACCCACCTCACAGGGTGTTTTGTTGTGGGGATAATAATGGCATACTTCATAAACCACTCTGAGTGGGCATTAAGTTGTCCTGAAGGGCGGTATATAAATCGAATGTTGTTGTTGTTATAGTTATTCGCTCGGTAAGCAAGTCAATCTTATTATCTCCCTTTTGCAGATTTGAGGAAGGTGGGTAAGGCTGGCTGGGAGAGAATGACTTACTCTCACAGTGCAATTCAAAGCAGAGGTAGCCCCTTGAAACCCACTGGCATGAACGGATTTAGAAGGGTGTCTGTTTAGGATTGCATTGGAAATTACCTCTGCTGATTTCAATGGATTTAAGGAGGGTGTAACCACACTTAGGATGGCCCCACTAATGAGTTTGTGGCTGAGGCCAGATTTGCAGTGGGAATTTTCTGGCTTGCTGTTTAATCACTGACTCACCTTGCTGCACTTGACATTCTTGTATGAGCTTCCAAGCAGATGTGGGTGATTCAGCCCTTACTTTTTCAGCTCATGCATGTTCCCATGATGAAGCTCAAGCAACTCTTTTTCCTTGCCTAGTCTGCACACACAGGCTTCCCAGTTGCAGAATGCCACTAGCTTCTCTCTCTGCCTTATTTGAAGAGGCGGGGCCTTTAGTGTCTGAACAGGGTTAAGGCACACCTTTGCCCCAGGGCAGATGAGTGGCCTGCTACAAAACACAAACAAGTCTAAGCAGTAAGCAGTGTCTGGCATGTGTGCGTGTATATGAGTGCTGTGTGTCCTCTACCGTGTGTTTAGTGCTGGCACCAGTGCCTGATCAAACCGATACCTTGTTGCACCATGGGGCGTCCCAGCTCTGATGGAACACACCCTCTGAAAAGCTAGTTGCTATGAGTCTTAGCAGCAGCTGTTGCCTTATAGGTCCCAAAGCACAAAGGGAGCCAGAAAAGAAGAGCAGATTGAATGGACTAAAACCTGCACATAGAGAGAAGGGAAAATCAGGTTAAAAGTCTGTTTTGTCATATGAACTTAATGGGACTGGAAATGTCTGTTTTGATTTTCGATGGGTAGATGGGTAACCATGTTAGTCTGTCTGTAGCAGCAGAAAAGAGCAAGAGTCCAGTAGCACCTATAAGACTAACAAAATTTGTGGTAGGGTATGAGCTTTCATGATTTTGTTTTGATTTTGTAAGCATGATATCTTGACAAGACAGTCTTGTCTAGTGGGTGCAGAGCTGGTGCATGGAAGAAAAGTCCATTTCAGACTCCTGAGCGATAGTGGAATTCGGTATAACCTCAGTTTCCTAAGTACCAATGGAAATCAGACTGTAGTTGACTTGGGAGGTATCCCAAAGAGTAGATACATTTTTAAAAGTGATGCCTTCAGTATCTAACGTCTGTGGTTTATTCTAATGGAGACACTGCATAAAAACCATTAATGTCACTGCCTGAAGGAAAATCCTTGGCCAGCAACTAGTTTTGCCATATGGCTGTTTGGAGAAGGGAAACACAATTTACTCTAATTTGTCAACACAGCCCATTGTCACAGCTGCTGCTCCCATCCTCTGTATTCTTCCTATGCTTCTGTGCTGGCAACAGAGAACAGGAGACAGACTTGGCTTACAGCCTGCAATTACAGACTAATTCTCACAAAACCTAAAGCAGTAGGTGAATAAACTGAGGGAGCTGGCCCCATATGGCAGCCATTTTGTGACTGGTCCCCCCTAAGGCAGCAATTGTGTGGTGTCCACTCATTTTTCTCAAAATTCTAGATGTGCCCCCAGGTTCAAACAAGTCTGGGAACCTCTGTGTGAAAAGTAACAGGTTTTATGTTTCGTTATAAGGTTGGAATTTGTTTAAGGGCTTGAGAGACCACGAATGATACTTTTCCTAATTTTGAAAAAAAAAAAACCAACCAGCAATTATTTGAAATCCCTCCCACATTGCTGGAGAAATACATCCATCCCTGTACTGACCTCTCCAGCCTAGCCTAACCTGAGGCAGTTTTCATTTCAACCCCCTGAGTGGAAGAAAGTCTTGTCAATTTCACTAATTTTTAAAAATAAAATGGACAAAGCTGTTCTTTGTCAGTTTCATTGGAGAGGAGGTAATATGAAGAGGAGGTGTCTGCACATTGTCAGAATGTTTCTTTGGATCTGTATTGCAGGGCAACAACGTAAGATATAAACACACACACACACACAAGCTGTGGGGGATAATGGCGACATTTAAAGCAGGAAAAAACATACCTTGTTAAAGCTGGTAATGTGAAATAACTGAAGGGGGGAAGATTCCAAACTGATCATTAAAGTGCTTGAAAATGCATCTGTGGTTTTGGCTGTACTATTACTTAACATCAGTTTATCAGTGCAGCTGTAGTTTAGCAGCTCTTTAGAATGAGAAACTCTATAGGAGATGATAAGGGTCAAGGAGTGGGTGGGGGGGAATGACCTCTTCCCACTCCACCATTTCCCAGCTCCAAATAATCCCTCCCCCCACCCTCGCCAAGTGACTTTTTCTCCTATATAGTTTCAAGTGCTTGTTTGCACATCTGCTAAACTTAGCAGGTAGGGAGGACATTAGTTTAAACAGCAGTGTAGACAAGGCCAGAAACATAAAACTCAGCAGATAAGATTTCTGCCAAAATGCCATGGGGACAAATACCCAGCTATTGTCTAGTTCCATGATCACAAAAGTATCAATAAATGTTGAAATAATTTCCTATCAATTAATATACAGGAGTTTTCCAGGAAGAAATAAAAAACAAGGATAAATTATAACCCAGGTATGTTTCTTTCACACTCACTAGTCAGTTAGTTGGTATGCTATCACTACTCACCCACCCCCAAACGCTGGAAGCCAAGCAACTGCACGAGAAAGAAAATTGCTCTGTACATTTGCTACCCTGCTGGAAAGAGCAAATGATCTTCAACTGGGAGGGGAAAGGCACAGTGCACATTATACAAAGAGAGGAGAATTCATTTTACCCTCCAGAATCCTTTATATATAACATGTCAGTAAACATGTATTTCCCACTGTTTATAGATGTAGTGGGCAATAGAGATGGGCATGAACCAGAAAAAAACCGAACCACACAGTTCATGGCTCGTCAAATTTCACGAACCACGAACTTTCACGAACCTGCCCCTGGTTCACGAACTGGTTCGTTTGGTTCGTGAAACCATCACTTCCGGGTCAGAAAACCATCACTTCCAGGTCAGAAGGTTTTGGTTCGTATTTCGGTTCATGCCTATCCCTAGTGGGCAATCCCAAATCCATGGAAGGTGTATTTGTCTAATTTGCTCCATTTAAAAATGTGCATATGTTATGTGCACACATTACAGCTTTAAGATGTATTTCTAACATGTTTTATGGGGATGCCTTCAAAACTTAACATAGAGGGATGAGTGTGTGAATATGAGTGTTTGATGCTTCTTTAACATGAAGCTGGTCCCCTTGTAGATCCTGAATTATTCTTCTCTCAACCCTTCCTAATTTGATCATTTGTTATTGGATGGAATTTTCAAGTACTATTCTTTAAAAAATGCTGTCCCAGTTTTCTCTTCCTACTGAAATTTTTACTTGTTTGTCAGTGCAAGACTTTCATGTGCAGCTCTTTCAAATATATACAGAAAAATCTGGTACTGAAATGTATGAAATTCTAAGGGCCATGACTTGATTTTTTGTGTACTATCCCAGTGTCCCACATTTCTCTACACCTTTAATTTTTTTTTAAAAAAAATACACATTTGTATTCTTTACTAAAAGACCACATCAGAATTTATTTATTTAGAAGAATTTTATGCTGCCTTTCCAAGGAACCTGTTCAGAGCATCTTACAAAATAAAACATCATAAAAACAAAACATTAAAATCCAGATTAAAAACCCAGCTGTCGAATAAAAACACAGACCATAAAAATATAGAGCAGTGAGTGGCTTAAAATAACATTTTTTTTCCAGACTAAAATTACACACAAATGGTGTTAAAAGATCAGCCCCTTAATCTCTTGTCCAACTGTTTATTTAACAGGACTTTAATTCTTTGCAGCATGCAATTCCTCATTTTTATCAGGGCAATTTCTGTTCTGTGTTTGCAGATGGATAAATTTGCCTATATTACAGGGGTTTTGTTGGAATGAATCCAGCTGACAGAATGAGCCAGATTACTCTGGGTCTGACCAGCCTGTCTTCATCATTATTTACCAACCCTTGAGTTTGCGTATTATCTGTAAACACGGATCAGCAAAGGAATTACTGCAATCTTCCACCTGATTACTGATCGTATTGAGTTGGATTGGCAAAATAATAAGCTGAAGTTTTCCATAGCCAGAACTGTATATGCCTTTGGTTTTAAGGATAACAGGTATTCCATGGATTGGTTTCAGGATCCATACTATTCATTTCTGAGGGCTGGCCTGCCTGATCGTTCATCATGAATACATGAAGTTGGTCTATCAAGATCTGTTTGATTAACAGCAGCTTTCCAGGGTCTCAGGTGGAGGACTTTCATATCACTCATCACCTGATCATTTTAGCTGGAGATACTGGAACTGGGGACTTTCTGCTTGCCAAGTAGATTCTCTGCCATTCAGACCCTCCCAAAATACTCACATGAAGCTACCTTATGCACTGGGTACCATTGGTCTATGAAGGTCTACTCAGTCTACTCAGTCTACTCAGTCTACTCAGTCTGGCATTGTCTACTCAGTCTACTCAGACTGGCATTGGCTCTTCAAGGTTTCAGGCAGAGGTCTTTCACATCGCCCACCACCTGAACCTTTTAACTGCCATGGATTAAATTTGGGAACCTCTGCAGTCATTCCTCATTCGTTTATTTTTATTTATTTAAACCCACCTTTTAAATTTTTTTATTTGATTAAATTTATAGCCCACTCTCCGAACAATCAGGCTCAGAGCGGATTCTTCCCAAAGGGAACCCAAAGGAGTTTACCAACATTGGCCCTTTTCACACTGCTTACCTTCACTCGCAATGATGCGGAACATCGTGTAAAAAACACGTAAGATTGCGTTTTCTTGCACAAGATTTGCGCGACATCACGCAAATTTTGTGCGAGAAAACGCGCTCTTCTGCGTTTTTTGCGCGATGTTCCGCGTCGTTGCGAGTGAAGGCAAGCAGTGTGAAAAGGGCCATTGTTCTTTCCCCCTCCATTTTATCCTCACAACAACCCTGTGAGGTTGGTGAAGCCAAGATCACTCGGTGAGCTCCCCTGGCAGAGTGGGGAACAACAGAGTGGTAACTCTCTTCAGGAAGAGATGTTATTATTTTGTCACAAACTTTTTTCATTTGCCTGTGGCTATGTTTGGTACTGATCGTAATAGCTTTGAATTATAACTGCAGTGGAAACAAAAGGAGATCAGGAAGATTTTAACAGACACACCACACACAACCTAGCTTTTGACTGCACGGAGGCTAGAAGTCAGGAAGGGAAGGATGAACTGTACTGCAATGGAGGAACTGTGAGATTTGCACACATACATCACAAACATGAAACTTTCCCAAAGAACTGTTGGAATACAGGAAGACATTTTATTACAGAATCGTGCTACCTCACCAACTTGGCTGCTAATTTTTGGGCAGTCCAGACTGCTTAACCTGACCAAACAGTCTAAAAGTACATTCAAGCACTCTGGACCAAACTGGACAATATATGGGAGAGACACTAGTGGTGTCCTTACTTTTTATCAACACACTGGCAAACAATTACCGGAGGTTGTCACTTTAAGGTGGAAGAACAATTGGGGAGAGCCTACTGCCACTCTGAGTGGCAGCGGAAGAATTTTTTTAAAAACCCATGCTATGATGTCACTTCCAGGAAGACCTAGAAGTGATGTCACAGCACTTGCAACATGGTTCCCCCAAATCCCTGCCCCCCAAATTCCTGCCATTTGCCAGGCACATTTTTAAAAAAGTAATAAAAAGCAGCGTTCAATAAAAACATAGCATCAAAAAATGAAATCATAAAAACCCATTGCAGTTATATTGACAATAAAACCATAGCAGTAAAAAGAAATAATCACACCCAGTGATATTAATACCATCTGCGTGATATGAAGCAAACAGCTCTAGGATTGGAATTTCTAAGTCAATGTGCCATAACAAAAAAAAATATTTGACTGTTGTAATTACTCATCTATATGGGAAAAAAAAGATTTGGCTGTTGTAATTACTCATCTATATGGAAGGTGGGGGCTCACAGAACACGGCCTCTCTAGACAATCAACTGAGGGACATGTTTGTGTGGGTATGAATTGCCTTCTCCAAGATGCATTTTCTCCTGTATCTTTTCACTAGATGGGGAAGCAGCTAGGATCATGTGGTTACTGGAAAACAGCAGGGGCGGGGGGAGATTTAGTAGCTCCCCCTCCCCCTTTACCTTAACTTCCTATGCTGCTTTTCGGTACTAAAACACATTAGGAGATTGTTAGTGTATTTCCAGCATATTGAAAGAACTGGATTAAAACATAC
This sequence comes from Eublepharis macularius, assembly GCF_028583425.1. NCBI lineage: Eukaryota > Metazoa > Chordata > Lepidosauria > Squamata > Eublepharidae > Eublepharis > Eublepharis macularius. The sequence continues at coordinate 22,573,886 of NC_072797.1, read as the reverse complement.
TGAAGTCCTAAACTATGTCAAATCTAAGCAGCCCCTTAGCATTACTTCAACAATAGACATTTATAATGTTTAGTAATTTATTTTAGTAATTTATTTAGAGGCTTCTCACAATCTGAAGCCCTAAACTGTCATTTGCTTTATTTCTTTGGTGTAGAGCCAGTTTGGTGTAGTGAGCAGCAAGACTAATCTGGAGAACCGAGTTTGATTCCCCACTCCTCCACTTGAAGCCAGTTGGGTGACCTTGGGTCAGTCACAGCTCTCTCAGAGCTCTCTCAGCCCCACCCACCTCACAGGGTGATTGTCATGAGGAGAATAATAACATACTTTGTAAACCACTCTGAGTGTGGCACTAAATTGTCCTGAAGGGTGGTATATAAATCGAATGTTGTTCTTGTTGTTGTTATTTGCAAAAATCCAGCTCTGCATAACTGTCTACCATGTCCATGGATTTATTTGCTTTGTGGATCCTGCATTCTGGAACCTGGTTTACAAATTTTGTTGCCCTGAAGCTTTGCTCCTTTCAATCTCTGATTTTTTACACCATAATGGGTTGATGTGAGAGTTTCCTCTTCAACACCTTTAAAAAATTTTTAATATACCTTTTCACAAATCACAAATGGAACCTTTGTATGAATTTATGTGCAAAAGTAAGAAGGAAACAAAAACCAAAATGCACGTGAAGCTGAGAGCCAAGCTACAAGTGACACCTGACACAGGTTGGACACTTGTGGTCTTGCAGCTTGGCTCTCCGACTGCTGTCCAATGAACTTTTCAACTGTCACTTGTCCAACATTCCGCCAAGCTACCTACATTTCCCATCAAAACTTCAGGGAAGCTGACAAGTGTCCAACTAGTGTCAGACATCACTTGTAGTTTGGCTCTGAGCTGCATCCAGAGATTTGCCTCACATACATGTTTCTCTATGCTTGATTAGTGATGGGTAAAATCCCCTTGTCTTGCTGCAAATTTACATTTGCAGACATACTTCAGTATTCCTGACCATATAAACAAGTCCTAGATATGAACAGTGATAGCCAATCATTGCCGCCTGGTGTGATGTTTATTGGCTAAATGAACTGGTACCTTTGGTGTAACTCATCCATATGGCATTCCATTGTTTCATAAATATAAGTACATCGAATGCTAAAATTTCAGAATCAGATTTTTTTACATATGTTCAGAAGAAACATCCTTTTCTATTGTGAAGAACTGAAGATCCTCTTTTGCATAACTCAGTAGAAACCTGACCTTGATTTCCCTGAAACAGACGAGCTCCTCTTAGCAGGAGAAACCTTGTGTGCACTTCCGAAAGTATGACACATGGTTGACAATTAAGTCTGGCTCTGTAAAGATAATCAGATGTGTGAATCAGAACTTTAACTTCCTGTTGCTTAAAAGGAATAAAAACACAACTGATAACATTCCCCTTGATTCTGGTAATAGGTTTTGAAGCATATTGGTTCAAAAACATGCTGAGTTCTTTGAACTTGAGGGAGTAAGCCGTTTAGTGGAAGGTTTAACCCCTGTCCATTTTTGTGAGTTTGAATATTTCGCTTGAATATTGTCAGTATGTTTTGTGGGAAAGAGCAAAGAGGGGCAGAGTATAGTTTTTAACATACACGCATATAGTTGGTTAAAATGACAGCCAGAATAAATTCAACCTTGTTCGCTGCCAGTTATAATAAAAAATCTGTGACACTCAGAACTTATTTTTGTCAAATTGTAGAGCTAAATACATTCACCTGTTTGGTATTGCTTTATACATAATCCTATAGTTTATCCAAGGATATCAGCATCCAAATTGCTCAATCAGTCTTCTGTTGCATATTTTCTATAGCAAGAAGTCCTTCAGTTCTCCAAATGTGAATGAAATATCCATGATTTTCAGTTCAGAAAGCAAAAATCATATGATCACATTAAAGGAAATATCCGTAATACAGCAATGATTTTTATCTATGAAAATGAATCCTATAATTTGTGCAAGACATTGCAGAATTAAGCCAGTTGCAAAGAAAAGCACTTTATTTAGCCTTTAATAGGATACAAATATATGAGATAGCAAGCTGATTAGCTTTCAGATGAGAAACAATATTAAACAACAGACTGCTGCCACGTCCACTGCATTCTATTGTAAGCATGTCAGCATTTGAATACTGTATAATACACACTTATGCTAGGCTGTAGAGTTTGTGCAAGTCAACTAAAAGATGTGATCATTTAACACCATTCCGAAAATCCTGCCCTGCATACATTTTCACCCTCAAGGTGGAAGTATCTCTAGATATTACTAGGAAATTTCTATAGCCATCCCTGAGAAGGTTTTCTACATCCCTACATCCTTAAACATAATTGAGAAAGTGTGTTCGAGACGACTCACAGCTTATTCCTGCGCGCACACATTACACGGGGATAAGTACTTAGTTACCAGCAATGGAGACCCAGCCTCACTCACCTGCCTCGCCCCCCCCAAACCACGATCATTGGAGGCAAGTAGGGGATGAGTGGCGGTGGGCAAGCCTTGCTTGCCTGCCCTGTCCTCCCCAAGCTGCAATCCTGGGGGCAAGGGTGGGGGACAAGTGGCAGTGGGCAAATGTTGCTCACCTGCCCTATCCTGTCCCCAAGCCACAATCCTGGTGGGCGAGCGACGGAGGACAAGCAGCAGTGGGCAAGCCTTGCCCACCTGCCCTGTCCCCCCCAAGCCATGATCCTGGGGGCATAACAATAGAAAGGGGACACCCCAACTGGGTCAGACCCAGTTGGGGTGTCCCCTTTTTATTGTTACAGTTTAACTACTGGGTTTGCCTTGTTTGTTATACCAATGATCCTGGGGGGCGAGCAGAGGGGGACGAGCAGTGGCAGGCAAGCTTTGCTCACCTGCCCTGTCCTCCCACCACAAGCTGCAATCATTGGAGGCAAGGAGGGGGTGAGTGGTGACGAGCAAGCCCCTTTTGCCTGTCCTCCCCAAGCCACAAAGGTTGGGATGAGGGGTGCGGAGGCCCTTCTCCCCCTGTCCCAGATCCGTGTGCTGGGGAGAGGGCAATGCCCAGCCCCACCACCCTGCCATTCTCCCCCCTGCCCCAGATCGGGGCACTGGGGAGGGGGCAATGCCTAGCACCACCTTCCTGCTCTCCTCCCCCAATCCAGATCAGGGTGCTGGGGAGGGGGCAATGGCCAGCCTGGTCCCTCTGCCCCTTTTCCTCCTGCCTCAGATGAGGTGCCATGGAGGGGGCAATGCCTGGCCCTGCTGCTGTGCCCTCCTCCCCCAACCCTGATTGGGGTGCTGCGGAGGAGGCAATAGCTGGCGTGGCCCCCCTGCCCTTTCTAGAGCCTGTTGTATTTTTTGCTACAATGGGCTTTGTTGCTAGTTTAAACAATAAACATACTGAGCGAAACACAGGTAGCTATCCATACCATCTGATCTAACCAAGCTTATTCAAAACTATTCAGTTTCCTTACAAGTTTGCTTAGATTTTTTCAATTTTAAAAGTTTTACTATTTATTTATTTTCAGCAAACAATGGATGGGGAAATTTCCTTCTTCTTTTTTTCAATATTCAAAATGCAACTGAGCATTGCTGAGAAAATGTAATTCTTTCTTCCATTGCTTTGGATCCAACCCCATACATCAATTCTTCCAAGACTGAGTAATCCACCATTACAAAAGCTCAGGATATGAAGCCAAAGGTTTCAAACTAGGAACTCTGTTAAGCAGGTCCAGGCACATTTCTCAATGTGCCCACATGGCAGCTTGCCTAAGAAGCGAGTCTGTGACTGAGTCTCTACTGCACTTAGGCATCACCAGTACTGCAGGCCAGGAAGTGCTGTAGTGTGACACTAGAAGCTCATTGGGTTCTACCTGGTCCAGTTGCTCCCCGTTTGGGTGTGACTCCTCAGAGGCTGACCAACTTGTTCCTTGACCCAAGGCCATGCCACTTTAAGACTGTGAATACCAGCCTGTCTATTTGCCAATTTACTTGTCTGTCTGCTGAGAGCTTGTTTTGCCTCCAGACTGCTGCCTTTGACACACAGGAGTGTTGCGGCTAAAAGAGATTTGGCACCTACCGGGAAGGTGGGATTCCAAAAAGGAATCAAGTTGATGTGTTTTCCTAGAACTTGTTCCTATGCTTTTCCGAAAAGAAAAGAAAAAAGAAAGATGAAAGCAAAGAATTTTTAAGGAAATAGAAAGTCTACCCTAAAGATTTTGATCAGATATGCAGACTCCCAAGCTTAATCATGGAAGTATATATGTAGAAAAGAATGTGGGCATAAACAGCTTGTGCAAGCAAGTTGATCTTCATCCCATAGAAGCCAAAAATTTAGCTCTGTTGGTGGTGTTTAATTGACGCCAGTCAAGAGAGCATCTATTTAAATTATGGTTTAAGTACACTGCATATTGGAGTTGGTGAAGGCTTCATCTCTGTGTGTTTCATCAAAATCCCCATGTTGTCCTTCTGATGTACACATTGCACTTAAAATGAATTGCTACTCACTTCATGTTGTTAATTCTATGGAACATTGACTTCGTTCAAATTAATATATGGCATCTCATGTACTAATTTGTACTAATTCCATGCTCCATAAACATAGTGAAAAGGCATGGCCATTGCTCAGTAGGAGAATACGTGCTTTGCATGCAAAAGGGCCCCAGATACAGCCTCTAGCTTCTCTAGTTAAAGAATCTCAAATAGCAGGTATTGCTGAGGACATGTCTCTGAAGAGCTACTGCCAGTCCAAGTAGACAGCAGTGAGCTGTGGTCTAACAGGGTGCATGGCAGTTTTGTAAGTTCAAAGTTCCTCCATTAACCTTTCAGCAACTGTCTTGGCCCTAACAGTTAGAAATAAATATATGTAAGCAGGGCTCATTTTGAGGGGGAACACACATGAACGCAGTTCCGGCAGTTCCCCATAGAGGTCACATGTCCGGTAGCCCCGCCCACCTGACTCTTGGCTATTTTGGCCCGTTTTGGCCTAGATTGGGGCCGAAATGGCCCAGATCGGGCCTCTGACGGATGGTGAATCACTCTCCTGCTCATCAGTGGCCTGATCCTGACCATATTGGGCCCCTTTTTGGCCATTTTCAGCCCCTTTTTGCCACTTTGGGCCCAATTTCGGCCCTGAATGGCCAGGATTGGGTCCAAAACAGCCAGAATAGGTGATGTCAGGGGGTGTGGCGTATGCAAATCAGTTATACTAATGATACACTTCCAGTGATGGCAAGAGGTGTGGTATATGCTAATGAGTTATGCTAATGAGTTATGCTAATGAGTTCCTCCAGCTCTTTTTCTACGAAATGACCCCCTGTATGGAAGCATATCAACAACTATTGCAACAAAGCCTCCATTTTTGGTCCCTATTCCCCTCCCCCCTCCATCTTGACATGGGACCAGTTTCCTTCTGTAAATAACAGGTAGACAAGGAAACCCGTCTCTGGCCACAAAAGGCAGAGAGCCAGCAATAGGAGTAAGAGTGCACCTAATATCATCACTTTGACTGGGGGAAAGCAACCATTCCCCAAAGAAACCTCATCTTGTTCATTATCAGTAATTCTGCTAAAAAAATAACTGTATCTACATTTTCATTCCTCACAGATAGATTGGACCATCCCAATAACATAATCAAAGATGTTTTGTCTGCCAAAATACATCTCCCTGATCAAACTAAGACTGCACACACACACATACCCTCCCTGCCTGAATATCTTCTCTCTTTTACCTTATTGAGAAGTTTCCCCAGGAATCTAAAACTCTACTCCTCCCATTTATTCAGATAATTCACCCGACGATCACCATTCTTTCCGTGCCTAGAAGGAAAAGAATATGTTGACCTATAACTGGGGTCAGAATCTGCTCCAAAGTGTGATATTTCCCCTCATGTCTATGTGCTGCTACAGATGCTTCCTAATTGACATGCATCACATGTCTCTTACTTTCTGCCTCCCTGTGGGCTGCTGCAAGATTTGGTCCCCACTTTTCTTCCCCTTTGGATTAAGTTTTGGGTTATCAAAACCCTGCCTTGGAATCCTAAGCCTCTGCATGAACTTGCGTGGGTTCTATCCTGTACCAGTTCTTTATCCTCTTGCCTCTTCTCTTGATTGGATTATGTTGTTCAATGTATAGTAGATGCTTGGAACATTTCAATGGTTGACGTTATTTTGACCACCTGAGTTTGCTTCAAAATAGCCCAGGAGATATCACCCTTGTATCTACAGAGAGTACATAGGCAGAAACAGCCGCTCAGCCATTCAACCTCGTGGCATCATTGCTTCAGAGCTTTGTAGGACCCTATCCTGTCCCCTATACTGTTTAACTTCTGCATCTGCCACTAGGTGAAATCGTCCAGAAATTTGGAGTGAAATGTCACCACCATGCTGATAACACCTAGCTCTGTTTGTCTTTAACAGCAGAAACGAGTTGGTTAGTGGATGCCCTATACTGGGGGCAGTAGTGGAGTTGCTAAGGACCGACAGACTAAAGTGCAATCCAGATACCATTGAGGTGCTGTTGTTCCATAATGGCATAGTCCAAGGGTTAAGGAATCAGCTATGGAGAGGTTACACTCTACCTACAGAAGCAGGTAACCTTTTACCAGCTTTGGTTGGTGCATCAGCTCCAGTCTTTCCTTGAGAAGTGTGACTTGGCTATGATTACTTGTGCTCTGATTACATCCAGTGCAGATTACTGGAATGTACTTTATGCAAAGTTTTCTGTGAAGGGCGTTCAGAAGTTTCACTTAGTACAAAACATAGCAGCCAGATGACAGCACATCATGTCAGTACTGAGAACTTTGCTGGTTGCCAGTTTGCTTCTGGATATGATTCAAAGTACTCATTCTTACTTTTTTTTTCTTTTCATTTACTGAATGTGTTTTATTTTAACAACCAAAAGTTCTAACAGACTAACAATGCACATAAGTTAAAATTTAATTATCACTTAGTGATAAGAAAGATCAAGTTGATTTACATGGGAAAAGAACATTTACAATATGTTAATCCTCATTCACATTGTTGATCCTGCAATAACACAATTTTTAAAAAAGTTTTCTCTTATTTCACAAAAAAGCGGAAATTGTGCTTTGTTAAGAGGCACTACAAGAAAAGATTCTTTTTCCAAATAGATATTATATGATGAATATTGAATAAATAGACATATATGCATTGTAATTCGCAAAGTTCTGGCAAGACCACAGGCGAAAATGCCCACAGATTTACTTAGAAGAACTGCTGCAAAACTGGCAGTGAAATTTAAAAATAATAATAATAATAAAGGCAAGACTCAGAATTGAAAAAAAAATCCCTACTCATTCTTACCTTGATGGTCCTACATTGGCTGGGACAAGGATACTTTAAGGACTGTGTTTTCTTGTATCAACCTGCCCTCCAATTACGATCATACTGTACTCTGTGCACTCCAATGTGTGAAACAATGTGGGTGGCAATTAGCATTTTTACTAGTAGCACTTTGTTAATAGAATGACCTGCGTGGGACTGATGCTGACCCTGATGCTTAGGTTAATATCTTTTAAGCACTAGGCAAAGACAATGTTATTTGCTCAGGTTTTCAGTTAGTTCTTACCTTATACAGGTTGCAAAACTGCTGTTAACGTCAGATTCTGGTCTTTTAAATGACTATAGTGTTATGACTATGCGTTGTTTTCGGTTTTATGCTTTCGCAGTGCTAAGGGAGGGTTGGTTTTATAACATTTTACATGTCTTCTCTGTTAGCCAGTTAACCAGGAATTGTCAGCACAAAGATGGAAGCTCAGATAACGAATTGTATCGCTGGGTGGCATCAACATATCAATGATCCCGAACTCCAAAGCTATGGATGATCTCTCATAAAGATTTTACATATATATTAAACAATATTGGAGATAGCTCATAGCCCTAAGGAACTCCCCAGGACAAGTTCCAGGATGTTGATTCGGAATCTTGTGCCACAACAACCTTTTGATGATGGCCGCAAAAGAGTTAAACCACTCCAAAGCACTCTCTTGAAGTTTGGGTTGGCTTTTGTCCTTTTTAGAATGTGTCATTTCTTTCATCATGCTGTTAAAGTGTCTTTTTTGACCAGTTTAATTATATTGTTATGATATTGGCATGACCTGTTTGGTTAAGCAATACATTGTTCATTGGAGCCCATGAAAGCACAATGTGTGAATATGAGAAACGCAGAGAACAATACACTTCTGATACTATCTTAATAGATTTCAGTTATATCCTAGGTATGTAGTTGGAGGGCTCACAATACAATGCACCAGCTTTGCTGAAGCTGAGAGTCAAACTAGACTTTTGCCGCGGGCGCCATTTTAGAGGGAAATTTAGCTGTTTAAAAATTGCAGCAGCAGCACTATGCAATCTTGTTTCCCCCCCCCCTCCACCATGCCTTTTCAAGTGCTAAAATAGTTGAGGGGGGCAGCTGTTCCAACACTTGAAAAGGTGTGGGGGAAATAAGATTGGATGGGGCCACTGCTCCACAGGTCTGCCTTTTTCATCGTGCAACTCAATGAAGCGTACATAGGCTTCCTATACAGACACTGATACAAATCAGACCAACTTAGGGCAAAACTAGATGTTACCGCGGGCACAGGTCCAAGTCATAGCTGCCAACACCGTTTTTAGAAGAGAATTTAGCCATTTTTCTTTCTATTTAGTGACAACTGATGATTAATTGTGACACTTTTGCAAATTTTTTTGCTGAGAAAATCTCTCATCTACACTTCAGTTTGGATGTTGGTTGTAATATAGTTAAGAAATATCCAGTTAGCCATCTAGTCCAGTAGCACCCTTAAGACTAACCAACTTTATTGTAGCATAAGCTTTCAAAAACCACAGCTCTCTTCGTCACTTGCATCTGACAAAGAGAGCTGTGGTTCTCGAAAGCTTATGCTACAATAAAGTTGGTTAGTCTTAAAGGTGCTATTGGACTCTTCACTGTTTTGCAACTACAGACTAACACGGCTAACTCCTCTGGACCTAGTCTACTTACGGATCACTTTCATCCAGTTACTGCAGTGGATGATGACAGGATCTGTGAAGCCTCTACTTATACATGAGATCTTTGTCCATGCTTAAAGGCGACTCAGAAACTCTATTAGGTACAGAATCCCATAGCTTGGTTACTGTTGGGAGCCTGGCGGAGCATGCGTATTGCACGCATTCTGCAGTCACTCCATTGATTACTGATCAGTTATCGGGCTCAGTTCAAGATGCTGCTTATTACTTTGACCAACGTACCTGCCGGACGGCCTCAGTTGCTACACTCCGTCATTCAAAGGAGAAGATTATGAATGAAAACCTGTAATCTTCCTCCTTGCAAATCTGTGAACGTTTTGCTTTAGCAGCAGCAGAGGCATACCCAGAGAGTTTGTAATGCTTGGGATTTGGAAAAAAAAAAACTGATGGAAATGGGCATGTTTAGATTAGCAAAACAGAAGTTGGAGAAGACACATTGTATCAGTCATTCTGTTATCTCTTATCACTTTGCTGCTTTGCTCCTGTTTGATGTGTTATTCCCCTGGAGTGGGAAGAAGCACTTGATCTGTGAGGATGACTCATCAGATAATGACCAGTTGCAGAAATTTGTTCAGACTTCTGTGCTATCAAATGATATGTGTGGTTATCGAGCAATCATGTAGCTGTGATGGGCAAGGATATATAAGAAACAACCGTATGCTGCATCAGACCAGGAGCCCATTTGTTCTGTTTATTGTGACTGGCTGCAATTCCCTAAGGTCTCAGAATTGAGCCACACCTTCAGAAGTCCTGCACATTTTACATCTCAGAATGCTTGGAAGAGCCAGTTTGGTGTAGTGGTTAAGAGTGCGGGACTCTAATCTGGAAGACTGGGTTTGATTCCTCACTCCTCCACTTGAAGCCAGCTGGGTGACCTTGGGTCAGTCACAGCTTCTAGCTCTCTCAGCCCCACCAACCTCACAGGGTGTTTTGTTGTGGGGATAATAATAACATATTTTGTAAACCGCTCTGAGTGGGTATTAAGTCATCCTGAAGGGCGGTATATAAATCGAATGTTGTTGTCACTACTACTACTACAAGAAAAAGGAAAAGAAGTGAAAAATCACATTCACAAATTATTTATGCTTGTCGTAATTCACATTAACAAGGTCCACACTGTCTACCAATTCCCAACATGCAATAATAAAGTTCACAATATATACTGTTTACAAAGTTTACAACATGTACAGTTTCCAAAGTCCTGAAAGGAATCGCTCATATATTGCAATATCCAAAAATTCAGTCAATAACAAAGTACAATCCAAAGCAGCAAGGCACCATTCCGTTTGCTAAGGATGGCAAAGTATAATCCAGAGCAGCAAGGCACCATTTGCAGTGAAGCAAAACTCCGTTTGCTAAGGATGGCAACGAGTATGAGCCGGCAATGTCTCTCCGCTCGTTTCAGACCGAATCGTCTTTTCTCAGGCCAAAATGTCTGAAATTAACAATATACAATGATACTGCAAGCCTCGCGTCAAGACCTAATAATTATACATACAAATATCCCGGTATTTTACTTACTAAGAAATCCTATGCGGTTGGGTAACCGTTTCACATTGATTGCTCCATAAATTTTCTGTGTGCGCTCCCAGTTCGTCCCTAACCTTTTAGCTAATCTAGGGGGACACGCCTTAGTTATTTTAAAGTCCCACCACACTTAGTCCCTACGCAGTTAGCATAAGTTTAGTAGCATAGGGAGGGAAACTGGGTCTACCAGGTATACCAGGTATACCTGGTAGACCCAGTTTCCCTCCCTATGCTACTAAACTTATGCTAACTGCGTAGGGACTAAGTGTGGTGGGACTTTAAAATAACTAAGGCGTGTCCCCCTAGATTAGCTAAAAGGTTAGGGACGAACTGGGAGCGCACACAGAAAATTTATGGAGCAATCAATGTGAAACGGTTACCCAACCGCATAGGATTTCTTAGTAAGTAAAATACCGGGATATTTGTATGTATAATTATTAGGTCTTGACGCGAGGCTTGCAGTATCATTGTATATTGTTAATTTCAGACATTTTGGCCTGAGGAAAGACGATTCGGTCTGAAACGAGCGGAGAGACATTGCCGGCTCATACTCGTTGCCATCCTTAGCAAACGGAGTTTTGCTTCACTGCAAATGGTGCCTTGCTGCTCTGGATTATACTTTGCCATCCTTAGCAAACGGAATGGTGCCTTGCTGCTTTGGATTGTACTTTGTTATTGACTGAATTTTTGGATATTGCAATATATGAGCGATTCCTTTCAGGACTTTGGAAACTGTACATGTTGTAAACTTTGTAAACAGTATATATTGTGAACTTTATTATTGCATGTTGGGAATTGGTAGACAGTGTGGACCTTGTTAATGTGAATTACGACAAGCATAAATAATTTGTGAATGTGATTTTTCACTTCTTTTCCTTTTTCTTGTGTACAAGTTTGGAAGTGAAATCCCTCCTTTTGTTTTTGTGACTACTACTACTACTACCAGGGCTTTTTTCCAGCAGGAATGCGGTGGAACGGAGTTCCGGAACCTCTTGAAAATGGTCACATGGGTGGTGGCCCCGCCCCCTGATCTCCAGACAGAGGAGAGTTTAGGCAATCTAAAAAGAGAGAGAATATGAATACATGATGAAGCTGCCTTATCTTGAATCAAACCATTGGACCCATCAAGGTCATTGTTCTGTATGCAGAATCACAGTTGCTCACCAGGGTTTCAGAACCTGCGACTTTCTGCATACCAGGTAGATGCTCTACCTCTAAGCCACAAACTAGGACATAACATGTGACATGCTAACCCCTTTTTAAAGCAATATCAAATTATGTAACTTTTTCCTTTCAGAAAGAATTACTTCAAGAGGGTGGATAACAAGCCAGATATTAACTTGATTAGAGGCTTAGGCCGTCGTCACACGGGCTTAAAATTAGCGCGAAAATTGTGCAATCTACCGCAAAATTCCCACCTTATTCTGGCACTGTTGCGAGTCTGAGATTTCTCCTCTGGTCTCAATTTTCGCGCTATAATCTGCTTCCGTGTGACCATCCGGCATCGATTTCTATCCCATAATGACGGAATTTTCCCTTTCTTATCTTGACCCGTTATCCCAGACGCCCTTTCGCGCTCTCCTGCAGCGAGCTCCTTTTTTTAAAAAAAAAAAACGTCCTTATATCGCTATAACGTCATAATATTATAAAAATACAAAGCAATGAAAGAGTGTTCTTTCTATGCTGCTCGAGCAGCATAGACCGAAAAAGTCTTTCCGCTGCCCTTTGCCTCCGACGGAGGGATCGCAGGTGTGCATGGCACAGAGTGAACGTGCTCTGAACCATCAAAACAACCAGTTGGGCCACCAGAACTACAAGTTCACTCGGTGGAGCCATGGTTGAGTCTTCGGCGATGGGGATCACGTCAGACAGGGGTTTTTCTCAGAACAAGAGTATATTTATGGATGTTCAAATTAGGAAGAAAAACAATCTTAGCCAATGTTCAAGCTGCTTCCAGGGCGGGAAAACTTGGCCAACCTATCCTGCTCTTTTGGGGTTGGGCTAACGTTTGGTTATAACGATGTAATGTCGTTATATCGCAATAAAGCGGAAAAAAATTTTTTTAAAAGGGGGGAGGAGTTTTTTCTGTGCCCGTTCAAAATGACGGCACAGAGCGCTACAGTGTGAACAACTCGAAGCGGGAGGAGACGGTATTTGACAAAAGATTGCGTCATGGCGCCGATAGGAACAATAGCGCCACATAATGGAAATTTGACGGAATAAACGCCCGTGTGACGACGGCCTTAGTGAGGGCAGGAGGGCAGGTACGGTGGCATCACAGCAACTTATGTGGCTGTGTGGTTGCACAATAATGCATATTCAGCCATCAGACCCTAATGCTGATTGAATGGGAGTGGCAGGGACTGGAGACCTGTAGCACTGTGGCCAGCATCAGTCAGCAGGTTTTTTCATACCATGGCATTTGAGCAACCGAAGTCTGAGTTGTGAAGTTGTGAACTATAAAGTTCAGCAACAGCATCAGGGTAAATTAACAACACTTCTGTGTCTTTAAGGATCTTTTAGTAATGCCAAGTTGGAATGAGGTGGGGCTGAGCAATGGAACTTTATCCATGTATAGAAACAACTTTGACACCTATTCTTGTTTAGATTCTTGCCATGTTCACTTTCCCTGTGAGAAGAATTTTGGGAGTAAACAAATGTTGAAGGGAGGGGTGGGAGAATCCCAAACATCTATGCCTTCATGAAATATCTATGAGAATGTTCTGATGGCAAGAGCCCCAGAGCCACAACGCTTTGTGATTGGTAATAGCTTTGCTTGGGAATCGGACTTCTTGTTAGGACAAGTCCTGGGAAAATAGACAGAGAACATGGTTACATATCTCCCTTGGCAAGTGCTGTGGTTGCGCCGCAGCTTCTGTAGATGCCATTACCAATTGAAAAGTTCTGTATACAATAACAGCTATAGGTGAAGCATCAGTGACATAGCCATTGAAACTGAATAACATTGACTAGCAATGACAACATAAACTGATTAGCATTAAGAACAGACTCAGGCTTTGAAAAGAATTATGGACCTTTTTTTGGTAATGTAATTAAGTAGATTCACAATGTTATATAAAGCTGTCATCTGAGTTTTATCTGAAGAAGTGAGGTGTGACTCACGAAAGCTCATACCCTACTACAAATGTTGTTAGTCTTACAGGTGCTACTGGACTCTTGCTGTTTTCTACTGCTACAGCCAGACCAACACGGCTACCCATCTTGATAAAACTCACATGGCCACGTTTTCTGATTTGCAGTAGCTCACTTTAACTACAAACCTTCTTTCAACATTTGCCTTGGAAACCTTTGCAGCGTTTAGATTATTTTAAAATGTCCTGTTAAATAAGACACTTTGCTGTTACAAACACATTGTAAATATTGTCACGGCTCAAAGTACAGACTTTTAAAGGTCATAAATATACTTGGAGACACAGTAGCTTAGCGTACAGTATTGTGCTCTGGTTTTTCAATTCTGCAAAGAAACCAAGGCTGCAGTCCTAGGGATTCCTTCCTGGGAGTAAGGCCCATTAAATAACACGAGACTTACTTCCAAGTAGCTATGCTTAGGATTGCTCCACAAACCATATGTACAAGGCATATTTTTCATAGACTATCAACATACATTTCAAATTATTCCAAGGACAAATTTAGGTTAGATCCTGTTTCCATTTTCAAAACACTGATGCCTGTTGGAAAGAGAAGTAGCTACTTGCAATGTGTACACTCTCTTCCCACTTTTGAACTAGTAAACAGGTATTGTAGAGTTTTATATAGTTTCAAAAACCTGCACAACCTGCTTGACCAGAATTGACAGTGGGCCAAAAGAAATATTTGTGTATGTATACTACAGAAAGCAATGACTCTCAAATCGCTTTCTGCTCTGTTAACATCTTTCGTTCATTTCCAGCTTTCAATGCCGGAAGACATGTATGTGTCAAAACTATGAATAGTTTCATGACGGAGCAAGACCTTCCCTGAGAAATATTATTCCCTGGATATCTTAAAATGCCAAGGAACAGAAAGGCAGAATTGCCTGGCCAGATAACTATAAGGATGAAGACAGACAGACATGCATTAAGACAGGTGGCAGTGGTTGGAACATGCACTCACTGTGTTGAAAACAAATGCAGTGAAATGCTGTGAATTTGGGTTCCTTCCCACCACAGTTTAGAATGGATGCTGGTTTTCTCCCAAAAGTCTGCTTTCAGCTCTAGCCACCAAGATACCTCAGGAAGCCCACAGGCAGGGCAGTCATACCATTCCCTGGTTATTATTCCTAGTATCTACTGAGAAGTATATTGCATCTGTGTATGGACATTCCACCAGAACTATTATAGCTAACAGCTGCCAATGGACCTATCCTCAAGCAGAACATTTGTTCCTAGCATCTGGTTCTCAGAGTTATGACAACTCTGAAATTTAACTATAATCAGGGATTTTTTTCTGGGAAAAGAGGTGGTGGAACTCAGCGGTGGAACTCAAGACCCCACAATGATGTCACTTTGGGTCAGCTGGAACAAGGGGGAGTTTTTTAAAGTTTAAATTGCCCTCGGTGAAAATGGTCACATGGGCGGTGGCCCCGCCCCCTGATCTCCAGACAGAGGGGAGTTTAGATTGCCCTCTGCGCTGCGCAGAGGGCAATCTAAACTCCCATCTGTCTGGAGATCAGGGGGTGGGGCCACCGCCCATGTGACCATTTTTAAGAGGTGCTGGAACTCCGTTCCACTGCGTTCCCGCTGAAAAAAAGCCCTGACTATAATGGAGTAATGGTAGTGGAGAATGCACCCAAGTCAGAGTTGACTTATAGCCCTTGATAAACCTCTCCTTCATAAATCTCTCAAATCCTTTTTTAAAAAGCTGTCTTAGATAGTGCACTGATGTAGATGGCCCAGGCTAACCCAATCTTGTCAGCTATCAGAAGCTAAGCAGGGTCAGTCCTGGTTAGTGCTTGGTTGGGAGACCACCAAGAAAGACCAGGATTGCTACACAGGGGAAGGTTTGTGGACCACCTCTGTTCATCCCTTGTCTTGAAATCTAATGGGGTTGCCATATGTCAGCTGTGACTTGATAGCACTTTTCACTCATAGATATATTGTGGCTGTGAATTACAGTACGTTATTTGCTATTCTTGACTTGACTCTACATTCTCTTTTGTCATCCTGGTCATATAATCCTGTGGATTTTAACTGCTTTTTCATCAGTTTTCATAAAATACACACAGACCCACACACATTAAGCGTAACTATTCTTCTTTATAGTATAGGAACCCTGAACATTATAAAGCCAAAGGATCAGAAGGTCAAATGTTTGGGTGACCTTTCCTGAATTATGAGTGAAATGTCCGCAAATACGTCCATCAGCTCACCTCTGTATTGATCAAAAAGGGATTGACTCACAAGAAATGTTATCTTGAAGTTATAAATAACCAAGGTCTATTGGCACAATCTAAACTGCAGGTAAGTCCTGTGACAGAGTAGTAAACAAGTAAAGGGTATCAAACAATGCTGTGCCCAGGTGTTGGAAAGGCACAGTATGTTCAAAGTCCAATGTACCGGAATATAAATACTGCCTTGGAGGCACACCAACTGTAACTGTTCAGTTTTTGCTTGAAGAATGGTTAACCAAAGAAAACTTCCTTTTGATCTCCATGACTAAATAGCATAACAAACCCAGCCAGAATAACTTGACAGAGGTCAACACAGATGAACTTAGTTCATTGTATCCCTCAAACATGCTTCAATAAAGCAGTTTTAAAATATCTCTTTTGCTTATGGAATCAGTGGCTCTCTTTTGTTTCAGTAAAAGATTCCTTAATAAAGAAATATTCAAGTCCAGTAACACTTTAAAGATCAAATAGATTTCCAGGGTATGAGGTTTCCAGAGTCAAAGCTCCCAATTCATTCTTGATGGAGTCACAAATTCAACCTGCTTTATTTTTCTAGCCCATTCTTTTTAAAAGAAGGGATATCGTTGTATGTCTCCCTTTGTTGGAAGAAGTTTGATGTAGTGTTTAAGAGCAGTGGAACTCTAATCTAGAGAGCTGGGTTTGATTCCCCACTCCTCCACTTGAAGCCAGCTGGGTGACCTTGGGTCAGTCACAGCTCTCTCAGAGCTCTCTCAGTCCTACCCACCTCACAGGGTGATTGTTTTGGGGATAATAATAACACGCTTTGTAAACTGCTCTGAATGAGTGTTAAGTTGTCCTGGAGGGTGGTATATAAATTGAATGTTGTTGTTTTTTGTTTGTTTGTTGTTGTTGTTGCTGCTGTTATTGTTAACTGGGAAGCCTCCATTGTGTTGAAGCATTGCAGCATTCCCAGAGCTCTAGAATGGGACTTGGCCTATATATGGAGCTTTCTCATAGTCACCTGAGAAGAAGGAAACTCTACCTGTGTGTGGGAGGGTGTTACATGAGTGGAGGTTCTTTCTTTCATTGCCAGTGGATGTGGTGATGGCCACAAACATGGAGGGCTTTTAAAGTCTATTAGACAGATTCATGGAAGGTTCGTTCATCAATGGCTACCAATCATTGTGACTAAAGGGAACTCCGATATTCAGAGGCAGCAAACCTCTGAACACTAGCATTAAGATGCAACATCAGGGAAAGAGGCACACCCTCTGTACCCTGTTTGTTGTTCCTCCTGGCTGGCTGCTGTATGAAGCAGGTTGCTGGACTAGATGGACAAGTGGTCTGGTTCTTATGTTCTTACATGATCGTCCTTCCTTCCGTCCTTCCGTCCTTCCTTCCTTCCTTCCTCTCTCTCTCTCTGTGTTGTGAT
The DNA here is from genome assembly GCF_028583425.1 of Eublepharis macularius. Taxonomy (NCBI): domain Eukaryota; kingdom Metazoa; phylum Chordata; class Lepidosauria; order Squamata; family Eublepharidae; genus Eublepharis; species Eublepharis macularius. The sequence continues at coordinate 22,556,568 of NC_072797.1, read as the reverse complement.
AATCTTTAAAAAAAGGTTGGCATATGTTCACATGCTACATCCAATGCTTTGTGCAGCATCTGGTCACTCATTTGGGAGTGATTCATACATCCTCACAGTCAACAATTCTTGGAGCTGTACACATAGATCTCTTCCATCCACAAGACGGAATTTCCCAATTTACTCAAATGGAAGGGATAGTGTTGTGTGTACAAAGGATGCCCAGGCCTCACCAACACCTCCATAGAAAAGAATGGAGAAGCCTCTTTGCACTCAGAGCTCCATCTACACATCTGAGCAAAGAAGGGACTCTCTAGACTGGGCACAGCCAGGTTGGTGAGGCTTGTCAGTAGCCAAAGAGAGGGTCTCCCCCAGGGCTTTTTTTCAGTGGGAACGCGGTGGAACGGAGTTCTGGAACCTCTTGGAAATGGTCACATGGCTGGTGGCCCCGCCCCCTGATCTCCAGATAGAGAGGAGGGCAATCTAAACTCCCCTCTGTCTGGAGATCAGGGGGCGGGGCCACCAGCCATGTGACCATTTTCTCCGAGGGCAACCCACTGAGTTCCACCACCTCTTTTCCCAGAAAAAAAGCCCTGGTCTCCCCAAATAAAGTATAAATGACGATATATAAAGTAGTATCCACTAGCTACTGAATCAAACTTTCTGTAACATACATAAATCACTGCCACTTACAAAACAGAATATTTATCAACAATATTAAACACGTTACAAAATCTGAACAGTCAACCATAAACGAGTAAATGCTGAACTACTTGCAGAAAGCACAATCCAATCAATACATTACAATTCCTCTATTTCTATTTCCACATGTAGTCCATCAATAGTCCTAAACTCCAAAAGATGTGCCAATCTACTAATTGAACGTTCTCAGTAGTGGGAGATAAGTGCTCCTCTAAGTGGGAATGAAGTAATTCTGAGAAAGGGGAGCATGTTATATAGATAACTTTCCTGTAATCACCAATGAGAAAGGGTATACAATTTGTTTTAGTAAGGATAACAATGTCAAACCTATCTATGACTGTCACAAGACTGTGGGTGTTAATCTGATGTTTCAATCCCTGCTAGTGCTGTCAGGTCACCATAAAACAATTATTTATGCATAAACTGGCTTACTTTTTACTGTCAAAATAATTAGCTCCTTAAAGTAAAATATTACAATAGCTCAGTATATGACAGGAAGACATTTGTGGATTCAAACTGATACATCTCAGTTATTTGAAACCACGTCAAATGGACATCATCTCCTTCTCGGGAGGAATACTAATTGAAACCTAAATTTTAAAATCACACTGAATTTATTCCTTAACAGCTCATTTCTATGGATGTTGGAAGCACATCCATTTTGTTCAGCATGGTTTTAGTTCTAAAACTGTGCATTGGATTGCTGTATAAATCTTTTAGCCGTACAATATACCTACAATTCCTGCACGGAAGTACATTTGAAACGCTTGCAGAACATTAAGAGAGATTCGTAACTTGTCACTTTCTTAAGTAACAGTGGTTACTGTTACTAAGATGCCAATTGGTCTTTGTTTACTGATGTTCTGAATGGAAATTTTGACTGTGTACTCTTTGATAAAGAATGGAATTTGAAACAGGACTAAAAATGATCTAGACAACCCGTTAGAGGACAGATATCAACGTTTCTGGAATCTGTCACAGCCACTTGGAGTGGTCTCCGCTGGAGTAAATATTTCGTAGACTCTTCCCCTTTGGGATACATAGTCCTTATGACCTGTATATTATCTAATTGTGTTGTGCTAAGTTTGTTTTTGCGCTTTATAAGGAACGTGCAATAATATAATTAATAGGCACTTTAGCACTTTATATTTAAAGATCTGTAATAGTGTAGCACACGTATAAATTACTACTCCAACTGTGGGTCTGAGTTCTTATAAGGTTATTGTGGTGTATTACGATTAAATACCATATATTTGTACCTTGACTGATATATTAATTTTTATTAGTATGTTGACACGGGATTTTCTCTGCTTTTGTAACTTTCTTTAATAAAGGCTGAGGTTCAGATGACACTGAATTCCACACTTTGTGCTTTTAAATGCAGATTTGTGGATTATGCACCTCTGGCAGTTTGTATTCATTTAATAGGATTAATTTAAATGACCTCTTGTGTTCCTGAATAATCTTTTGACATTGGCACGTTCACTTCTCTGTAGGGTTGTTTATGTAGTTTAGTTAATCCTTAATTAGCTATGATTATATCTTCCAAGGATTATCAAGAGGAAGCAAAATACCACAAAGAGACCTTGTTTATATAGTGGCCTACAAATAAATTGCTGGATCTTGCACCTTTAGTTAGGTACTTTGCAAATGTGTTGCCTTCAGTGTCCTAAGTAAGAGGGCCTCCGTTTACAGCAATGAGCATCCAGTGCAGTACTACAGAATTACTCCAGGTTAAACCTGTTGAAATCACTAACATTAGACGGGAGTAAGTCTGTGTAGGTTTGAAGCGTGAGTTCACCACCATTAAACCAAAATAGAATGTAATGTTTTTTTTAAAAAAATTACGTATAAGCACAATGCAATGCAGAATTATGAAATATAATACAACACATATTAATGCAACCTATATCTCAGTGTGTCAAGTTTATTATAAATAAACGTACATATCATATCATATCTCACCATGACTCAGTGAGCCCATAAACTATTAGTTCGCAGAAAGATCATAGATACCTATATCTAGACAAAACTGCAATAGTGCAACTAAATTAAACCCATTTGATCTGCCAAAGTTTATGACACCTTGCATACATAAAAATTATTTTTATGTAAGATTGTTTTTCTTTTCCCCATCATCTGCTATCTCACAATCAATCCCGTATTTATTCAGTCATACAAAATTTGCTCAATTAAAACATCAAACTGAATACCTAGAATACTCTGTTCCAAAAATTGAAAAGGGCTTCCAAGAACCAGACAAGTAAGTGTGCTCCCATCTTTCAACTTCATCAACTCAGTCAATTTAAATAACTTAGCCAACTCCCACACTTTATTTATCCAAGGCTTACTATTTAAGCTAATTGCCTTTTTCCAGTTTTTAGCTAACAGTGTTTTGGCTTCCATTAATAGATTAAGAATAGAGATGGGCACGAACAGAAAAAAAAACTAACATGATGTTCGTTCGTTGCCATCCACAAACAGGGACTCATGAACAACCACGAACATGGCCCTGTTCATGAACATGTTCATGGTTGGCTGTTCGTGGGGGCCAGCAGGCTCTCCTCCAGCCATCATCCAAGTTTGGTCAAGATCCCTACTGCACCACTCCCAGAAACCTGACCTGAGCAGGCACCAGGAAAAGTACCAATAATAAATAATAGCTTGGCCCCAGAGCCTGGCAGCAGCCCTGGAACCTGAAGGGGCAGATCCATATCCCACCACACACAAAGAAAATTCAAGCTCCAATGCACTCTCCCTGTCTCTCTATCGAAATGCTGACAGCAGCTCTCTCTCTCCCTCTCCACTGTCTGCAAAGACTAGCCAGAGCTGGGAGCTCCCCCCCCCCGCCCATGGTCTTTGCTTTCTTGTGACAAATTTGGAGCTCCACACTTGAAAGGAAGACCTGCCTATCAAGCTAAATTGGGCTTAGATTGGAGTTTCCAGGGCAACAGCAGGAGTTCAGACAGAGTTCAGACAATCCCTGCCTAAGTTGCCAAGGGAACTGATTGCAGGTGCCAGACTGTCTGGCTTGATGAACAGGACACAGCAACGAACAAGGCTTGCAATGACCACCTGTTCGTTTAGAATGAGGCCTCACGAACAGCTTGTTCGCAAACAGCAGATTGGGCTGTTTGTGGCTTTTTTTTGTTCTTATTGCTGTTCGTGCCCATCTCTAATTAAGAATCATACTTTTGTGTATTACAGGTACATCTCTACGCAACATTCCCAGTAATAAACATTTAGGGCTATTTATTAAGGTAATGCCCTGATCTGGATAGCACAGTTGAGCGTGATCTCATCAGATCTCAGAAGCTAAGCAGGGTCAGCCTTGGTTAGTAATTGGATGGGAGACCAGGGTTGCAGAGGCAGGCAATGGCAAATCACCTCTGTTAGTCTCTTACCCTGAAAACCCCGCCAGGGATCGCCATAAGTCAGCTATGACTTGTCACTTTCCACCATGGCATTAAAGTAATAACTTTTGTTTAATTTTTCTAATTATGTTCTTCCAAAACTTTATAACTACTGGATATTTATAAAATATATGTCTTGCTGTCAACATTTCCAACAGGATGTGTTATTTACATGTAGAACATTATTTAATTTCTGAGGGGTCAGATGCCATTGATAAATAACTTTACAAAAGTTTGCTTTCATTCCTACATTGTTTGCTGAAGTGGCCAGTGAAGTAAAAATACTAAACCGTTCCTGCAGATAGAGGATCACTTATCTTTTGCTTTCTTTTAAAAACAGTACATTGCACCGTTGGGGTCAATCAGTTAACAATGATATATAACTAAGCCCTTTTAACAGGCTCCATATATATCGATTTTTCTAACTGAAACAGTTGCAAAGAAATTTGGTTATTAGTTTTTTTTATTAATAAAATTTTGCACCTGATAGGTCTGGAACCATTTCACCCTGTTATTTTTCTACAACAATTCTATATGGCATAAACAGTCACCATTATTTATTGTCCCTATAAACTTTACACAGTTATTGGCAACCAAACTTGTCAAAAGGCACGTGATCTTAAAGCTCTGATTATATATGAATGATTGTAATAGTGAAATGGGTCACTGTCTGCTAAAATGTATGTAAAGATCTTCTATATTCAGCAAAGATATTGGTCTATATGAGATCGGCTTTGTAGTGTCCTTATCTTTCTTATGAACCTTGCCTAGTTCCAGGTGGCTGGAATCTCACAGTTTCTTAAGTAGTCATCATGAAAAGTTTCAGCATAGGAAATATTGTCATTCATTACTTTATAATATTCAGCATAGGAGATATTATGTCATTCATTACTTTATAATAATCTGCATAGGAAATATTATGTCATTCATTACTTTATAATATTCAGCATAGGAGATATTATGTCATTCATTACTTTATAATAATCTGCATAGGAAATATTATGTCATTCATTACTTTATAATATTATCCAATCCAAGTCATCAGTTTATTTTTTTAATTGCTGCTTTTAACAGTAAAATACCCATTCAAACAAAGCCTATCTTGGGTTAGTCTGTCTGTAGCAGTAGAAAAGAGCAAAAGTCCAGTAGCACCTGTAAGACTAACAAAATTTGTGGTAGGGTATGAGCTGTGGCTCACAAAAGCTCATACCCTACCACAAATTTTGTTAGTCATAGGTGCTACTGGACTCTTGCTCTTTTCTACTGAAGCCTATCTTGTTTGCTTATGACTCTCAACCCAATTGGTGTAAGAACTCTTCTATTTCTTTCCCTCTGGGTATATCTGATTTATATAAGTCCTTGTAAAAGTCTATAAAGAACATAATTATCTCTGAATAGTGAGATCTGCTGATGCATAGCTACCTGTTAACTGTTATACAGGAGAAATATCAGAAGCAGGAGGGCAAATATTTGTTTACCTTGTTCTCTGAACAGATGATAAAGAGGAATGAAATTTTAATCAGTGACTTCTCACCTATATTGTGTCCTAAAAATCATTCCATGCAAGTCCTTTTTTGCAAGTCCATGCAAAGTCCTTTATGCAAGTCCTTTAAATGTCCCTTTTTGGCTGGAAAGATAGCATATAGATGTTTTAATGAAATAAAAATAAATATAAGAAATAAATACATTCTGGCCTTTTGGGATTTGACTTGCTCCTCATTCTGTAACTGCCTGTTCCAAGTGATGGATATATCATGCACGCTCTGGATCCGGGGTCGTTAATTTTTTCTAATTAAAGAGTCAAACTGCATCCAAATTCAGAGCAAGGGGTCAGCAAAGAGTCAGCGTAAGAAAACCTATTTGAATAACTGAAGCTACACAATTTAACTTTACTGATCATTGACATGTTGATCCTTAAAGTTTCTGCAGCCTAAATGCTGGTTGTTGGGAATGCTTTATTAGAAAGTGGCCCACAAAAGCTCTCACGATAAATAACAGAAACTCCCTGCGCTGTTGCTTTACTGTGCTGGCATAAATCTGCACAGAGTTTGCACTTGGATTACTGGCAACTATTCACTTCTGCAAAGCATCTCTAAGAAGTCCCATTCCAAAACTTTGCCTGCTGTTGCCTTCACTACCCATTCCAATACTCCTTAAAGTTTTGCTTTTCTTATCAAAACAGCTATATTTAGTTCCATATTGAGCCACATTTGGCTCTATAGCAATAGGTTCAAATGTAATTCAAGTGTATTTGGTCTTGTGTGGTTTGACCTTATAATGAGCAAAAATAAGCAGAGCTTTTCAAAGTTGTTTGGGCTTTCTTAACCGCTGAAATGGCCCCAAAGATTAAGGGGTATCTGTAGCCCACTGTTGTTTTCTTTGCTAGTAAAATCTCTTATCTATTTCCAACTTAGATGATAGTCAAAAGGTAGATTTAACCAAGAATGTTAAAAGTTTTTGCTTGTCAGATTTCTACGGATCATGTCGGATGTGTCACCTTGACTGATGTGGACAGGGTCCTTATGAATATGAAAGCCACCACCTGTAACCTTGATCCTTATCCCTTAAGACTTGTCAGGAAAAGAACTAGAACACTTTTGAGGAAAGGACTTCATTTTTCTTTGGTTCAAGGTCATTTTCCAACTGGGGGCAATTGTGCAGGCTCCATTTTAAAGGGGAACTGTGACGAATTATAGACCAATCTCTGTGGGGGTGGGTTGTGCTCAGCAATGGAGTAGGTGTGGCAGAGCAACTCAAGGTATACCTGAATGAAGCTTTTTACCTTGCCCCTTTCACTCTACCTCTGGCATTATAATACCTGATCTCCCCCCCCCCCTTTTTTTTCTTCAAAACTCCAAGTTTCCTTTTTTAAAAATAGGTGGAGTTTTATGGTGGTGGAGAGTGCCCTCAAGTCATGACTGACAAAGTGACTGCTGGTAAGGTTTTTGTGGCAAGGGACTAACAGAGATGGTTTGCCATTGTATTGTTGAAGGCTTTCACAGCCGGAGAATGATGGTAACCACCACCATGGTTTGCCATTGCCAATGCCTACCTCTGCAACCTGGATGTTCATTGGAGGTCTCCCATCCAATTATAAACCAGGCCCTACCTTGCTTAGCTTCTGAGATCTGATAAGAGCAGGCTCTCCTGGGCTATCCAGGTCAGAGCATAGAAAAAATGTTTACAGCATGCTTTTTTATTCCCTCTGTAGCTCTGCCTGTCCTCTATTCAGTCAAATTATAGCTATTCTCTTATAATTTTCTTGGTACTTTATTTATTTTTATATCCTGCCTTTTCTTCAAAAGAAGACCCAATGCAGCTAACAGTATGAAAACCCATTGTAAGACATCAAATAATTAACTATTAACTAACAAAGTCTTCCTGAACATAAGGCAGCACCTCCTGGCTGTCGCTCCTTTAAAAGGCATCAGCAGTCAAGGGGTGGGTCTGAGCAGGTGGAAAAGCTCAGCCTAGATGGCAAAATTTCCCCAGGCAAAAGGCAAAGCAATCAGTGTGTTAATACCCATTGTAGCACTGCACCTAGGGTTTCCAGGTCTCCCCTGGCAACCACCAAGAGGTAGGGGGTTTTACTGGTCACAGGAGAATTTGCTGGGGGGGGGGATTAACTATAGAGTTTTGCCCAAATACCAGAGCATCCCTGGCGTCCACCAGCAACATTCTGATGTCACTTCTGGATGCATGGGAAGTGCCATTGGTGTGATGGTATGCAGCTGACTGGAGACATGTGGAGTGAAGGGGAAAAGCCAGCAGCGTTCAGTGAGTGGGCCATCCATTTAAAAACGTGGAAATGGCCGCACTCTGCACCTGCATAGAGGTCCTTTAATACGTTCTTCATGTGTTTCAGGGACAAGCCTTGGCATTTTCAATCATTTCCTTTGGCTGAGCGCAGACACACATTAAGCACCGCGCCTTGTATCTACCCCTGCTTTTGCTTGCCTCAGTTTAACAGGGTGCATGCTAATCCATGTAAGCAGGGCTTTTTTTCTGGGAAAAGAGGTGGTGGAACTCAGTGGGTTGCCCTAAGAGAAAATGGTCACATGGCTGCTCGGCAGTGCAGAGGGCAATCTAAACTCCCCTCTGTCTGGAGATCAGGGGGCGGGGCCACCAGCCATGTGGCCATTTTCAAGAGGTTCTGGAACTCCGCTCCACCGCGTTCCCGCTGAAAAAAAGCCCTGCATGTAAGCATCTCCACTGATTTCACTGTCTGATCCTTGTTTCCTTCCCCCACCCCCATGCATGCTCCTTTGAACGCATACACGATCTCATGGAAATGATTGGAGGATCTCTTTTGGCCAGCTCAATATGCACACAAATGCTCCCTTCTCCAAAGCATCTTCTGGATTGAGCAGGCTGAATGCAAACATCTAGGGCACTGAAGCATTTTGGACTCCTCCTGCTCTGTCCTCATTTGTTTTCAACTCTTGCCTGCATTGTTCCTCTCTTATCTCAGGCGGCGATTAAGTTGTAGGTATAAAGCAGGTAGATAATGTAATAGTTTAGGTGTGGTGCAGCCCGTTTTGGTCAAAGTCGTTGGGGATTTTTTATTTGTTTCTTCCCCTCCCCCCCCACATCATTCCATGATTACTGATTATGAACCACAAACACCCACACTGACATTTCACTGAAACCCAGTTATAGTGGAAGCTCCTGATCCATAACAACAACAACAACATTATTCAATTTATATACTACCCTTCAGGATGACTTAACACCCACTCAGAGCGGTTTACAAAGTATGCTATTATTATCCCCACAACAAAACACCCTGTGAGGTGGGTGGGGCTGAGAGAACTCTGAGAGAGCTGCGACTGACCCAAGGTCACCCTGCTGGCTTCAAGTGGAGAAGTTAGGAATCAAACCCGGTTCTCCAGATTAGAGTCCTGCGTTCTTAACCACTACGCCAAACTGGCTCTCCATGTTGCTTTAGCATTGCTAAACTGGTACTGCAAAATAAAGTTTATTTTCAATAGTGTTATTAAAAATCCTGATCAGATATCTTTAACCACACAGTGTCTCATATGGCCCTGTCAGTGTTATAACAGAGACCTCAATCATCCTTTTCTTTGCAAAATGCCTGGAGGGGAAGGGATATGTGCTACTATTTTGGCTGTTGCATAATCTTTATCAAGGGAGGGGACGGACAAGGCTTGAAGAGTTGGTCAGCTCTCCCTCTACTGCAAGATTGTGATAACTGGAGAAGTGGTAATGCTATCAAAAATTTTTACTCAGTGTTGCCAATGTCCAGGTGGGGCCTGGAGAGCTCCCAGAATCACAACTGATTTCCAGGATTTGAGTCCAATAGCACTTTAAAAAAAAATAGGGTATACACTTTTGAGATATCTGAAGAAGGGAACTATGACTCTTAAAAGCTTACACCCTGAAGATCTTGTTGGTCTCTAAGGTGCCAGTGGACTCAAATCCTGCTGTTAAAAAAAAACCCAAGAATGTATATCCTTAGTTTAAATATTTTTATTTATATCCCATTTGAATTTATAAGCCACCTTGAGTCATGGCATGGGGAAACGTTTTATTTGTTTGTTAGTTTATAGTCCACCTTTATCATTGAGATTCAAGGCAAAGTACACAGTATAGATCAGTAAAATCAATGTCTTGTCTTTGTTTTAAATATTATTTTATTAAAACAGAAAATAACATTGGACTGTAGAGAAAGTATCAGAAGTAGAATATATAACAGAAAGTAACATTAGACAGTAAAGAAATATCAACAACAGAATATATATCAGAGTATTAAAACTACAGAATATGTCTCCTCTCCATCCCCCTACTTATTTATGTTAAAATACAATATACTCGGGCTGGGTGGAGGCAGTTTTTCTCTTTGCTCCCATTAATGGTGGCCCCCTAGATTTTGTACACTTGTACAAAGACCCACAGGAGACTGCTCCCTGGCCATTTCCACACACGTTGAATAATGCACTTTCAATGCACTTTCGCAATCCTTTGGAAGTGGATTTTTTGTTCCACACATGGAAAATAATTACATTTACAATAATGCTATATAACCTTTCTATGTGGGAGGGGGGTAGAGGGAGATAATTTTTTCTCTTCTTTTTCTTTTTTAGGTTTATGCATAAGCATAGAATCCATATTATATTATTTTGATAATCTTATAGTCGGTGACGGCGTACCAATCTATAAATGATAGTTATATTGTTTATAAGCATTTCAAGATGTAGTAAATCTCAAAATGCACAACCTGATCTACATATTACACCTTTCTGTATTTAACCACTCTGGGATAAGACCGATCTACTAATCACAACAGATCACATTGACTCTCTAAAGCTTACCAGAAACTAAATGTGCAATTGTTAAATATCAGACTGGAACTTTAATCAACCCTTGGTACACGATTAGAATTATCAAGTCAATATAAAAGGAACTGATCGCCCACCTTGTTTCATCACAAGAAAAGTAATCTGTTTTACTCATTATACTTATTGTTAAATACTGTTATGTTTGTTTAATAAAATGAAAATTAATTTTTTAAAAAATACAGTATACTCGACATGTACAATCAGTTTCAAAGATATTTCAATACATATCTAATAGGGTATATACGTGCAAATTTGCAAAGATTTAAAACCCACAGAAATCCAATACAGAGTTGAAATGCATAAGTAATTCAAAGATTAACATATTAAACAATGTAGGCTCTACCCAGTAGGATCGTTCTTAGAGCAAAAGTAATAAAGTCTATAGTCACTCCATATCCCTTTGCTGATGCATCTCTTTGAGACTGCTTCCTTTATGGTACAGCCCTCTTATCTGGGTAAAAAAGTTTTCTTGAATAATTCAGTTTTGCTTAGTGTGCAAAAAGCCAGGAGAGTGAGATCTTTCACAGTACCCTAATTGTTAATGGGGCTGAAGCTTGATTATTGGAAACTGAATTCTAATAATAAGTTCATAAGACCTACTTCAAGTAAGCTGGGATCATAGCATTGATCAATAGATTGCAAGTTAGCTTATCAGAGGAATTAATAACCCTGCCTTGCTAATCCTGGGTGTGTCTTTATCTTCAACCACTTAGAGATGATGTTTTCCCAACTCTCATCTCAAGGAAGCATTCAAACATAAATGCAAACCAGAATTCATTGTGGGATTCCCCCTGAACCTTGTGCTCAGTTTATCCCAGTCTTCTCAATGTGTTTAATTAATATTCTGGCCAACTAAGTTAAGCACCTATCCATAATCTGTCTCGTTTTCACTCTCCACCCTACCCTGTGCTTCAGGTGGGATAGTCACTTTTTGTTTTTAATCTTTCAACAAAACCTCTTAAATAAAAGTCATCCCAGTTACACTTTTTTGGCAGAATGGATAAAAAAGTTGATGAACAACTTTAAGCCAAACTACACAATACCTTTGGCTGCGAGTCAGGTCAAGGATATTTTGACCTGATTCCCTTTCCCTGCAACAGCATATCAACTGCCGAGAACTTCTTTCTCCAAGTATTGCAGGCCCCAGCTTGGATCAGGACTAGATCGGATCTTGGCACTATAGAGTGTTTTTTACCCCATTGCAGGGTACCCCTTTTTCTGCCACGCCAGACTCGCAATCCAAATCAGGCCTAGCATTCTTGGTAACATAGAACGGGACCACAAGTGACACCTGACACAGGTTGGACACTAGTCAGCTTCCCTCAAGTTTTGATGGGAAATGTAGGCATCCTAGTCTTGCAGCTTGACTCTCTGACTGCTGTCCAATGGACTTTTCAACTGTCACTTGTCCAACATTCCGCCAAGCTGCCTACATTTCCCATCAAAACTTGAGGGAAGCTGGCAAGTGTCCAACCTGTGTCAGGCGTCACTTGTGGTCCCACTCTTAGTTCCCAGCTGCTGCCATGTGCCTGTGACAGAATCCATGTTGGGCTCGTGTTTTCCTGACCCTGACTCGTGGCAGATGTCTAGTTCAGCCCTACCAAAGATTTGCAAGGATTTGTACTGCTTTGAAAACCTGCTTTCGGGAATGACGGTATTACAAATGAAGTATGTGTATACATGCTTTCTCCACATTTCACAGTGTTTGCCTGACTAATCTCTTAAAGTTGGTACTTGTTTTATTGGGTATGGGCTTTCAGAGTTAGAAAGTCCATTGGAGTAGCAAGCAACTGGACTACCCAACTGAATGCCAGACTGAAGCTTACTAGCAGTAAGGAATTAGGCTGGGATCCAAGAGATATTACAGAGTTTCCTGATATTAGTAGTAGTAGTAGTAGTAGTAGTAGTAGTAGTAGTAGTAACAACAACAACAACAACACTCAATTTATATACTACCGTTCAGGGCAACTTAATACCCAATCAAAGCAGTTTGCAAAGTGTGTTATTATTATCCTCAGACCAATCACCTTGTGAGGTGGGTGGGGCTGAGAGAGCTCCAAGAAGCTGTGACTAACCCAAGGTCACCCAACTGGCTTCAAGCGGAGGAGTGGGGAATCAAACCCAGCTCTCCAGATTAGAGTCCTGCAGCTCTTAACTGCTACACGAAAGTGGCTCCGATTGTGATAGGGGAAGGGGCAGAGCTATGACTGCACATAGAAAAGATGTTTGTTGAGTTGATCAAGGCTGAAAAGAGTGCATCAATCAAAAGCTTTATAGGGTGATAGATCCAGTGGAGTGGGTGGCATGCCCTCTGCTCGCTCTTTCTTTTGTTTTTTGGCCAGGTTTAGTTTGCAAAGTCTCAACCTCTCACAACGCCACCCCCAGCACAACAGCATAAAAAAGAAGATACTGACTGGTTGTTGTGGGTTTTCCGGGCTGTATTGCCGTGGTCTTGGCATTGTAGTTCCTGACGTTTCGCCAGCAGCTGTGGCTGGCATCTTCAGAGGTGTAGCACCAAAAGACAGAGATCTCTCAGTGTCACAGTGTGGAAAAGATGTAGGTTATTTGTATCTACTCAGGAGGAGTGGGGTTGAACTGAGTCATCCTGTAAGAGTTTCCCAGGGTGTGGAATGCTAATGGCGGGAGGCTTCACTGTATCCTGAGGAGGTTCTTTTGCATATGGATTGGTACTTGATGTGCTAATCTTCTCTGCAGGACTATTGTCGGGTGTAGAGTGTTTTGTTAGCCTGGTGTTTTTCAGAACTGGCAACCATGCTCGGTTCATTCTTAAGGTTTCTTCTTTCCTGTTGAAGTTTTGCTTATGCTTGTGAATTTCAATGGCTTCCCTGTGCAGTCTGACAAAGTAGTTGGAAGTGTTGTCCAGTATTTTGGTGTCCTGGAATAAGATACTGTGCCCTGTTTGAGTTAGGCTATGTTCAGCCACTGCTGATTTTTCAGGTTGTCCAAGTCTGCAGTGTCTTTCATGTTCTTTTATTCTTGTCTGGATGCTACGCTTTGTGGTCCCGATGTAAACTTGTCCACAGCTGCAGGGTATACGGTATACTCCTGCAGAGGTGAGGGGGTCTCTGCTGTCTTTTGCTGATCGTAGCATCTGTTGTATTTTTCGGGTGGGTCTGAATACTGCTTGAAGGTTATGCTTTTTCATAAGCTTTCCCATCTGATCAGTAATTCCTTTGATATATGGCAAAAACACTTTTCCTGTGGGAGACTGTTTTTCTTTGGAATGAACCGAGCATGGTTGCCAGTTCTGAAAAACACCAGGCTAACAAAACACTCTACACCCGACAATAGTCCTGCAGAGAAGATTAGCACATCAAGTACCAATCCATATGCAAAAGAACCTCCTCAGGATACAGTGAAGCCTCCCGCCATTAGCATTCCACACCCTGGGAAACTCTTACAGGATGACTCAGCTCAACCCCACCCCTCCTGAGTAGATACAAATAACCTACATCTTTTCCACACTGTGACACTGAGAGATCTCTGTCTTTTGGTGCTACACCTCTGAAGATGCCAGCCACAGCTGCTGGCGAAACGTCAGGAACTACAATGCCAAGACCACGGCAATACAGCCCGGAAAACCCACAACAACCATCGTTCTCCGGCCGTGAAAGCCTTCGACAATACATCGAACACCTCTACGGGGAGGAAACATTCCAACAGACCCGGAGATTGGAAACACTTCGGAACAAGAAAGCACATCTACTCTGTTCTTTAACCTTTCTTCTACGCTGCAGGGACACAAGAACTATTCCATCTTTTCTCACAACTAAAAGAATCTTCAAAACCACACAGGCAAACCGCATTTATGACCGTCTAGAACAGGCCCTCTTACGTGAGAGAATCCACACTACCCGCAGAGAACTTGCTGCCACAGACAAGGAGCTATTTTGCTTGCATATCAACACCAGCCATAAAATGAGAAGTCAGGATTGGGACAAGGTCGATAATCTCACCTACAGGAAGATGGAACAAGTTTTTACCAACCACACATCCAGACAGAAGCAGAAGTTTAACAAACTACAGGAAAAAAGACAGACAAGCCCCATGCTCGACAATGCACGCATTGTCATCAATCTGACAGACCGTCAACTCTCACCAGAAGAAACCTCCATCTTGGCTAAAGGAGGAAACTTTGCAGTCACCCCCACCAGAATTCCTGTGGAAGACATCATTGCAAATGTAGAAGCTGCCATTCGTCATCTACCTGAAGAGGAAGCTGAGGAAATAAGAGGAGAGACAGCCAGGATTCTACGAAAGGCAAAGCTTCCCACCAGCAATATAACACGCAAAGAGAAAAATGCCATCAAGACCCTCAATGCAGATCCAGACATCATCATTCTACCAGCTGATAAAGGCAATGCTACAGTGATCATGAAAACAGAGGAATACAAAAAGAAGATTAAGGAACTCCTGGACCCCTCCACCTACAAAAAACTAAAACGAGATCCCACTTGCAAAATCACCAGGCTAACAAATGCGCTGATCAAGAATTCCTCACTACATCCCGACACGCACAGAAAACTATGCAAGACTGAAGCACAGCCACCTAGACTATATGGACTCCCCAAAATACATAAGGATTCAGTCCCACTCCGACCCATTGTGAGTGCCATTGGTTCACCGACATATGAATTAGCTAGACATCTGGCAGATCTCCTGCAGGACCACATCGGGAAAACCTCATCTTACATCAAAGATTCAGCAGATTTCATCAACAAAATCAGTTCTCTGAAACTCAATCCACAAGACATACTTGTCAGTTTTGATGTTGTATCCCTGTTTACCAAGGTTCCAGTAAAAGACACTATTGCACTTATTAATCAGATTTTCCCAGAGGATGTAACAGCCTTATTCCACCATTGCCTGACAACCAGTTACTTCCAATGGGACAACGAATTCTATGAACAGATGGATGGGGTGGCCATGGGGAGTCCACTCAGCCCAATTATAGCAAACTTCTACATGGAACATTTTGAAAAAACAGCTCTAGAATCAGCACCCCACAAACCTAGTGTATGGTTCCGGTTTGTGGATGATACATTTATCATTTGGAGCCATGGGGAGGAAGAATTGATGGGGTTTTTGAATCATCTCAACAACATCCACCTGAACATACAATTCACCATGGAGAAAGAAATCGAGGGAAAACTCCCATTCCTGGATACCTGGGTCATCCGCAAAGCAAACTTTCAGTTAGGTCACAAGGTCTACAGGAAACCAACTCACACTGATCGGTACCTACACAAAAACTCCAATCACCATCCCCGACAGAAAAGAGGCATAATGAAAACCTTAGTGGATCGTGCAAGACGGATATGTGAGCCGCACTTTCTCAATGAGGAAATTAATCATCTAAACCACGCACTTCAGGCAAATGGCTACTCCAGAAATGAAATCCGAAGAGCAATCAAACCCAGGATGAATCAAACAACCAAAGAAAAACAGTCTCCCACAGGAAAAGTGTTTTTGCCATATATCAAAGGAATTACTGATCAGATGGGAAAGCTTATGAAAAAGCATAACCTTCAAGCAGTATTCAGACCCACCCGAAAAATACAACAGATGCTACGATCAGCAAAAGACAGTAGAGACCCCCTAACCTCTGCAGGAGTATACCGTATACCCTGCAGCTGTGGACAAGTTTACATCGGGACCACAAAGCGTAGCATCCAGACAAGAATAAAAGAACATGAAAGACACTGCAGACTTGGACAACCTGAAAAATCAGCAGTGGCTGAACATAGCCTAACTCAAACAGGGCACAGTATCTTATTCCAGGACACCAAAATACTGGACAACACTTCCAACTACTTTGTCAGACTGCACAGGGAAGCCATTGAAATTCACAAGCATAAGCAAAACTTCAACAGGAAAAAAGAAACCTTAAGAATGAACCGAGCATGGTTGCCAGTTCTGAAAAACACCAGGCTAACAAAACACTCTACACCCGACAATAGTCCTGCAGAGAAGATTAGCACATCAAGTACCAATCCATATGCAAAAGAACCTCCTCAGGATACAGTGAAGCCTCCCGCCATTAGCATTCCACACCCTGGGAAACTCTTACAGGATGACTCAGCTCAACCCCACCCCTCCTGAGTAGATACAAATAACCTACATCTTTTCCACACTGTGACACTGAGAGATCTCTGTCTTTTGGTGCTACACCTCTGAAGATGCCAGCCACAGCTGCTGGCGAAACGTCAGGAACTACAATGCCAAGACCACGGCAATACAGCCCGGAAAACCCACAACAACCATCGTTCTCCGGCCGTGAAAGCCTTCGACAATACAAGATACTGACTACTTGAATAAAATGCAACCTCCCTTCTCTCTTATGTTAACCTAAGAAGCTGCCTGAGTTTGGCGTTATTTACTGTGCAGTAAATCAGGGGGCTTAGACTGGAGTAGGTCTGTTCAGGATTACTCTGTTAGCCGCTTACTTATATCTTAAAAATAACTGTGCCGTACATCATCACAATACACTCAGGACAGAGGGCTGCTGCTTAACTGCAACTTCAGTGCAGTTTAATTATTGCCTTGTTAATCCGTCTACCAACTGCCTGGCTGTAGCAGTGGCTTGCTGTACCCATTGCTATAGCAACAGTTTGACAAATGCATGATATTCAGTACATAGACACACAACCTTTTTTTTGCTAAACTCTTTGCTCGTAGAACACATTTATCTGTCTGTCTGTGTGTGAAGGAAGCAGCAGCATGATGGTTTGGAAATAGAGGAACATTTCTCTGAAACCCATGATAATTGCTATGAGATGTTCCAGTTTGTGACCCGCCTCTGCAAAGGGGAGAGATACCGGCTGGCTCAGCCCTTCAAAGCCTGTCAGGAGCAGGAGAAGAAGAGGACTAGGCCTGAGGCAAATGTTGTCCTTCCTGCTGTCTTTCAGGGACGCATTTATGAAGGTTGGCTGTCATGTTGACTTCTCCAATGTGTCAATTTACATACAGATTAAGATGCTAGTCCTGTTATTAGGAAGCCAGGCCCCTTGACCTCACAGGGAGTTACCTCTTAATTAGGGTTGGGATGCATATTTTTACATTTATTTAAAAATGCCACTTTTTTGTTGTGGAATAGACCATGGACCAGCTCTCCAGAACAGCAGAAAGGTTTCACAAACTGTGAGCAAATGATACATAATATGTAGCTGGATTGTCCGTTTTTTAAATCTTTAAAACTTTAATGACCACTTCTCCATTGTTCTGATCAAATTTACCTCCCCCCCCCCCAAACTCCTCTGAGGTAAAAACAAAATGTTGGCAGAGCCAGTCGTGGATCTTTCATATTATAGAAATGTTTGTCCAGTTTCTCTTTCCAAACACCACACCTGTGTTTGACTTTGAGCTAAGCTACAAGTGATGCCACACACACATTTTTTAATGCATCGGGGGCGCAATTCTACCTGGGAAATGTAGTTGAAAACAGTGGACATCGTCACACGGGCTCCTATTTAGCGCGAAAATGGCGCAATTTCCTGGCAAACACCCACCTTATTCCAACACTGATGCGATTTTCTCT